>NC_087186.1:3968444-4117620 GCF_035594125.1 Scylla paramamosain | reverse complement strand
AAAATGTGTACTATTGGAGTTTTTTTTTTTTTTTTTTTTAACTTATTAGGTACGAAGTCGCTAAAAATGCATGAATAACACTCTATATGAAATAACATTATCAAAAACGTATATTTTCAGTGTTTTCACATTGTTATGAATGAAAAACGCCATAATGCATGTAAAAGCCCCCTATTTGGGGAAGGGAAACAAGATTTCAGAAACGTGTCTAAAATATGTTTTTCAGCGTGTTAGGCACAAAAATGCTAAAAAGCATACAAATCACCTGATATGGGAATGCAAAACAACATTAAGAAAATGTTTCTTCTGAGTGTCCTACGTACCAAAACGATAAAAAAAAAAAAAAAAACATAAAAAACATCCTTAATGGAGAAACAGAATAACATTACTCAAAACAAGTATTTTTAATGTTTTATAAGATTGTTACATAAAAAAACGCCTAAATGAATCGAAAATACCCTATATGGGAAAAATCAAAAGACATTACGAGAAACGTGTATTATGAGCGTTTTTTACCTTCTTAGTATCAAAAGGGTAAAACGCATGAATAACGCTCTATATGGAGAAAAGAACAATATTGCCAAAAAAAAAAAAAAAACGTGCATTTTGAGTGTTATGACATTGTTAGTTACCAAAGAGCCAAAATGCATGCAAAGACCTATATATAGATATATGAAACGACATCAAAAACGCATGAAAATACCCTATATAGAGAAACAGAATACATTTTTTACCAAAAACGTGTATTTTGAGTGTCTTTGAGCTTATTATGTACAAAATCGCCTATAATCAAACAAAAACACCCTGCATATGGAAATGAAAGGACATTACGAGAAACGTTTGTTATATATATATATATATATATATATATATATATATATATATATATATATATATATATATATATATATATATATATATATATATATATATATATTTTTATATATTTTTTTTTTTTTTTTTATTACTCTCTTAAGTACCAAATCAATAAAAAGTTTCAATAGTGCTCTGAAGAAAAAGAACAAACTTACCAAAAACGTGTATTTTTTTACATTGATAATTACCAAAATGTCAACATGCATGTAAAGCAACCTATATGAAGAAATGAAACGAAATAACTAGAAACTTGTCTTTTATTATTTTTTGAGCGTGTTAGGCACCAAATCAGTAAGAAGCAATTAACTCACCCCATAGGGGAATACAAAATTACTAAAACGTCTCTTTAGAGTGTTTTTTAGGGTTCTTACGAACTAAAATGTCAAAATACATGCAAACACCCTGTTAGGTACCAAAGCACCAAAAAGAGCCTATATGAGGAAATGACAGGACATAACAAAAAACGTGTATTATGAGGGTTTTTTTTTCAGCTTCTAAGGTAACAAAACGCTAAAAAAAATGTAGTTACACTGTATGGAGAAAGAGAAAAACATTACCAAAATCGTGTAATTTGAATGTTTTTTTTTCACATTGTCAGGTAGCAAAAAACCATAATGCTTGCTCGCTATACGAGAAAATTAAACAACAATGTAAGAAATGTGTTTTATGTGTTTTTCAGCGTGTTATGCACGAAAACGCTAAATAGCATGGAAAGCACTTTATATAGAAATGCAAAATAACATTACTAAAAGCATGTCTTTTAAGTGTTTTAAACTTTTTACGTTCCAAAACGCTAAACCACGTGCAAACACGAATAACCCTACCAAATAGGAAAAAACCTTACCAAAAAACGTGTATTTTGAGTCTTTTTCAGTCTGCGGATGCACATCAACTTAAAAATGCGTGTAAAGCACCCTGTATGTGGAAACGATAGGACATTACGAGAAACGTGCATTATCAGTGTTTTGAGTCTCTTAGGTACCAAACACTAAAAACCGCCTGAATGAAAATTGAATATATCCTATATCTCTTAATGGAGAAACAGAACATCACCAAAAATGTGTTTTTTAGTGTTTTTTTTTTTTTTTACCTTGTTATGTACCAAAACGTCAAAAAACATAGGACACATCCTATATGGGGAAATAGAAAGACATTAGGAGAAACAAGTTTTGTTAGTAAGCTTTTGAGCTTCCTAAGCACCAAAACGCTAAAACGCATAAATAGCACCCTATATAGAGAAAAAGAACATTACCTGAAACCTTTATTTTGAGCGTTTCTCATATTATGTAGCAAAACATCATAATGCATGCAGATCCCTATATGAAGAAGCAAAACTATATTACAGAAAACGTGTCTTTTGAGTGTTTACTTGAGTGTTAGGAATCAAAATGCGAAAAAACATTGAAAGCACCCTATTTGGCAATATAAAATAACATTACCAAGAAAGTATCTTTAGAAAGTAGACCTTCTTCATGTCCAGCAAATACCAGAATGTATGCAGCGTCCTTTATGGAGAAATGTATAGTTATTATCAAAAACTGGTATTTTTGTATTGTTTTGAAGCCATATAAGTACAAAAATGCCAAATTGCACGCAAAGCATCCTACATGGGGAAAACAAAGGATATTGCTGAGAAAGCAGTTATAAGAGATTTTGAGCTTTTTTGTGTACCAAGACTCAAAAACACATGATTAGCACTGAGATGGAAAAACATACCTTACCGAAAATCCTTACTTAAACTCTTTTTCATATTGTTAAGTACCAAAAGACAAAATGCATTGGAAGCCCCCTTTATCGGGAAACGAAACGACATTATTACCAACGTGCCTTTTGAGTGTTTTTCAAACGTGTTGGACACTACAACGCTAAAAAGCATGGAAAGCACTCTATAAAGGACATGCCAAACAACATTACTAAAAAACGTGTTTTATATATTCTTAGGTACAGAAACGCTAAAACCCTTGCAAAAACACCCTTTATGGAGAAGCGAAATAAATATTTCGTTGATAAATTACATTCAGGAAAAGTTAGGGAACATCCCTTACAGAAGAAAAAAGAGATCGCAGAAGAAATGATCCTAAATGGATGACTGAGGTTAAAACACTACATAGGGCGAAGGAGAAGTATATATGAGATTAAAGACAGGGGAAGTGGTTTTAAGGCCATAATATAATGAATGAGAAAAGTCAGGAGTTTAACAAGGAAAATAAAAATAGTTATGAATTAAAGGTAGCCAGCCAAGCGAAGATGGACCTGAAAGGATTTTATCAGGCATATAAGATGAAGAATAGAGAAACAATAGTTCCTTAAAGACAGCAGAATGGGACCTGATTAGTTGTTGAGAGGAGATTAGTAAAATTGTGAGCGAGTATTTTTTAATTGTCTTTGCCCAGGAAAACATGCAGGATTTGGCTGAATAGTGAGGATATTTTTAAAGTAGAAGAGGATAGGAAGCTGACAGATATTACCATAACTAAAAAAGATAGTGGAACAGGAGATAGATAAGTTGAAAAGTTCAAGTCACCAGGACCAGATGAAATATATTCTACAGTATTTTAAGGAAAGGAAAAAGGTTATAAGTAATCTGTTAGTTTCTGTTCTTAGGAAATCACTTTAGTCATGTGTGAGGTAATGGGCAATTTGGAGTGCGTATGAATGTAGTACCTACCTTTAAGAAAAGGAGATAAAACTTTAACGTCTAACCTGTCAGCTTAACTTCTGTTGAATGTAAAATAATGGAGCTAATAATAGCGAAGAACATTTAAGAGCATTTAGACAAACATAACTTGATAACTCAGTTACAGCACGGCTTCTTGAATGGGGAGTCTTACCTGAGAAACTTGCGGGTTTATACAGTAAGGTTTATGCGGCAGATAATGGTGATAGTTATGGCATCCTATATCAGGACTTTAGTAAAGCGTTTGACAAGGTACCCCATCAGAGGCTACTGAGAAATGTTAGGGCGCACGAGAGAGATGAAGTATTTAGATTGGATAAGGTCATGGCTAAGCGTCAGGCGACAGAGTGTTGTAATAAACGGCTCTAAATCGGAGTGGGGTCAAGTAATTAGTGGGGTGACAAAGGGATTATTAGTATTAGGGCCGATGTTGTTTGTAATATATGTCAATGGCTTGGATAGTGGAATTAGTAGTGTTGTTAGTAAATTTGCGGATGACACGAGAATATGTAGATTAATTAGGTCACAATCGCATACCATCGCCTTGCAGGCAGATTTGAATAGGTTGAACGAATGGTCGGACAGATGGCAAATGCAGTTTAATGTCAACAAATGCAAAGCACTTAGCGTAAGTAGAAGAAACACACACAATAGTTACACAATGAACAACCAAGTTTTGGTAGGTTCAGGGTAAGTAAAAGATTTGAGATTTAAGGTTATACGTATCTGAACTCCGTCTAAGAAAGTAATGGAAAGAGGCCAGAAACAAAGCAAATAGTATATTATGATTAATTTTCAGGAGTGCTAAAAGTAGAACTCCCGAAGTAATATTAAAGTTACATTTGGCGCTGGTCAGACTTCATCTAGACTATGCTGTCCAATTCTGGTCACCACATCACAGGAAGGATAAAGGTCTATTAGAATCAGTACAAAGAAAAATGACTAAAAGGATACAGGGGATGAGGAGTATTCCTTACGAAGCGATATTCAAGCTGTTAAATTTACATTCTTTAAAGAGACGTAGGTTATGAGTGGACCTAATAGAAGTCTTTTAGTGGTATATGGGTTATAAAGGTTATAAGGGAACATAAGGACAATTCTTAGAGTCTGTAAATATGATAGAACAAGAAAAACGGGTTCAAGCCTGAAAACTTGATGTTCAAAAAGGAGACAGGAAGGAATTGGTTCTCAAATAGAGTAGTAGATAATTGGAACGGGCGTAGTAGTAATCAAGCTGTTAGTGCTGAGGCATTTGGGAAGAGTAAGAGAAAATTACACATTTATGGATGGGGATGATAGGTGGAAATAGATAGGCATATTTCATACAAGTACTGCCACTTGTAGGCCTGATGCCTTCTTGCAGATTTACTTATTTCTTATGTTCTTATGTTCTTATTACCAAAAGCGTGTATTTTCAGTGTTTTTCAGCTATTACGTGAAAAAAAAATGCCAAAATGCATGCAAAGCACCCTATATGAAGAAAAAGATCGACATTACGAGAAACGTGCATTATGAGTGTTTTTGAGATTCTTAGGTACCAATACGCTGAAACTCATGAATAACACTCTTAATTGAGATACAGAACAACCTTACCAAATGCGTGTATTTTGAGTGTTTTTCACATTCTTAGTTACCAAAACCCCAAATTGCATGCGAAACTAGCTTTATGTGGAAAAAAAAATTGCATTACCAGAAGGGTGTCTTTTGAGTGTTTTTGAGCGTGTTAGGCAATAAAGCACTATAAAGCAGGGCAATGAAATTACATGGAAATAAAACCAAATTTTACCAAGAACTGGCCTTTAAGTGTTTTTGAGCTCCTTACATATTGAAACGCTAAAATGCATGCAAAACACCCTTTATGGAAAAACAGAAAAAGATTACCAAAAACATGTATTTTGAGTGTTTTTGATCATGTTACCTATAAAAACGCTTAAATACATGCAAAGAACCCTATATTTGGGAAACGAAACGACATTATGAGAAAAGTGCATTATGAGTGTAAAATTCCTTAAGTACGAAAAAGCTAAAACCCACAAATAACACTCTCTATAGAGAGAAAAAAAAAAAAAAATAGCATTTTTTTTTTGTTATTCATCTTCATAGGTACCAAGATGCCAAAATTCTGGCAAAATTCAGGGAAATTATGTGGAAAAAAGAACATTATCAAAAAAGTTAATTTTAGATTTTTTTCGGACTTATGTACCAAACCCAAAAGTGCATGCAAAGCCACCTATATATGGAAATTAAACGACTTTACAAGAAACCTGTCTTTTGAGTGTTTTTTAGCATGTTAGGCACCAAAACGATAAATACCATTGAAGTAACTCAATATGGGAATCCAAAACAAAATTACTGAAAACATGTCTTCTCAGTGTTTTACGTAAAAAAAACGCAAAACGGATGCAAACCAACCAATACGAAGAAATAGAAAAACATCCCCAAAAACGTATATTTTGAGTATTTTTGAACTTGTTACCTACAAAAAAAAACGCGAAAATACATGCAAAGCACTCTATATTGGGAAACAAAAGGACATTACGAGAAACGTGTATATTGAGTGTTTTATAGTTTCACAAGATCCACAAGACATAACACACAAAAACTCGTATATATGGAGAAGTTTCTTAGATACCAAAATTCTAAAGCTCATGAATAAAACTCTTAATTGAAAAACAGAACAACCCTACTAAATGCGTGTATTTTGAGTGTTATTTCACATTCTTAGTTAAAAAAAAAAACGAAATTCCATGCGAATATAGCTTTATGTGGGAAAAAAATGACATTACCAGAAAAGTGTCTTTTGAGTGTTTTTGAGAGTGTTAGGCAATAAAGCACTAAAAAGCAGGGCAATCACATTACATGGAATAAAACCAACTTTTACCAAGAACTTGCCTTTAAGTGTTTTTCAGCTCCTTATATGCGCTAAAACGAAAGCAAAACACACTTTATATAGAAACAAAATAACATAACCAACAACAGGTATTTTGAGTGTTTTTTAATCATGTTATCTATAAAAAACGCTTAAATACATGCAAAGAACCTTATGTTTGGGAAAGGAAAGGATATTACGAGAAACGTGTATTATGAGTGCTTTCCAGTTCCGTAAGAACAAAAAAGCTAAAACCCACAAGTAACACTCTTTATTTAGAAAAAAAAAATAAAATAAATAGAAAAACAGGATTTTTAAAAATTTTTTTTATTCATCTTCATAGATACCGAGATGCCAAAATTCTGGCAAAATTCAGGGCAATTATGTGATAAAAGATCATTATCAAAAAAGTTAATTTTAGCTTTTTTTCGGACTGGTATTTACCAAACCCTAAAGTGCATGCAAAGCCACATATATGAGGAAATTAAACGACTTTACCAGATACCTGTCTTTTGAGTGATTTTCAGCTTGTTAGGCATCAAAACGATAAATAATATGGAAGTCACTCTATATGAGAATCCAAAACAAAATACTGAAAACGTGTCTTTTCTGTGTTTTAGGTAGAAAAACGCTAAAACGGATGCAAACCAACAAATATGAAGAAATAGAATATTACCCAAATGGTATATTTTGAGTGTTTTTAATCTTGTTACCTACAAAAAACGCGAAAAAGGATGCAAAGCACTCTATATTGGGAAACAAAAGGACATTACGAGAAACGTGAATAATGAGTGTTTTATAGTTTCACAAGAACCACAAGGCAAAAAACGCAAAAACTCGTGTATATGGAGAAGTTTCTTAGTTACCAAAACGCTGGTACTCATGAATAACACTCTTAAATGAGAAACATAACAACCTTACGAAATGCGTGTATTTTGAGTGTTTTTCACATTCTTATTTACCAAAACCCCAAATTGCATGCAAAACTAGCTTTATGTTGGTAAGAAATGACATTACCAGAAAAGTGACTTTGGATATTTTTGAGCGTGTTAGGCAATAAAGCACTAAAAACCAGGGCAATAACATTACATGAGAATGAAACCAACTTTTACCAAGAACTTGCCTTTAATTTTTTTTTGAGGCCCTTACATACCAAAATGCTAAAACGAATGCAAAACACACTTTATGGAGAATTAGAATAACATTACCAAAAACATGTATTTTGAGTGTTTTTGATCATGCTACCTATAAAAACGCGAAAATACATGCAAAAAACCCTATGTTTGGGAAACGAAAAGACATTACGAGAAACGTGTATTATGAGTATTTTTAAATTCATTAAGTACCAAAAAGCTAAAAGCCACCAATAACTCTCTATTGAGAAAAAATAAAAAATAAATAAAAAAATACGATATTTTTTTTTCTTATTCATCTTCACAGGTACCGAGGTGCCAAAATTCCAGCAAAATTCATGAAATTTTCTGAAATAAGAACATTATAAAAAAAAGTAAATTTTAGCTTTTTTTTTCTCGACTTTTATGTAGCAAACCCTAAAGTGCATGCAAAACCACCTATATGGGGAAATCAAACGTCTTTGCCAGAAAACTGTCATATGAGTGTTTTTCCACATGTTAGGCACCAAAACGATAAAAAACATGGAAGTCACTCTATATGGGAATCCAAAACAAAATTACTGAAAACGTGTCCTTTCGGTGTTTTACGTAGAAAAACGCTAAAACAGATGCAAACCAACCAATATGAAAAAAAAAAAAAAATAGAATAACATTACAAAAAGCTATATTTTGAGTATTTTTTAGCTTGTTACCTACAAAAAAGGTGAAAATGGATGCAAAGCACTCCCTATTGGGAAACAAAAGGACATTACGAGAAACGTGTATAATGAGTGTTTTATTATTTTCGAGCAAAAGAACTTGTGTTTCACAAGAACCACAAGGCAAAAAGCGCAAAAACTCGTGTATATAAAGAAGTTTCTGAGATACCAAAATGCTGAAACTCATGAATAACAATCTTAATTGAGAAACAGAACAATCTTACCAAAAGCGTGTATTTTCAGTGTTTTTCACATTCTTAGTTAGCAAAATCCCAAATAGCATGCGAAACTAGCTTTATGTGGGAAAAAAATGATATTACCCGAAGTGTCTTTTGAGTGTTTTTGAGCGTGTTAGGCAATAAAGCACTAGAAAGCAAGGCAATCACATTACATGGAAATAAAACTAACTTTGACCAAGAACTTGCCATTATGTGTTTTTGAGCTCCTTACATACCAAAACGCTAAAACGCATGCAAAACACTCTTTTATGGAGAAGCAGAAAAAACATTACAAAAAACATGTGTTTTAAGTGTTTTTGATCATGTTACCTATAAAAACGCTTAAATACATGCAAAGAACCCTATCTTTGGGAAACGAAAGGACATTACGAAGAACGTGTATTATGACTGTTTTTTAAGTTTCTTAAGTACCAAAACGTTAAAACCCACAAATAAACTCTTTAAAGAGAAAAAAAAAAAAAAAAAATTCTGCCAAAATTCAGGGAATTTACGTGGAAAAAAAAAATATTATCAAAAAAGTTAATTATAGCTTTTTTTTCGGATTGTTATTTACCAAACCCTAAAGTGCATGCAAAGCCACCTATATGAGGAAATTAAACGACTTTACCAGAACCCTGTCTTTTCAGAGTTTTTCAGCATGTTAGGCACCAAACCGATAAATAATATGGAAGTCAGTCAATATGTGAATCCAAAACAAAATTACTGAAAACGTGTCTTTTCAGTGTTTTACGTAGAAAAAACGCTAAAACGGATGGAAAGCAACAAATATGAAGAAATAGAATAACATTACCAAAACGTGTTTTTGAGCTTTTTACCTACAAAAAACGCGAAAATGGATGTAAAAGCACTCTATATTGGGAAGAAAAAAGGACATTTAGAGAAACGTGTAAAATGGTTGTTTTATAGTTTCACAAGAACCACAAGATAAAAAACACAAAAACTCGTGTATATAGAGAAGTTTCTTACATACCAAAATGCTAAAACTCATGAATAACACTTTTAATTGAGAAACAGAACTACCTTATCAAATGTGTGTACTTTGAGTGTTTTTCACATTCTTAGTTACGAAAATCCCAAATTACATGCGAAACTAGCTTTATGTGGGAAAAAAATGACATTATCAGAAAAGTGTCTTTTGAGTGTTTTTGAGCGTGATAAGCACTAAAAAGCAGAATAATCACATTATATAGGAATAAAACCAACTTTTACGAAGAACTTGCCTTTAAGTGTTTTTAACTCCTTACATACCAAAACGCTAAAACGCATGCGAAACACCCTTTATGGAGAAACAGAATAACATTACCAAAAACATGTATTTTGAGTGTTTTTGATCATGTTACCTATAAAAACGCTTAAATACATGCAAAGAACCCTATGTCTGTGAAACGAAAGGACATTACGAAAATCGTGTATTATGATTGTTTTTAAGTTCCATAAACTAAAAAACCCATAAACCCATAAAACTAAAACCCACAAATAGAGAAAAAATAAATAACTAAAAAAATATAATTTTTTTTTTTGTTATTCATCTACATAGGTATGAATATGCCAAAATTCAGGCAAAATTCAGGGAAATTATGTAAAAAAAAACATTATAAAATTTTTTTTTAGCTTTTTTCCGGAATTATTTACCAAACCCAGAAGTGCATGCAAAGCCACCTATATGGGAATATTACACGACTTTACCAGAAATCTGTCTTTTGAGTGTTTTTCAGCAATTTCAATAATATTACTGAAAACGTGTCTTTTCAGTGATTTACGAAGAAAAACGCTAAAACGGATGCAAGCCAACACATATAAAGAAATAGAATAACATTACCAAAAAGGTATATTTTGAGTGTTTTTCAGCTTTTTACCTACAAAAAATGCGAAAATGGATGGAAAGCACTCTATATTGGGAAACAAAACAACATTACGAAAAACGTGTATAAAGAGTGTTTTATAGTTTCACACGAACCACATGGCAAAAAACGCAAAAATTCGTGTATATAGAGAAGTTTCTTACATACCAAAATGCTGAAATGCATGAATAACACTTTTAATTGAGAAACAGAACTACCTTACCAAATGTGTGTATTTTGAGTGTTTTTCACATTCTTAGTTACGAAAATCCCAAGTTACATGCGAAACTACCTTCATGTGGGAAAAAAAAATGACATTACCAAAAAAGTGTCTTTTTAGTGTTTTGAGCATGATATGCAACAAAGCACTAAAAAGCAGAACAATCACATTACATGGGAATAAAACCAACTTTTACGAAGAACTTGCCTTTAAGTGTTTTTTAACTCCTTACATACCAAATCGCTAAAACGCATGCAAAACACCCTTTATGGAGAAACAGAATAACATTACCAAAAACATGTATTTTGAGTGTTTTTGATCATGTAACCTATAAAAACGCTTAAATACATGTAAAGTACCCTATGTTTGTATAACAAAAGGACATTACGAAAATCGTGTATTATGAGTGTTTTTAAGTTCCTTAAGTACCAAAAAGCTAAAACCCACAAATAACACTTTATAGAGAGGAAAAAAAAAAAAAAATTTTTTTGTTATTCATCTTCATAGGTACCGAGATGCCAAAATTCTGGCAAAATTCATGGAAATTTTGTAAAAAAAATCATTATAAAAAAAATAATTTTAGCTTTTTTCCAGAGTTATGTACAAACCCTGAAGTGTATGCAAATCCACCTATATGGGGAAATTACACGACTTTACCAGAAACCTGTCTTTTGAGTGTTTTTCAGCAATTTCAACAATATTAATGAAAACGTGCCTTTTCAGTGATTTACATAAAAAAACGCTAAAATAGATGTAAACCAACCAATATAAAGAAATAAAATAACATTAGCAAAAAGATATATTTTAATGTGTTTTTGAGTTTGTTATTTACAAAAAATGCAAAAAATGGATGGAAAGCACTTTAAATTGGCAAAGAAAAGGACATTACGAGAAACGTGTATGAGTGTTTTATAGTTTGACAAGAACCACAAGGTAAAAAACTCAAAAACTCGTGTACATAAAAAAGTTTCTTACATACCAAAAAAGATGAAACTCATGAATAACACTTTTAATTTTGAAAAAAAGAAATACCTTACCAAATGTGTGTATTAGAAAAGTTTCTTACCTATCAAAATGCTGAAACTCATGAATAACGCTTTTAATTAAGAAATAGAAAAGCTTTATTAATGCCTGTCTTTTGAGTTTTTTTTTCACATTCATAGTTACCAAATTCCCAAATTCCATGCAAAACTAGCTTTATGTGGGAAAAAAATGATATTACCAGAAAATTGTCTTTTGAGTGTTTTGAGCGTGTTAGGCAATAAAGCAATAAAAAGCAGTGCAATCACATTACATGGGAATAAAAACAATTTTTACCAAGAACTTGCCTTTAAGTGTTTTTGAGCTCATTACATACCAAAACGCTAAAACGCATGCAAAACACCTTTTATGGAGAAACAGAATAAAATTACCAAAAACATATATTTTGAGTGTTTTTGATCATGTTATCTATAAAAACGCTTAAATATATGCAAAGAACCTTATGTTCGCGAAACGAAAGGACATTACGAGAAATGTTTATTATAAGTGTTTTTAAGTTCCTTAAATACCAAAAAGCTAAAACCCACAAATAACACTCTTTATTTAGAAAAAAAGTAAGAAAATAAAAAAAAGGATTTTTTTTTGTTATTCATCTTCATAGGTATCGAGGTGCCAAAATTCTGGAAAAATTAAGGGCTATTATATGATAAAAAAAAAAGATCAAAAAAGTTAATTTTAGCTTTTTTTTCGGACTCTTATGTACAAAACCTCTAAGTGCATCCAAAGACTCCTATATGAGGAAATTAAACGACCTTACCAGAAATCTGTTTTTGAGTGTTTTCAGCATGTTAGGCACCAAAACGATAAATAATAAGAAACTCACTGTATATGAGAATCCAAAACAAAGTTGCTGAAAACGTGTTTTTTTCTGTGTTTTACGTAGAAAAACGCTAAAACGGATGCAAACTAACCAATATCAAGAAATAGAAAAACATTACAAAACAGGTATATTTTGAGTGTTTTTGAGCTTGTTACCTACAAAAAAAAAACGCGAAAATTGATGCAAAGCACTCTATATTAGAAAAAAGAAGGACTTTGTAAGAAAAGTGTATAATGAGTTTTTTATAGTTCAAAAGAACGAAAAGGCAAAAAACACAAAAACTCGTGTATATGGAGAAGGTTCCTAGATACCAAAATGCTGAAACTCATGAATAACACTCTTAATTGACAAACAGAACAACCTTACTAAATGCGTGTATTTTGAGTGCTTTTCACATTCTTAGTTACCAAAATCCCAAATTGCATGCGAAAATAGATTTGTGGGAAAAAAAAAATGACTTCACCAGAAAAGTGTCTTGAATGTTTTTGAGCGTGATAGGCAATAAAGCACTAAAAAGCAGGGCAATTATATTACATTGAATAACACCAATTTATACCAAAAACTTGCCTTTAAGTGTTTTTTGAGCTCCTTATATACCAAACCGCTAAAACGCATGCAAAACAAACTTTATGGAGAAACAGAATAATTACCAAAAACATGTATTTTGAGTGTTTTTTATCATGTTATCTATAAAAACGCTTAAATACATGCAGAAAACATTATGTTTGGGAAACAAAAGGACATTACGAGGAACGTGTATTATGAGTGTTTTTTAAGTTCATTAATTACCAAAAAGCTAAAAGCCACAAATAACACTCTTTATTGAGAAACAAAAAATAAATAAAAAAAAAATACAATATTTGTTTTTTCTTTCTTATTCATCTTCACAGGCACCGAGATGCCAAAATTCGGACAAAATTTAGGAAATTATGTGAAATAAGAACATTGTCAAAAAAGTTAAATTTAGCTTTTATTTTCGGACTGTTATGTACCAAACCCCTAAAGTGCATGCAAAGCAACCTACTCGTATATGGGAAAATTTAACGTCTTTGCCAGAAAACGGTCTTATGAGTGTTTTTCAGCATGTTAGGAACCAACACGATAAATAACATGAAAGTCAATCTATAAGGGAATCCAAAACAAAATTACTAAAAACGTGTCTTTTCGGTGTTTTACGTAGAATAACACTAAAACGGATGCAAACCAACCAATATGAAGAAATAAAATAACATTACCAAAAAGGTATATTTTGAGTGTTATTGAAATTGTTACCTACAAAAAAACGCGAAAGTGGATGGAAAGCACTCTATATTGGGAAGCAAAAGGACATTACGAGAAACGTGTATAATGAGTTATTATTTACAAGAACTAAAAGGCAAAAAACGCAAAAACTCCTGTATATAGAGAAGTTTTTTACATTCCAAAATGCTGAAAATCTGGAACAACACTCTTAATTGAGAAACAAAACAATCTTACTAAATACGTGTATTTCGAGTGCTTTTCACATCCTTAGTTACCAAAACCCCAAATTGCATGCAAAACCAGCTTTATGTGGGAAAAAAATGACATTACCAAGAAAATGTCTTTTAAGTGTTTTTGAGCGTGTTAGGCAATAAAGCACTAAAAAGCAGGGCAATCACATTACATTGGAATAAAACAATTTTTTAACAAGAACTTGTCTTTAAGTGTATTTGAGTTCCTTATATACCAAAACACTAAAATGCATGCAAAATACACTTTATGGTGAAACAGAATAACATTACCAAAAACATGTATTTTAAGTGTTTTTGATCATGTTACCAATAAAAACGCTTAAATACATGCAAAGAACCCTATTATTGGGAAACGAAAGGACATTACGAGAAACGTGTATTATGAGTGTTTTTAAGTTCCTTAAGTACCAAGATGCTTAAGGTACTAAGATGCCATAATTCTGGCAATATTCTTTGGGAATCGAAAACAAAATTACTGAAAACGTGTCTTTTCGGTGTTTTACGTAGAAAAACGCTAAAACAGAGGAAAACCATCCAATATGAAGAAATAGAATAACATTACCAAAGAGGTATATTTTGAGTGTTTTTGAGCTTGTTACCTACAAAAAACGGGAAAATGGATGCAAAGCACTTCCTATTGGGAAAGAAAAGGACATTACGAGAAACATGTATAATGAGTGTCTTATTATTTTCGGGCAAAAGAACTTGTGGTTCACAAGAACTACAAGGCAAAAAACGCAAAAACTCGTGTATATAAAGAAGTTTCTTAGATACCAAAATGCTGAAACTCATGAATAACAATCTTAATTGAGAAACAGAACAACATTACCAAATGCGTGTATTTTGAGTGTTTTTTCACATTCTTCGCAAAACCCTAAATAGCATGCGAAACTAGCTTTATGTGGGAAAAAAATGACATTACCAGAAAAGTGTCTTTGAGTGTTTTTGAGCGTGTTAGGCAATAAAGCACTAAAAAGCAGGGGAATCACATTACAAGGGAACGAAACCAACTTTTACGAAGATCTTGCCTTTTAGTGTTTTTAACACGCATTTAGTAAGGTTGCTCTGTTTCTCAATTAAGAGTGTTATACATGAGTTTCAGCATTTTGGTATATAGCAAACTTCTGCATATACACGAGTTTTTGCGTTTTTTGCCTTGTGTTTTTTTTTTTTTTAACTATAAAACATTCATTATACACTTTTCTCGCAATGTCCCTTTGTATCCCAATATAGAGTGCTTTGTATCCATTTTCGCGTTTTTTTTGTAGGTAACAATCTCAAAAACAACCAAAGTATGCATTTTGGGTAATGTTTTTCTGCTTCTTGATATTGGTTGGTTTGTATCAGTTTTAGCGTTTTTCTACGTAAAACACTGAGAAGACACGTTTTCAGTCATTTTCATTTGGATTCTCACATAGAGTGAGTTCCTTATTATTTATCGTTTTGGTGCCTAACATGCTGAAAAACACTCAAAAGACAGATTTCTGGTAAGGTCTTTATTTTCCTCATATGGGAGGCTTTGCTTGTCTTTTCAGTGTTTTTGAGCATGTTACGCTATAAAGCACTAAAAGCCAGGGAAATCACATTACATGGGAATAAAACCAAATTTTACCAAGAACTAACCTTTAAGTGTTTTTAAGCTCCTTACATACCAAAACGCTAAAACGCATGCAAAATAAATTTTATGGAGAAACAGAATAACATTTTCAAATACATGTATTTTGAGTGTTTTTGATCATGTTATCAATAAAAACGCTTAAATACATGCAAAGAACCTTATGTTTGGGAAAGGAAAGAACATTAAGAGAAACGTGTATTATGAGTGATTTTTAAGTTCCTTCAGTACCATAAAGCTAAAACCCATAAATAACACTCTAGAAAAAAAAATAATAAAAAAAAAAATGGGATTTTTTTTTTTTTTTGGTATTCATCTTCATAGGTACCGAGATGCCAAAATTCTGCCAAAATTCAGGTAATTTATGTGGAAAAAAGAACATTATCATAAAAGTTAATTATAGCTTTTTTTCGTATTGTTATGTACCAAACCCTAAAGTGCATGCTAAGCCACCTATATAGGGAAGTTAAACGACTTTACCAGAAACCTATCTTTTCAGTGTTTTTCAGCATGTTAGGCACCAAAACGATAAATAATATGGAAGTCAGTCAATATGTGAATCCAAAAGAAAATTACTGAAAACGTGTCTTTTCAGTGTTTTACGTAGAAAAACGCAAAAGCTGATACAAACCATCCTATATGAAGAAATAGAATAACATTACCAAAAAGATATATTTTGAGTGTTTTTGAGCTTGTTACCTACAAGAAATGCAAAAATGGATGTAAAGCACTCTATATTAGGAAACAAAAGGACATTACGAGAAACGTGTATAATGAGTGTTTTATAGTTTTAAAAGAACTATAAGGCAATAAACGCAAAAACTCGTGTATATAGAGAAATTTCTTACATACCAAAATGAATAAATGCATGAATAACACTTTTAAACGATAAACAGAACTACCTTACTAAATTGTGTATTTTGAGTGTTTTTCATATTCTTAGTTACGAAAATGCCAAATTATATACAAAACTTGCATCATTAGGGAAAAAAAAATGACATTACCAGAAAAGTGTCTTTTGAGGGTTTTTCAGCGTGAAATCCAACAAAGAACTAAAAAGCAGAACGATCACATTACATGGGAATAAAACCAACTTTTACGAAGAATTTGCCTTGAAGTGTTTTTGAACCCCTTATATACCAAACCGATAAAAGGCATGGAAAACAAACTTTATGGAGAAACTGAATAACATTACCAAAAACATGTATTTTGAGTGTTTTTGATCATGTTATCTATAAAAACGCTTAAGTATATGCAAAGAACATTATGTTTGGGAAACAAAAGGACATTACGAGAAACTTGTATTATGAGTGTTTTTTTAAGTTCCTTACGTACCAAAAAGCTAAAACCCACAAATAACTCTCTTCATTTAGAAAAATAAATAAATAAATAAAAAATAAAATAAATAGGATTTTTTTTTGTTATTCATCTTCATAGGTACCGAGATGGCAAAATTCTGGGAAAATTCAGGGCAATTATGTGATAAAAGAATATTATCAAAAAAGTTAATTTCAGCTTTTTTTTTTCGGACTGTTATGTACCAAACCCTAAAGTGATTGCAGAGCCTCCAATATAAGGAAATGAAACGACCTTACCAGAAATCTGTGTTTTGAGTGTTTTTAGCATGTTAGGCACCAAAACGATAAATAATAAGCAACTCACTCTATATGGGAATCCAAAACAAAGTTACTGAAAACGTGTCTTCTCAGTGTTTTACGTAGAAAAACGTTAAAACGGATGGAAACCAACCAATATCAAGAAATAGAAAAACGTTTCCAAAAAAGGTGTATTTTGAGTGATTTTGAGCTTTTTACCTATAAAAAACGCAAAAATAGATGCAAAGCACTCTATATTGGGAAACAAAAGGACATTGCAAGAAAAGTGTATAATGATTCTTTTATAGTTCAAAAGAACCACAAAGCAAAAAACGCAAAATCTTGTGTATATGGAGAGATTTCATAGATACCAAAATGTTAAAACTCATGTATAACACTATTAATTGAGAAACAGAACAACCTTACGAAATGCGTGTATTTTGAGTGCTTTTAACATTCTTAGTTACCAAAACCCCAAATTGCATGCGAAAATAGATTTGTTGGAAAAAAAAAATACTTTACTAGAAAAGTGTCTTTTGAGTGTTTTTAAGCGTTATAGGCAATAAAGCACTAAAAAGGAGGGCAATCACATTACATTGGAGTAAAACGAATTTTTACCAAGAACTTGCCTTTGTTTTTGAGCTCCTTATATACCAAAACACTAAAACGCATGCAAAATACACTTTATGGTGAAACAGAAGAACATTACCAAAAACATGTATTTTGAGTGTTTTTGATCATGTTACAAATAAAACCGCTTAAATACATGGAAAGAACCCTATTTTTGGGAAAAGAAAGGATATTACGAAAAACGTGTATTATGAGTGTTTTTAAGTTCCTTAATTACCAAAAAGCTAAAACCCACAAATAACACTTTATAGAGAAAAAAAAAGAAAAGAAAATTTTCTTTTTTTGTTTTGTTATTCATCTTCATAGGTACTAAGATGCCAAAATTCTGTGTATATTCTTTGGGAATCGAAAACAAAATTACTGAAAACGTGTCTTTTCGGTGTTTTACGTAGAAAAACGCTAAAACAATTGAAAACCAACCAATGTGAAGAAATAGAATAACATTACCAAAGAGGTATATTTTGAGTGTTTTTGAGCTTTTTACCTACAAAAAACGCGAAAATGGATGCAAAGCACTCCTTATTGGGAAAGAAAAGGACATTACGAGAAACATGTATAATGAATGTCTTATTATTTTCGGGCAAAAGAACTTTTGGTTCACAGGAACCACAAGGCAAAAAACGCAAAATCTCGTGTATATAAAGAAGTTTCTTAGATACCAATATGCTGAAACTCATGAAAAACAATCTTAATTGAGATACAGAACAACATTACCAAATGCGTGTATTTTGAGTGTTTTTATCACATTCTTCGCAAAACCCTAAAAAATATGCGAAACTAGTTTTATGTGGGAAAAAATGACATTACCAGAAGTATCTTTTCAGTGTTTTTGAGCGTGTTAGGTAATAAAGCACTAAAAAGCAGGGCAATCATATTACATTGGAATAAATCCAACTTTCACCAAGAACTTGCGTTGAAGTGTTTTTCAGCTCCTTACATACCAATTCGTTAAAAGGCATGCAAAACACTCCTTTATGGAGAAGCAGAATAACATTACCAAAAACAAGTGTTTTGAGTGTTTTTTATCATGTTACCTATAAAAACGCTTAAATACATGCAAAGATCCCCATATTTGGGAAACGATAGGACATTACGAGAAATGTGTATTATGAATTTTTTTAAGTTCCTTAAATACCAAAACGTTAAAACCAAAAATAACACTCTTTATAGAGAAAAAAAAATAAATAAAAAAATAGCATTTTTATTTTTTTGTTATTGATGTTCATAGGTACCAAGACGGCAAAATTCTGCCAAAATTCATGGAAATTATGTGGAAAAAACATTATCAAAAAAATAAATTTTACCTTTTTTTTCGGAGTTATGTTCCAAACCATAAAGTGTATGCAAAGCCACCAATATGATAAAATTTAACGACTTTACAAGAAACTTGTCTTTTGAGTGTTTTTCTGCATGTTAGGCACCAAAACGATAAATAATATGAAAGTCACTCTATATGGAAATCCAAAACAAAGTTACTGAAAACGTGTCTTTTAAAAGATTTACGTAGAAAAACGCTAAAACGGATGTAAACCAATATGAAGAAATAGAATAACATTACCAAAAAAGTATATTTTGTGTGTTTTTGAGCTTGTTACATAAAAAAAAAAAACGCGAAAATGGATGCAAAGCACTCTATATAAGGAAAAAAAAAAGGACATAACGAGAAACGTGTATAATGAGTGCTTTATAGTTTCACCAGAATCACAAGGCAAAAAACGCAAAAACTCGACTATGGAGAAGTTTCTAATATACCAAAATACTGAAACTCATGAATAACACTCTTAATCAAGAAACAGAACAATCTTACTAAATGCGTGTATTTTGTGTTTTTTTTTACATTCTTAGTTACCAAAACCACAAATTCCATGCGAAACTAGCTTTATGTGGGAAAAAAATGACGCTGAGGCATTTGCGAAGAGTAAGAGAAAATTACAAATTTATGGATGGGGATGATAGGTGGAAATAGGTAGGCATATTTCATACAAGTACTGCCACTTGTAGGCCTGATGCCTTCTTGCAGATTTACTTATTTCTTATGTTCTTATGTTCTTATTACCAAAAGCGTGTATTTTCAGTGTTTTGCAGCTATTATGTGAAAAGAATGTCAAAATGCATGTAAAGCACCCTATATGAAGAAAAAGAGCGACATTACGAGAAACGTGCATTATGAGTGTTTTTGAGATTTTTAGGTACCAAAACGCTGAATCTCATGAATAACACTCTTAATTGAGATACAGAACAACCTTACCAAATGCGTGTATTTTGAGTGTTTTTCACATTCTTAGTTACCAAAACCCCAAATTGCATGCGAAACTAGCTTTATGTGGAAAAAAAAAGACATTACCAGAAGAGTGTCTTTTGAGTGTTTTTGAGCGTGTTAGGCAATAAAGCACTAAAAAGCAGGGCAATCACATTACAAGGGAATGAAACCAAATTTTACCAAGTGTTTTTGAGTTCCTTACATATTGAAACGCTATAATGCATGCAAAACACCCTTTATGAAGAAACAGAAAAACATTACCAAAAACATGTATTTTGAGTGTTTTTGATCATGTTACCTATAAAAACGCTTAAATACATGCAAAGAACCCTATATTTGGGAAACGAAAGGACATTATGAGAAACGTGTATTATGAGTGTTTTTAAGCTCCTTAAGTACCAAAAACCTAAAACCCACAAATAACACTCTTTACAGAGAAAAAAAAAAATAGCATTTTTTTTTTTTTTTGTTATTCATCATCATAGGTACCAAGATGCCAAAATTCTGGCAAAATTCAAGGATATTATGTGGAAAAAAGAACATTGTCAAAAACGTAAATTTTAGATTTTTTTCGGACTGTTATGTACCAAACCCTAAAGTGCATACAAAGCCACCTACATATGGAAATTAAATGACTTTGCAAGAAACCTGTCTTTTGAGTGTTTCTTAGCATGTTAGGCACCAAAACGATAAATACCATTGAAGTCACTCAATATGGGAATCCAAAACAAAATTACTGAAAACATTTCTTCTCAGTGTTTTACGTAGAAAAAACGCTAAAACGGATACAAACCAACCAATACGAAGAAATAGAAAAACATCACCAAAAAAGTATATTTTGAGTGTTTTTGAACTTGTTACCTACAAAAAACGCGAAAATGCATGCAAAGCACTCTATATTAGGAAACAAAAGGACATTACGAGAAACGTGTATAATGAGTGTTTTACAGTTTCACAAGATCCACAAGGCAAAAAACACAAAAACTCGTATATATGGAGAAGTTTCTTAGATACCAAAATGCTGAAACTGATGAATAAAACTCTTAATTGAAAAACACAACAACCTTACTAAATGCGTGTATTTTTGAGTGTTATTTGACATTCTTAGTTAAAAAAAAAAGACGAAATTCCATGCGAATATAGCTTTATGTGGGAAAAAAATGACATTACCAGAAAAGTGTCTTTTGAGTGTTTTTGAGAGTTTTAGGCAATAAAGCACTAAAAAGCAGGGCAATCACATTACATGGAATAAAACCAACTTTTACCAAGAACTTGCCTTTAAGTGTTTTTCAGCTCCTTATATGCGCTAAAACGAATGCAAAACATACTTTATATAGAAACAACATAACATAACCAACAACAGGTATTTTGAGTGTTTATTAATCATGTTATCTATAAAAAACGCTTAAATACGTGCAAAGAACCTTATGTTTGGGAAAGGAAAGGATATTACGAGAAACGTGTATTTTGAGTGTTTTCAAGTTCCTTAAGAACCAAAAAGCTAAAACCCACATGTAACACTCTTTATTTAGAAAATAAATAAATAAATAAATAGAAAAAACAGGAATTTTTTTATTTTTTTTTATTTCATTTTCATAGGTACCGAGATGCCAAAATTCTGGCAAAATTCAGGGCAATTATGTGATAAAAGATCATTATCAAAAAAAGTTAATTTTAGCTTTTTTTCGGACTGTTATTTACCAAACTCTAACGTGCATGCAAAGCCTCCTATATGAGGAAATTAAAAGACTTTACCAAAAACCTGTCTTTTGAGTGATTTTCAGCTTGTTAGGCATCAAAACGATGAATAATATGGAAGTCAATCTATATGAGAATCCAAAACAAAATACTGAAAACGTGTCTTTTCTGTGTTTTAGGTAGAAAAACGCTAAAACGGATGCAAACCAACAAATATGAAGAAATAGAATATTACCCAAATGGTATATTTTGAGTGTTTTTAATCTTGTTACCTACAAAAAACGCGAAAAAGTATGCAAAGCACTCTATATTGGGAAACAAAAGGACATTACGAGAAACGTGAATAATGAGTGTTTTATAGTTTCACAAGAACCACAAGGCAAAAAACGCAAAAAACTCATGTATATGGAGAAGTTTCTTAGTTACCAAAACGCTGGTACTCATGAATAACACTCTTAAATGAGAAACATAACCTTACGAAATGCGTGTATTTTGAGTGTTTTTCACATTCTTATTTACCAAAACCCCAAATTGCAAGCAAAACTAGCCTTATGTTGGTAAGAAATGACATTACCAGAAAAGTGACTTTGGGTGTTTTTGAGCGTGATAGGCAATAAAGCACTAAAAAGCAGGGCAATAACATTACATGGGAATGAAACCAGCGTTTACCAAGACGTTGCCTTTAAGTTTTTTTCAGCTCCTTACATACCAAAACGCTAAAACTAATGCAAAACACCCTTTATTGAGAATTAGAATAACATTACCAAAAACATGTATTTTGAGTGTTTTTGATTATGCTACCTATAAAAATGCGAAAATACATGCAAAGAACCCTATGTTTGGGAAACGAAAGGACATTACGAGAAACGTGTATTATGAGTGTTTTTAAGTTCCTTAAGAACCAAAAAAACTAAAACCCACAAACAACACTCTTTATAAAGAAATAATTATAAATAATAATAAATAAATAAATATAAATAATAATAAATAAATAAATATATAAAAAAAAGACAATTTTTTTTTTCTTATTCATCTTCGTAGGTACCGATATGCCAAAATTCTGGGAAAATTTTGGGCAATTATGTGATAAAGAAAATATTATCAAAAAAGTTAATTTTATTTTTTTTTTCGGAATGTTATGTTACTAAATTCTTAAGTGAATGCAAAGCCATCTACATGAGAAAATTAAACGACTTTACGAGAAACCTTACTTTTGAGTGTTTTTCAGTATGTTAGGCACCAAAACGTTAATAGCATGGAAGTCACTCAATATGGGAATCCAAAACAAAATTACTGAAAACGTGTCTTTTCAGTGTTTTACGTAGAAAAACGCTAAAAAGGATAAAAACCAACCAATAAGAAGAAATAGAATAACATTACCAAAAATGTATATTTTGAAAGTTTTTGAGCTTGTTACCTAGAAAAAAATGCAAAAATGGATGCAAAGTATTGCAAAACGAAAGGACATTCTGAGAAACGTGTATAATAAGTGTTTTATAGTTCCACAAGAATCAAAAGGCAAAAAACGCAAAAACTCGTGTACCTAGAGAAGTTTTTTAGATACCAAAATGATGAAACTCATGAATAACACTTTTAATTCAGAAACAGAACTACCTTACAAAATGTGTGTATTATGAGTGTTTTTCACATTCTTAGTTACGAAAATCTCAAATTACATGCGAAACTAGCTAGTTTACTAGATACCAAAATGCTGAAACTCATGAATAAAACTCGTAATTGAGAAAGAGAACAACCTTGCTAAATGCGTGTATTTTGAGTGCTTTTCACATTCTTAGTTACCCAAAACCCAAATTGATTGCGAAACCAGCTTTATGTGGTAAAAAAAAAAAAAAAAAAACGACATTTTCAGAAAAATGTCTATTGAGTGTTTTTGAGCGTGATAGGCAGTAAAGCACTAAAAAGAAGGGCAATCACATTACATGGGAATAAAACCAATGTTTACCAAAAACTTGCCTTTAAGTGTTTTTGAGCTCCTTATATACCAAAACGCTAAAACGCATGCAAAACACACTTTATGGAGAAACAGAATAACATTACAAAAAAAAATATGTATTTTGAGTGTTTTTGATCATGTTACCAATAAAACGCTTAAATACATGCTAAGAACCCTATTTGTGGGAAACGAAAGAACATTACGAGAAACGTGTATTATGAGTGTTTTTATATTCATTAAGTACCAAAAAGCTAAAAGCCACAAATAACTCTCTATTGAGAAAAATAAATAAATAAATAAAAAAATGCAATATTTATTTTTTTTTCTTATTCATCTTCACAGGTACCGAGGTGCCAAAATTCCAGCAAAATTCATGAAATTTTGTGAAATAAGAATATTACCAAAAAAGTTAATTTTAGTTTTTTTTTTCGACTGTTATGTAGCAAACCCCCATGCAAAACCACCTATATGGGGAAATAAAACGTCTTTGCCAGAAACTGTCTTATGACTGTTTTTCAGCATGTTAGGCACCAAAACGATAAATAACATGGAAGTCACTCTATATGGGAATCCAAAACAAAATTACTGAAAACGTGTCTTTTCGGTGTTTTACGTAGAAAAACGTAAAACGGATGCAAACCAACCAATATAAAAAAAAAAAATAGAATAACATTACAAAAAAGCTATATTTTGAGTGTTTTTGAGCTTGTTACCTACAAAAAAGGTGAAAATGGATGCAAAGCACTCCCTATTGGGAAACAAAAGGACATTACGAGAAACGTGTATAATGAGTGTCTTAATATTTTCGAGCAAAAGAACTTGTGGTTCACAAGAACCACAAGGCAAAAAGCGCAAAAACTCGTGTATATAAAGAAGTTTCTGAGATACCAAAATGCTGAAACTCATGAATAACAATCTTAATTGAGAAACAGAACAATCTTACCAAAAGCGTGTATTTTCAGTGTTTTTCACATTCTTAGATTTCAAAATCCCAAATAGGATACGAAACTAGCTTAATGTGGGAAAAAAATGACATTACCAGAAGTGTCTTTTGAGTGTTTTTGAGCGTGTTAGGCAATAAAGCACTAGAAAGCAGGGCAATCACATTACATGGGAATAAAACCAACTTTGACCAAAAACTTGCCATTATGTGTTTTTTAGCTCCTTACATACCAAAACGCTAAAACGCATGCAAAACACTCCTTTATGGAGAAGCAGAAGAACATTACAAAAAACATGTGTTTTAAGTGTTTTTGATCATGTTACCTATAAAAACGCTTAAATACATGCAAAGAATCCTATCTTTGGGAAACGAAAGGACATTACGAGAAATGTGTATTATGACTGTTTTTAAGTTCCTTAAGTACCAAAACGTTAAAACCCACAAATAACACTCTTTAAAGAGAGAAAAAAAAAAAAAAAAAAAAAAATATGCAAAAATTCAGGGAATTTATGTGGAAAAAAGAACATTATCAAAAAAGTTAATTATAGCTTTTTTTTTCGGATTGTTATTTACCAAACCGTAAAGTACATGCAAAGCCACCTATATGAGGAAATTAAACGACTTTACCAGAAACCTGTCTTTTCAGTGTTTTTCAGCATGTTAGGCACCAAACCGATAAATAATATGGAAGTCAGTCAATATGTGAATCCATATCATAATTACTGAAAACGTGTCTTTTCAGTGTTTTACGTAGAAAAAACGCTAAAACGGATGCAAAGCAACGAATATGAAGAAATAGAATAACGTTACCAAAAAGTGTTTTTGAGCTTTTTACCTACAAAAAACGCGAAAATGGATATAAAAGCACTCTATATTTGGAAAAAAAAAAGATATTTAGAGAAACGTGTATAATGATTGTTTTATAGTTTCACAAGAACCACAAGACAAAAAACGCAAAAACTCGTGTATATAGAGAAGTTTCTTACATACAAAAATGCTAAAACTCATGAATAACAATTTTAATTGAGAAACAGAACTACCTTACCAAATGTGTGTATTTTGAGTGTTTTTCACATTCTTAGTTACGAAAATCCCAAATTACCTGCGAAACTAGCTTTATGTGGGGAAAAAAATGACATTATCAGAAAAGTGTGTTTTGAGTGTTTTAAAGTTTGATAAGCAACAAAGCACTTAAAAGCAGAATAATCGCATTTTATAGGAATAAAACCAACTTTTACGAAGAACTTGCCTTTAAGTGGTTTTAACTCCTTACATACCAAAACGCTAAAACGCATGCAAAACACTATTTATGGAGAAATAGAATAACATTACCAAAAACATGTATTTTGAGTGTTTTTTATCATATTACCTATAAAAACGCTTAAATACATGCAAAGAACCCTATGTCTGTGAAACGAAAGGACATTACGAAAATCGTGTATTATGATTGTTTTTAAGTTCCTTAAGTACCAAAAAACTTAAACCCACAAATAGAGAAAAAATAAATAACTAAAAAAATAGAATTTTTTTCTTTTTTGTTATTCATCTACATAAGTATGAAGATGCCAAAATTCAGGCAAAATTCAGGGAAATTATGTAAAAAACACATTGAAAAAAAAAAATTTTAGATTTTTTTCCGGAATTATGTACCAAACCCAGAAGTGCATGCAAAGCCGCCTATAAGGGGAAATTACTCGTACACGAATTTACCAGAAATCTGTCTTTTGAGTGTTTTTCAGCAATTTCAACAATATTACTGAAAACGTGTCTTTTCAGTGATTTACGAACAAAAACGCTAAAACGGATGCAAACCAACCAATATGAAGAAATAGAATAACATTACCAAAAAGATTTATTTTGAGTGTTTTTCAGCTTCTTACCTACAAAAAATGCGAAAATGGATGGAAAGCTCTCTATATTGGGAAACAAAATAACATTACGAAAAACATGTATAATGAGTGTTTTATAGTTTCACACGAACCACAAGGCAAAAAACGCAAAAATTCGTGTATATAGAGAAGTTTCTTACATGCCAAAATGCTGAAATGCATGAATAACACTTTTGATTGAGAAACAGAACTACCTTACCAAATGTGTGTATTTTGAGTGTTTTTCGCATTCTTAGTTACGAAAATCCAAAATTACATGCGAAACTAGCTTTATGTGGGAAATAAAAAAATATTACCAGAAAAGTGTCTTTTGAATGTTTTTGAGCGTGATATGCAACAAAGCACTAAAAAGCAGAAAAATCACATTACATGGGAATAAAACCAACTTTTATGAAGAATTTGCCTTTATTTTTTTTTTAACTCCTTACATACCAAAACGCTAAAACGCATGCTAAACACCCTTTATGTAGAAACAGAGTAACATTACCAAAAACATGTATTTTGAGTGTTTTTGATAATTTTATTAAAAAAAAAAAACGCTTAAATACATGCAAAGAACCTTATGTTTGGGAAACGAAAGGATATTACGAGAAACGTGTATTATGAGTGTTTTTAAGTTCCTTAAGTACCAAAATGCTAAAACCCACAAATAACACTCTTTATAGAGAGAAAAAAAAAAACATTTTTTTGTTATTCATCTTCATAGGTACCGAGATGCGAAAAATCTGGCAAAATTCATGGAAATTTTGTAAAAAAAAAAAATCATTATAAAAAAATAATTTTAGCTTTTTTCCAGAGTTATGTACAAACCGTGAAGTGCATGCAAATCCACCTATATGGGGAAATTACACGACTTTACCAGAAACCTGTCTTTTGAGTGTTTTTCAGCAATTTCAACAATATTACTGAAAACGTGTCTTTTCAGTGATTTACTTAAAAAAACACTAAAACGGATGTAAACCAACCAATATGGAGAAATATAATAACATTACCAAAAAGATATATTTTGATTTGTTTTTGAGCTTGTTACCTACAAAAAATGCAAAAATGGATGGAAAGCACTTTATACTGGCAAAGAAAAGGACATTACGAGAAACGTGTATAAGTGTTTTATAGTTTAACAAGAACCACAAGATAAAAAACTCAAAAACTCGCGTACATAAAGAAGTTTCTTACATACCAAAAAGATGAAACTCATGAATAACACTTCTAATTTTGAAACAAATACCTTACCAAATGTGTGTATTTGAAAAGTTTCTTACATACCAAAATGCTGAAACTCATGAATCACACTTTTAATTAAGAAATAGATTATCCTTATTAATGCCTGTGTTTTGAGTTTTTTTCACATTCTTAGTTACCAAAACCCCAAATTCCATGCAAAACTAGCTTTATGTGGGGAAAAAAAAATGATATTACCAGAAAAGTGTCTTTTGAGTGTTTTGAGCGTGTTAGGCAATAAAGCAATAAAAAGCAGGGCAATCATATTACATGGGAATAAAAAGAACTTTTACCAAGAACTTGCCTTTAAGTGTTTTTGAGCTCATTACATACCAAAACGCTAAAACAAATGTAAAACACCTTTTATGGAGGAACAAAATAAAATTACCAAAAACATATATTTTGAGTGTTTTTGATCATGTTATCTATAAAAACGCTTAAATACATGCAAAGAACCTTATGTTCGCGAAACGAAAGGACATTACGAGAAATGTTTATTATACTTGATTTTAAGTTCCTTAAATACCAAAAAGCTAAAACCCACAAATAACACTCTTTATTTAGAAAAAAAAGTAAGAAAATAAAAAAATAGGATTTTTTTTTTTTTGTTATTCATCTTCATAGGTACCGAGATGCCAAAATTCTGGGAAAATTCAGGGCTATTAAATGATCAAAGAAAATTATCAAAAAAGTTAATTTTAGCTTTTTTTCGGACTCTTATGTACCAAACCCTAAAGTGCACCCAAAGACTCCTATATGAGGAAATTAAACGACCTTACCAGAAATCTGTTTTTTGAGTTTTTTCAGCATGTTAGGCACCAAAACGATAAATAATAAGGAACTCACTCTATGTGAGAATCCAAAACAAAGTTGCTGAAAACGTGTTTTTTCTGTGTTTTACGTAGAAAAACGCTAAAATGGATGCAAACCAACCAATATCAAGAAATAGAAAAACATTACCAAATAGGTATAATTTGAATGTTTTTGAGCTTGTTACCTACAAAAAAACGCGAAAATTGATCCAAAGCACTCTATGTTAGAAAACGAAAGGACTTTGTAAGAAAAGTGTATAATGAGTCTTTTTAATAGTTCAAAAGGACCAAACGGCAAAAAACACAAAAACTCGTGTATATGGAGAAGTTTCCTAGATACCAAAATGCTGAAACTCATGAATAACACTATTAATTGACAACCAGAACAACCTTACTAAATACGTGTATTTTGAGTGCTTTTCACGTTCTTAGTTACCAAAACCCCAAATTGCGTGCGAAAATAGATTTGTGGGAAAAAAAAAAGACTTTACCAGAAAAGTGTCTTTTGAGTGTTTTTGAGCGTGATAGGCAATAAAGCACTAAAAAGCAGGGCAATCATATTAAATTGGAATAACACCAAATTATAGCAAAAACTTGCCTTTAATTGTTTTTGAGCTCCTTATATACCAAACCGCTACAACGCATGCAAAACAAACTTTATGGAGAAACAGAATGATTACCAAAAAACATTTATTTTGAGTGTTTTTGATCATGTTATCTATAAAAACGCTTAAATACATGCAAAGAACATTATGTTTGGGAAACAAAAGGACATTATGAGAAACGTGTATTATGAGTGTTTTTTAAGTTCCTTAAGTACCAAAAAGCTAAAACCCATAAATAACACTTTATTTAGAAAAAAAAAATAAAGAAAATAAGATTTTTTTTTTTTTTGTTATTCATCTTCATAGGTACCGAGATGCAAAAATTCTGGGAAAATTCAGGGCAATCATATGATAAAAGAATATTATCAAAAAAGTTAATTTTAGATTTTTTTTTTCGGACTGTTATGTACCAAACTCTAAAGTGCATGCTCCTATATAAATATGAGGAAATTAAACGACCTTACCAGAAATCTGTGTTTTGAGTGTTTTTTAGCTTGTTAGGGACCAAAACGATAAATAATAAGGAACTCACTCAATATGGGAATCCAAAACAAAGTTACTGAAAACGTTTTACGTTGAAAAACGGTAAAACGGATGCAAAGCAACCAATATCAAGAAATAGAAAAACGTTACTAAAAAGATATTTTTTGAGTGTTTTTGAGCTTGTTACCTACAAAAAACGCGGAAATTGATGCAAAGCACTCTATATTGGGAAACAAAAGGACATTGAAAGAAAAGTGTATAATGAGGGTTTTATAGTTCAAAAGAACCACAAGGCAAAAAACGCAATATCTCGTGTATATGGAGAGGTTTCCTAGATACAAAAATGCTAAAACTCATGTATAACACTCCTAATTCAGCAACAGAACAACCTTAATAAATGCGTGTATTTTGAGTGCTTATCACATTCTTAGTTACCAAAACCCCAAATTGCATGCGAAAATAGATTTGTGGGAAAAAAAAAGACTTTACCAGAAAAGTGTCTATTGAGTGTTTTTGAGCGTGATAGGCAATAAAGCACTAAAAAGGAGAGCAATCACATTACATTGGAGGAAACGAATTTTTACCAAGAACTTGCCTTTAAGTGTTTTTGAGCTCCTTATATATCAAAACACTAAAACGGATGCAAAACACTCTTTATGGTGAAACAGAATAACTTTACCAAAAACATGTATTTTGAGTGTTTTTGATCATGTTACCAATAAAAACGCTTAAATACACGCAAAGAACAGTATTTTTGGGAAACGAAAGGAGATTACGAGAAACGTGTATTATGAGTGTTTTTAAGTCCATTAATTACCAAAAAGCTAAAAGCCACAAATAACACTCTTTATTGATAAACAATAAATAAATAGGTCCGGAGTCCTTTCTGCTCCTTCGAGTTCTCTACCTCGTTGGGTGGTGGGCCGTCAGGGTGATTTGCCGAGTCGGTGGGCTAAACCCACTAACCCTCGACAGCGGTAGTCACTCTGGCGTTTCCGGGATGACGGCCCGCTGGTTTGGGGGGTAGTGCTCTTCCTGCCCCCAAGGGCCAGCGGGTTCATGGCTTTGAAATGGGGTACACGGGGCGGATGCGGTCCCAGTCCCCCTCGGGTCTGAGGGGCATGCATAGAGCCTCCGTGCACGTCCTCTCGGACCCAGAGCGTCCTAGCAGAGTTCGTAGTCTGCGAACGGTTTGTCATGCTGCGGTGGGCCTAGTTGCTCAGGTAGCCAACCGTCTGGCTGAGGGTGGCGTCCTCAGAACCGGAATCCTGTCGGGGGCGACCTCGGCAGGTAGGTTTCGCATCGCCTGTGCCGTTGAAGACGGTAGGCGTGAGTAGTGCTGGCTTTAGCCCGCTACCCTATCGTCCCCTCCAAAGGGGTAATTCTTGCCGCCGGTGCCGGCTGCTTGGTAAACAAGCGCCGGTGAACGGCGGCAGAATTAAGTATGACTCTCTCGAGGTAGGTAAATAAATAGATAAAAAAAAGTACGATATTTTTTTTTCTTATTCATCTTCACAGGTACCGATATGCCAAAATTCGGGCAAAATTCAGGAAATTATGTGAAATAAGAACATTATCAAAAAAATAAATAAATTTAGCTTTTTTTCGGACTGTTATGTACCAAACCCCTAAAGTGCATGCAAAGCCACCTATAAGGGGAAATTAAACGTCTTTGCCAGAAAACGGTCTTATGAGTGTTTTTCAGCATGTTAGGAACCAACACGATAAATAACATGAAAGTCAATCTATAAGGGAATCCAAAAAAAAATTAATAAAAACGTGTCTTTTCGGTGTTTTACGTAGAAAACACGGTAAAACGGATGGAAACCAACCAATATGAAGAAATAAAATAACATTACCAATAAGGAATATTTTGAGTGTTATTGAAATTATTACCTACAAAAAACGCGAAAATGGATGGAAAGCACTCTATATTGTGAAGCAAAAGGACAATACGAGAAACGTGTATAATGAGTGTTTTATAGTTTCACAAGAACTACAAGGCAAAAAACGCAAAAACTCGTGTATATAGAAAAGTTTCTTACATTCAAAAATGCTTAAACTCTGGAACAACACTCTTAATTAAGAAACAGAACAATCTTACTAAATGCGTGTATTTTGATTGCTTTTCACATTCTTAGTTACCAAAACCCAAAATTGCATGCGAAAACAACTTTATGTGTGAAAAAAATGACATTACTAGAAAAATGTCTTTTGAGTGTTTTTGAGCGTGTTAGGCAGTAAAGTACTAAAAAGCAGGGCAAAGACTTTACATTGGAATAAAACCAATTTTTAACAAGAACTTGCCTATAAGTGTTTTTGAGTTCCTTATATACCAAAACACTAAAATGCATGCAAAATACACTTTATGGTGAAACAGAAGAACATTACCAAAAACATGTATTTTGAGTGTTTTTGATCATGTTACCAATAAAACCGCTGAAAAACATGCAAAGAACCCTATTTTTGGGAAACGAAAGGACATTACGAGAAAAGTGTATTATGAGTGTTTTTTTTAAGTTCATTAAGTACGAAAAAGCTAAAAGCCACAAATTACACTCTTTATTGAGAAAAAAAAAAAAATAAATAAAAAAATACTATATTTTTTTCATTCTTATTCATATTCACAGGTAACGAGGTGCCAAAATTCGGGTAGAGTTCAGGAAATTATATGAAAGAAGAACATTATCAAAAAAGTTAAATTTAGCTTTTTTTTTTTCGGACTGTTATGTACCAAACACCTAAAGTGCACCCAAAGCTACCTATATGGGGAAATTAAACCTCTTTGCCAGAAAACTGGCTTATGAGTGTTTTTCAGCATGTAAGGAACCAAGACGATAAAACCCAAGGAAGTCAATCTATATGGGAATCCAAAACACAATTACTGAAAACGTGTCTTTTCGGTGTTTTATAAAAATGCTAAAACGGATGCAAAGCAAACAAAATGAAGAAATAGAATAATATTACCAAAAAGGTATATTTTGAGTGTTTTTGAAATTGTTACCTACAAAAAACGCGAAAATAGATGGAAAGCACTCTATATTGGGAAGCAAATGGACATTAGGAGAAACGTGTATAATGAGTGTTTTATAGTTTCCCAAGAACCACAAGGCAAAAAAGGCAAAAACTCGTGTATATAAAGAAGTTTCTTACATTCCAAAATGCTGAAACTCATGAATAAGAAACAGAACTATCTTACTAAATTTGAGAATTTTGAGTGTTTTTCACATTCTTAGTTACGAAAATCCGAAATTACAAGCAAAACTAGTTTTATGTGGGAAAAAATGACATTACCAGAAAAGTGTCTTTTCAGTGTTTTAGAGCGTGATATGCAACAAAGCACTAAAAAGCAGAACAATCACATTACATGGGAATAAAACCAACTTTTACCAAAAACATGCTTTTTACGTGTTTTTAATTCCTTACATAACAAAACGCTAAAACGCATACAAAACACCCCTTATGGAGAAACAAAATAACATTACCAAAAACATGAATTTTAAGTGTTTTTGATCATGTTACCTATAAAAACGCTGAAATACATGCAAAGAACCCTATGTTTGTAAAACGAAGGGATGTTACGAAAATTGTGTATTATGAGAGTTTTTAGGTTCGTTAAGTACCAAAAAGCTAAAACACACAAATAACACTCTTTATAGAGAAAAAAATAAAATAAATGAATACAACAATTTTTTTTTTTGTTATTCATCTTCATAGGTACCGAGATGCTAAAATTCTGGCAAAATTCAGGGAAGTTAGGTAAAGAAAAAAAATTAGAAAAAAAATAATTTTAGCTTTTTTCCGGAGTTATGTACCAAACCCTGAAGTGCAAGCAAAGCCACCTATATGGGAAAATTACACGACTTTACCTGAAACCTGTACCAGAAGCAATTTCAACAATATTACTGAAAACGAGTCTTTTCAGAGATTTACGAAGAAAAACGCTAAAAGTGATGCAAACCAACCAATATGAAGAAATAAAATAACATTACCAAAAAGATATATTTTGAGTGTTTTTAAGCTTGTTACCTAAAAAAAAATGCAAAAATGGATGGAAAACACTCTATATTAGGAAACAAAAGAACATTACGAGAAACATGTATAATGAGTGTTTTATAGTTTCACAAGAACCACAAGGCAATAAACGCAAAAACTCGTGTGTATAGAAAAGATTCTTACATACCAAAGTGATGAAATGCATGAATAACACTTTTAATCGAGAAACAGAACTAACCTTCCAAATTGTGTATTTTGAGTGTTTTTCACTTTCACTGTTACGAAATTGCCAAATTACATGCGAAACTAGCTTTATGTGGGAAAAAAAATGACTACCAGAAAAGTGTCTTTTGAGTGTTTTTGAGCGTGATATGCAACAAAGCACTAAAAAGCAGAACAATCACATTACTTGGGAATAAAACCCACTTGACTTTAAGTGTTTTTTAACTCCTTACATACCAAAACGCTAAAACGCATGTAAAACACCCTTTATTAAGAAACGGAATAACATTACCAAAAATATTTATTTAGTGTGTTTTTTATCATGTTACCTATAAAAACATGTAAAGAGCCCAATGTTTCTATAAGAAAAGAACATTACGAAAATCGTGTATTATGAGTGTTTTTAAGTTCCTTAAGTACCAAAAAGCTAAAACTCACAAATAACACTTTATAGAGAGAAAAAAAAAATTGTTATTCATCTTCATAGGTACCGAGATACCAAAATTCTCGAAAAATTCAGGGAAATTTTGTAAAAAAAAAAAAAAATCATTATAAAAAAAAATAATTTTAGATTTTTGCCGGAGTTATGTACCAAACTCTGAGGTGCATGCAAAGCCACCTATATGGAGAAATTTCTCGACTACCAGAAACCTGTCTTTTGAGTGTTTTTTTTTTTCAGCAATTTCAACAATATTACTGAAAACGTGACTTTTCAGTGATTTACGTAGAAAAACGCTAAAACGGATGCAAACCAACCAATACGAAGAAACAGAATAACATTACCAAAAAGATATATTTTGATGTGTTTTTGAGCTTGTTACCTAGAAAAAATGCGGAAATGGATGAAACGCACTCTATATGAGGAAAGAAAAGGACATTACGAGAAACGTGTATAATGACTGTTTTATAGTTTCACAAGAACCACAAGGCAAAAAACTCAAAAGCTCGTCTACATAAAGAAGTTTCTTACATACCAAAATGCTGAAACTCATGAATAACACTTTTAATTGAGAAACAGAACTAACTTACCGAATGTGTGTATTAGAGAAGTTTCTTACATACCAAAATGCTGAAACTCATGAATAACACTTTTAATTAAGAAACAGAACAACCTTCCTAAATGCCTGTATTTTGAGTGTTTTTCACATTCTTAGTTACCAAAACCCCAAATTCCATGTGAAACTAGCTTTATATGGGAAAAAAATAATATTACCAGAAAATGTCTTTCGAGTGTTTTTGACCGTGTTAGGCAATAAACCACTAAAAAGCAGGGCAATCACATTACATTTCAATAAAACCAACTTTTACCAAGAACAAAACACCTTTTATGGACAAACAGAATAACATTACCAAAAACATTTATTTTGAGTGTTTTTGATCATGTTATCTATAAAAACGCTTAAATACATGCAAAGAACCTTATGTTTGGGAAACGAAAGGACATTACGAGAAATATGTATTATGAGTGTTTTTTAGTTCCTTAAGTACCAAAAAGCTAAAACCCACAAATAACACTCTTTATTTAGAAAAAAAAATATATAATAAAAAAAAAATAGGATTTATTTTTTTTTTGTTATTCATCTTCATAGGTAACGAGATGCCAAAATTCTGGAAAAATTCCGGGCTATTATATGATAAAAAAAAATTATCAAAAAAGTTAATTTTAGCTTTTTCTTTCGGACTGTTATATACCAAACCCTAAAGTGCATGCAAAGGCTCCTATATGAGGAAATTACTCGACTTTAAAAGAAATCTGTCTTTTGAGTGTTTTTCAGAATGTTAGGCACCAAAACGATAAATAAATAAGGAACTCACTCTATATTGGAATCCAAAATAAAACTACTGAAAACGTGTCTTGTTAGTGTTTTACGTAGAAAAACGCTAAAACGGATGCAAACCAACTAATATAAAAAAAATAGAAAAACATTACCAAAAAGGTATATTTTGAGTGTTTTTGAGCTTGTTACCTACGAAAAAACGCGAAAATTGATGCAAAGCACTCTATATTAGGAAATAAAAGAACATTACAAGAAAAGTGTATAATGAGTGTTTTATAGTTCAAAAGAACCAAAAGGCAAAAAACGCAAAAAACTTGTGGATATGGAGAAGTTTCCTAGATACCAAACTGCTGAAACTCATGAATAACATTTTTAATTTAGAAACAGAACAACCTTACGAAATGGGTGTATTTTGAGAGCTTTTCACATTCTTGGTTACCAAAACCCCAAATTGCATGCGAAACCAGCTTTATGTGAGAAAAAAATGACATTACCAGAAAAATGTCTTTTGAGTGTTTTTGAGCCTGATAGGCAATAAAGCACTAAAAAGCAGGGCAATCACATTACATTTGAATAAACCCAATTTTTATCAAGAACTTGCCTTTAAGTGTTTTTGAGCTCCTTATATACTAAACCGCTAAAACGCATGTAAAACAAACTTTATGGAAAAACAAAATAAAATTACCAAAAACATGTATTTTGAGTGTTTTTGATCATGGTATCTATAAAAACGTTTAAATACATGAAAAGAACCTTATGTTTTTTTTAAAACAAAAGGACATTACGAGAAACGTATATAAGTGTTTTTAAGTTTGTTAAGTACCAAAAACCTAAAACCCACTCCTTATTTAGAAAAAAAATAAATAAAAAAATAAAAAAATAGGATTCTTTTTCGTTATTTATCTTTATAGGTACCGAAATGCCAAAATTCTGGGAAAATTCAAGGCAATTATATGATAAGAGAATATTATCAAAAAAGTTCATTTTAGCTTTTTTTCGGATTATATACCAAATACTAAAGTGCATGCAAAGCCTCCTATATGAGAAAATTAAACGACCTTACCAGAAATCTTTTTGTGTGTGTTTTTCAGCATGTTAGGCACCAAAACGATAAATAATAAGGATCTCACTCTATATGGGAATCCAAAACAAAATTACTGAAAATGTATCTTCTCTTCTTCTCTTCTTCTGTAGAAAAACGCAAAAACTCGTGTATATAAAGAAGTTCTTAGATACCAGACATTACCAGAAGTGTCTTTTAATTGTTTTTGAGCGTGTTAGGCAATGAAGTACTAAAAAGCAGGGTAATCACATTACATGGGAATAAAATCAACTTTTACCAAAAACTTGCCAATATGTGTTTTTGATCTCCTTACATACCAAACCGCTAAAACGCATGGAAAACACACTTTATGGAGAAACAGAATAACATTACCAAAAACATGTATTTTGAGTGTTTTTGATAATGTTATCTATAAAAACGCTTAAATACATGCAAAGAACCTTATGTTTGGGAAATGTAAGGACATTACGAGAACGTGTATTATGAGTGTTTTTAAGTTCCTTAACTACCAAAAAGCTAAAACCCATAAATAACACTCGTTATTTTGAAAAAAAATAAAAAATAAATAAATAAATAAAAGATTTTTTTTTTTTTTTTTTTTTTTTTGTTATTCACCTTCATAGGTACCGAGATACCAAAATTCTGGGAAAAATTAGGGCAATTATATGATAAGAGAATATTATCAAAAAGATTGATATTAGCTTTTTTTCGGACTGTTATGTACCAAACACTAAAGTGCATGCAAAGCCTCCCATATCAGGAAATTTAATGACCTTACCAGAAATCTGTGTTTTGAGTGTTTCCAGCATGTTAGGCACCAAAACGATAAATAATGAGGAACTCACTCTATATGGCAAACCAAAACAAAATTACTGAAAACGTGACTTCTCAGTGTTTTACGTAGAAAAACGCTAAAACGATGCAAACCAACCAATATCAAGAAGTAGAAAAACATTACCAAAAAGGTATATTTTGAGTGTTTTTGAGCTTGTTACCTACAAAAAAACACGCGAAAATTGATGCAAATATATTTGGAAACAAAGGGACATTGCGAGAAAAGTGTATAATGAATGTTTTATAGTTCAAAAGAACCACAAGGCAAAAAACGCAAAAACTCGTGCTAAAACTTCTTTATAGAGAGAAAAAAAAAAAAATAAATAGGATTTTTTTTTGTTATTCTTTTTCATAGGTACCGAGATGCTAAAATTCTGGCAAAATTCAGGGAAGTTATGTGAAAAAAAAAACATTATCATAAAAGGTAATTTCAGCTTTTTTTTCGGACTGTTATGTACCAAACCCTAAAGTGCATGCAAAACTAACTATATGAGGAAATTAAATGAATTTACGAGATACCTGTGTTGTGAGTGTTTTTCAGCATGTTAGTAACTAAAACAATAATTAATATGGAAGTCATTCTATGTGGGAATCCAAAACAAAATTACTGAAAACGTGTCTTTTCCGTGTTTTACGTAGAAAAACGCTAAAACGGATGCAAACCAACCAATATGAAGAAATAGAATAACATTACCAAAAAGGTACATTTTGAGTGTTTTTGAGCTCTTTACTTACAAAAAACGTGAAAATGGATGCAAAGCTCTCTATATTGGTTAACAAAAGGACATTAAGAGGAATGTGTATAATGAGTGTTTTATAGATTCTGAAGAACCACAAGGCAAAAAACGCAAAAACTCGTATATATGGAGAAGTTTCTTAGATACGAAAATGCTGAAACTCCTGAATAACACTCTTAATTGAGAAACAGAACAACCTTACCAAATGCGTGTATTTTGAGTGTTTTTCACATTCTTAGTTACCAAAACCCCAAATTACATGTGAAAGTAGCTTTATGTGGGAAAAAAAAATTACATTACCAGAAAAGTGTCTTTTAAGTGTTTTTTTTTAGCATGATAAGCAATAAAGTAATAAAAAGCAGGGTAATCACATTACATAGGAATAAAACCAACTTTTAGCAAGAACTTGCCTTTAAGTGTTTTTGAGCTCCTTATATACCAAAACGCTAAAAAAAAAAAGCATGCAAAACACCCTATATGGAGAAACATCATAACATTACCAGAAACATGTATTTTGAGTGTTTTTGATCATGTTACCTATAAAAGGGCTTAAGTACATGCAAAGAACCTTATGTTTGAGAAACGAAAGAACATTTCGAGAAACGTGTATTATGAGTGTTTTTTAAGTTCCTTAAGTACCAAAAAGCTAAAACCCACAAATAACACTCTTTATAGAAAAAAATAAATAAATAGATAAAAAAAAATAGGAATTTTTTTTTTTTTGTTATTCATCTTCATAGGTACCGAGATGCCAAATTTCTGGAAAAATTCAGGGAAATTATGTGAAAAAAGAACATTATGAAAAAAAGTTAATTTTATCTTTTTATTCGGACTGTTATGTACCAAACCCTAAAGTGCATCCAAAGCCTCCTATATTGGGAAATTAAGCAGACTTTACCATAAACCTGTCTTTTGAGTGTTTTTAGCATGATAGGCACCAAAACGATAAATAATATGGGTCACTCAAAATGTGAATCCATCACAAAATTACTGAAAAAAAGACTTTTAAGTGTTTTACGTAGAAAAACGCTAAACAGGATGCAAACCAACGAATATGAAGAAATAGAATAATATTACCAAAAAGGTATATTTTTAATGTTTTTTAGCTTCTTACCTTCAAAAAATGCGAAAATGGATGGAAAGCACTCTATACTCGTATTGGGATAGAAAAGGATATTACGAGAAATGTGTATAATGAGTGTTTTATAGTTTCACAAGAACCACAAGGCAAAAAACGCAAAAACTCGTGTATATAAAGAATTTTCTTAGATACCAAAATGCTGAAACTCAGGAATAACACTCTTAATTAAGAATACAGAAGAACTTTACCAAATGCGTGTATTTTGAGTGCTTTTCACATTCTTAGTTACCAAAACCCCAAATTGCATGCGAAACTAGCTTTATGTGGGAAAAAAAATGACATTACCAAAAAGTTTTTGAGCGTGATAGGCAATAAAGCAGTAAAAAGCAAGGGAATCACATTACATGGGAATAAAACGAACTTTTACCAAGAACTTGCCTTTAAGTGTTTTTGAGCTCCTTACATACCAAAACGCTAAAACGCATGCAAAACACCCTTTATGGAGAAACAGAATAATATTACCAAAAAACATGTATTTTGAGTGTTTTTCATCATGTTACCTATAAAAAAAGTTAAAATACGTGGAAAGAACCCTATGTTAGGAAAATGAAAGGACGTTACGAGAAACGTGTATTATGAGTTTTTTTTAAGTTCGTTAAGTATGAGAAAGCTAAAACCCACGAATAACACTCTTTATAGAGTGTTTTCGTACCTAACAATGTGAAAAACACTCAAAAAGCACATTTTTGGTAATCTTGTTCTTTTCTCCATATAGACTGTTCTTCAATGCGTCAAATAGGTCTTGGTACCTAAGAAATAAAAAAAAAAACACTTATTATAAAAGTTTCTTCTAATGTCTTTTCGTTTCCTCATGCAAAGTATTTTGCATGCATTTATGTTTCTTTTTATATGTAAAAAGAAAAAAAAATTGTTTATGGTAATAAAGGGTGTTTTGCATACATCTCAGCGTTATGGTACGTAAGTAGCTGAAAATACCCAAAAGATAAATTTTTGGTTGACTTTTTCTTTCATATAGGTAGCTTTCCATGCTTTTTATAACTTTGGTACCTAACAACAACAATCGACACTCAAAAGACATGTTTCTGGAGATATCGTTTCATCTCCCCATAGATGGTGCTCTGGAGTCATTTTGACGTTTTGGTACATAAAATTGTGAAAAACACAAATTAAACGTTTTTGGTAATGTTCTGTTTCTCCATATACAGTGGTACTAAATAGTTTTCGTGTTTGGTACCTAAGACGCTCAAAGACACTAATGGCATCTTTCTCGTAATGTCCTTTATTTTATCCATATTGGATGATTTCCATGCATTTTGGCGTTTTTGTTACGTAACAATGTGAAAAAAATCACTCAAAATATACGTTTTCGGTAATGTTCTTTTGTTTCTTCATATATGATGTTATACATGCGTTTGTGCATTTTGCTACCTAAGAATCTCAAAAACACTGATAAATTAAGTGTCTTTTTATTTCTTTTCGTATCGCCATTTAGAATGTTTTGCATGCATTTTTGCTTTTTTTTATAAGTGATAAAAAAAAAAAACTCAAAATGCACGTTTCTGGTAATGTTATTCTGTTTCTCCATAAAATGTGCTTTGCATGCATTTTAGCGTTTTGGTACGTAAGTAGCTCTAAAAACTCTCAAAAGACACGCTTTTGGTAATGTTTTGCTTTTCCAAATAGGGAGCTTTCGTTGCTTTTTAGCGTTTTGGTATCTAATATTGTTTTGTTTCTCTAAAGAGAGTATTATTTATGCATTTTCGCGTTTTGGTACCTGAGAAGCTCAAAAAACACTCTTTATATAAGTTTCTCATAATGTCGTTGGTTACTTTTTTTTTTTACGTAACAAGCTCAAAACATTGAAAATACACGCTTTTTTGGTAATGTTATTAAGTTTTTCCAAGGTGTTTTGGATACGTTTAAGTGTTTTTGTATATAAGTAGCTCATAAGTACTGAAATTAAAAGTTTTTGTAATCTTTTGTGTTCTCTTATAGGGTGTTTTCCTTGGTTTTTAGCTTCTTGGTACCTAACATGCTCATAAACAGTGAAAGGACATGTTTCTGGAAATGTTTCCTTTCCCCATATAGTATGCTTTGCATGCATTTTCGCGTTGCGGTACCTAATAACGTGAAAAAAGCCTTAAACACAAGGGTTGGTTAATCTTGTTCCGTTTCTCCATATAGAGTATTATTCATACGTTTTAGTGTTCTGGTACCTATCAAGCTCAATACCACTCAAAATATACGTTTCTTTTAATGTTTTATTTTCCCCTTTTAGGGTTATTTGCATGTATTTTATCGTTTTTGTACGTAACAGACGCAAAACCTCTCAAAATGCATGTTTTTGGTAAAGCTGTTGAGTTTCTCTATAAAGTGTGTTTGGAACCGTTTTAGCGGTTTGGTATGTAAGTACCTTAAAACACTTAATGTTTTCCCATTTACGACACTTTCCATGCTTTTTAAGAGCTTTTTGTGCCTAGCACACTCATAAACTCTCAAAAGACATGTTTCTGGAAATGTCGTTTATTTTCCCCATATCGGGTGCTTTAATAATAATAATAATAATAATAATAATAATAATAATAATAATAAATACTTTATTGTCACGTATAATACATGAAAATTGCTTCATGAGCTCTCAGTAAAAGTGATAAAACCGCACATACGTCATACACTCCTCGTACTACTCACACACATTGGTCATTTACAGGCCACAGGAACAAACCCGGTCTGTGCTACTGGTAGATTGTCTGTTGTTCATTTAACATTTTAATACTGCTAGGTACAAAAGATCTTGAATATCTTGATGTTCTACAGTATAATGACCTCAACCTTCTTCCCGAGGGTAACATTTGATAATATTGGTTTAAAGGATGAATGGGATCATGTCGTACTACCTCACATCTCCGGACAACTGCTTTCTTATAAATTTCTACAAGAGGGATGATGTTCTCAACCCCAAGTTTCCCACAATTTTTCATTATTTTACAAAGTTTGTTTTTTAATTCAATGTTACAATTTCCGTACCAGCAAGTTATATTAAACGAAAGAACAGATTGTATTATTGCTGAATAGAATATATCCATAATCTTTCTGTCAATTCTTAGTTTACTTAATTGCCTTACAAAATACATTCTAGAATTGATTTTTTTGTAAAGTGTCTCAACATTATTATTAAAAGAAAATTTATCATCAATTATTGTTCCTAAGTATTTATATTCCTTGACTCGCTCCACCATCTCACCATTTACAAACAGAGGAGGGTGATCATATAATGAAGTGCTGTAATCTACGACCATCTCTTTTGTTTTCTTTACATTTAACTCTAAAAAGTTGCTGCTGCACCAGTCCACAAACTTTTCCACCTCCTCTCGGTATGCAGTGTCATCATTACCACACCGACCCAAAAGGACAATATCATCAGCATACTTAAACAAACGGCAGTTCACATCCCGACACACACAGTCACTTGTGTATATAGTAAAAAGCATGGGTGACAACACACAACCCTGAGGAGCACCTGTGTTTGTAATGACGACACTCGATTTTGCACCCTGAAAGCTGACATATTGTGGTCGATGAGTCAAGAAATTATTAATCCATAAAATCAAGCTAGAATTTACGTTCATGTTTTTCAATTTAGTCATCATTAGGTGAGGCTGAATTGTATTAAAAGCGCTCGAAAAGTCTACAAAGAGGATCCTAGCATAGCGTTTAAAACTGGAGGTATTTCCTTTATCTAAAAAAATTAAAATATAGTTAGTGAAAGACAGGGTTGCATCTTCAACACATCGGTTTTTGGTATAAGCAAATTGATAATTATCTACGAAATGGGTAGCCTGCTCTAACAATATATATTTAACTATTTTTTCAAGACATTTCATGATGACAGATGTTAAAGCTACCGGGCGATAATCATTCTTACACATAGGCGGTGATTTCTTTGGTATCGGTATAACTTCAGATGTTTTCCATATTGCTGGTATGTAAGCTTCATCAAGTGATTGCTGAAAAATCCTACACAAAATTGGAGCTAAAGGTTCCTTACACATTCTCAGGAAATTGCCATTGATCTTATCTGGACCTGACACTTTACCTATCTTAATTGATTGTAGACTTTTAAGTACATTTGCCTCTGAAATTACAATTTTTGAGTCGTTTGTATTCTGTAGCTGATTGATAATAACAGAAGATTCCTGTGAATAGACATATTTATCAAATGTGGAATAAAAAACATTGAGTTCATTACAAAAATCTTTAGAATTGTTAACAATGTGATTACCTGCACTTTTTCGCATACCTGTTAACTGCTTAATACCATTCCATGCTGACTTTGTCTTTTTTGAACATATTTTCCACCTTTTGTTTATATCTATCTTTACATACTTTAATTGCTGTATCAATTTCCCTTTGAACACTTTTTGGTCCAGTTTTATCATTTATGCCATAACAATATTTTTTCTTATTTATTAGCTCTTTTAGTTCCTTTGTAACCCATGGTTTGTTGTTTGGAAAACATCTAACTTTCTTTGTAGGTACAACATTGCTTATGCAAAAGTGCAAATAGGAATTTAATACATCCACATTTTTGTCTAGAGAGTCCCTGCTGTCATATAAAATATCAAAATCTGTTGTTTCCATACATCCTAAAAGGGTATCATTTACATCTTTGTTCCACGAGTATATTAATTTTTCAACTGGCTTACTACGCTTCAATAATTGTCTGTATACTGGCGTAAGCAGACACATATTATGGTCAGAGACGCCCAATGGCTCCAGTTTCTTGGCCACATAGCTATTTCGAACATTACAAAAGAATGGATCTAATAATTTATCGTCTTTTGTTGGGAAACTTATAAATTGTTGGAAATGGGGGATACTTTTCCTAAAATTACAGTGATTAAAATCACCTGTTATAATCTTAACGGCATCTGGATCACTATTTTCTATTTTTCTAACCACTTCAGATAGAATATTCTCAGCCTCCTTTGCATCAGAACTCGGAGGGATGTATACTACAATAAGATATAATTTGTTAAATTCTCGAGGTAGATAAAAAGGCCTCAGAAATAGTACTATATACTCAATATTACCATTACAGCATTTCTCGTACATGGAAACAGCACTACACCATTTGCTATTGATGTAAGCACAAACGCCACCCCCGCTCGACTTGCCTGAATCAACAGTCCTATCACCTCGCATTAACGTAAAACCATCTAAAGTAAAGGGAGAGTCGGGATCTTTATCTTCTTGGAGCCAAGTCTCTGTTAAGCATATCAAAGAAGATTCTCTAAAGGATCAATCCCATCTTACAAGTCCATGTAATTCATCAATCTTGTTTCTTAAACTGCGTACATTACCGCACAACACCATAGGTACTGGAACTCTTCCACCTCATCTTCTACATCGTACTCTAATTCCCCCACGCCTACCTCGCTTCTTAACACGTCGTTTCACCTCCTCTGGCACATCAAAACTGGTGGGCGATGTGTACTCCTGTCTTGATAACAGTAGGAGTTCGTGACGGGTGTATGTGAGCCTGTCAGGTGTTGTTGGTCTGGGTGAGGCACCATGTTTGTTTACATCCTGTCCTCTTGCTCCTCCGCCACCCCGGGTTGGGCTAGCAGCTGTCCCGTCGATTATAAAAGTCTGGTATATCAGCGTAATACACAGTAGCACAGCACAGCTCCGCCTCAGCGACATCCTGGTGTACTCCTAGATGATTTGTCACAGTCACACAAAGCCAGGCGGCTCCAAAATACGAAATATGAGAAGAAATAGTGGGAGGTGGAGTAGCTCACTGGTCGCCGCTGTGCAGCACCCTCTGTATACTCTGTATACTTTGCATGCATTTTGGCGTTTTGATACCTAACAAAGCTAAATACACTTAAAATGCACGTTTTCTCCATACAGAAGGCAAATCGTGCGTTTTATCGTTTCGGTACCTAATAAGCTAAAAGAAAAAAAAAACTCATAATACTGGTTTCTCTTAATGTCTTTTCGTTTTCTTATTTGGGTACTTTATATGCATTTTGACGCTTTTATACATAAGCTGAAAATGGCCCAAAATGCTCGTTTTTGGTGATGTTTTTATGTTTCTGCAGGAAGGGTGTTTTGCATGTCTTATCGTTTTGGTACATTATAAATTTAAAAACTTCCAAAGCGTGTTTGGCAAAAAAGCACTAAAAAGCAGGGCAATCACATTACATTCGAATAAAACCAATTTTTAACAAGAACTTGCCTTTAAGTGTATTTGAGCTCCTTATATACCAAAACACTAAAATGTATGCAAAATACACTTTATGGTGAAACAGAATAACATTACCAAAAACATACATTTTGAGTGTTTTTGATCATGTTACCAATAAAAACGCTTAAATACATGCAAAGAACCCTATTTTTGGGAAACGAAAGGACCTTACGAGAAACGTGTATTATGAGTGTTTTTAAGTTCATTAAGTACGAAAAAGCTAAAAGCCACAAATTACACTCTTTATTGAGAGAAAAAAATAAATAAACAAAAAAAATGCGATATTTTTTTTTTTCTTTCTTATTCATCTTCACAGGTAACGAGGTGCCAAAATTCGGGCAAAGTTCAGGAAATTATATGAAATAAGAATATTATCAAAAAAGTTAAATTTAGCATTTTTTTCGGACTGTTATGTACCAAACCCCTAAATTGCATGCAAAGCCACCTATATGGGGAATTTAAATGTCTTTGCCAGAAAACTGTCGTATTAGTGTTTTTTCAGCATGTTAGGAACCAACACGATAAAACACAATGAAGTCAATCTATATGGGAATCCAAAACAAAATTACTGAAAACGCGTCTTTTCGGTGTTTTACGTAGAAAACGCTAAAACGGATGCAAACCAACCAAAATGAAGAAATAGAATAACATTACCAAAAAGGTATATTTTGAGTGTTTTTGAAATTGTTACCTACAAAAAACGCGAAAATGGATGGAAAGCACTCTATATTGGGAAGCAAAAGGCACCAAAAAACATGTTAGGCACCAAAACGATAAATAATATGAAAGTCACTCTATATGGAAATCCAAAACAAAATTACTGAAAACGTGTCTTTTAAAAGATTTACGTAGAAAAACGCTAAAACAGATGCAAACCAACCAATATGAAGAAAAAGAATAACAATACCGAAAAAGTATATTTTGTGTGTTTTTGAGCTTGTTACATATAAAAAAAAACGCGAAAATGGATGCAAAGCACTCTATATAAGGAAAAAAAGGACATAACGAGAAACGTGTATAATGAGTGTTTTATAGTTTCACCAGAATCACAAGGCAAAAAACGCAAAAACTTGACTGTATGGAGAAGTTTCTAAGATACCAAAATACTGAAACTCATGAATATCACTCTTAATAAAAAACAGAACATTCCTAAATGCGTGTATTTTGAGTGCTTTTTTACATTCTTAGTTACCAAAAACCCCAAATTCCATGCGAAACTAGCTTTATGTGGGAAAAAAATGACATTACCAGAAAAGTGTCTTTGAGTGTTTTTGAGCATCTTAGGCAATAAAGCACTAAAAAGCAGGGCGATCACATTACATTACAATAAAACCAACTTTTACGAAGAACTTGCCTTTTAGTGTTTTTGACACTCTTAATTGAGAAACAGAGCAACCTTACTAGGTTGCTCTGTTTCTCAATTAAGAGTGTTTTTCATGAGTCTCAGCATTTTGGTATATAGGAAACTTCTCCATATACACGAGTTTTTTGCGTTTTTTGCCTTGTGTTTTTTTTTGAACTATAAAACATTCATTATACACTTTTCTCGCAATGTCCCTTTCTTTCCTAATATAGAGTGCTTTGTATCCATTTTCGCGTTTTTTTGTAGGTAACAAGCTCAAAAACACTCAAAATATACATTTTTGGTAATGTTTTTCTGCTTCTTGATATTGGTTGGTTTATATCAGTTTTAGCGTTTTTCTACGTAAAACACTGAGAAGACACATTTTCAGTAATTTTGTTTTGGATTCCCACATAGAGTGAGTTCCTTATTATTCATCGTTTTGGTGCCTAACATGCTGAAAATAACTCAAAAGACAGATTTCTGGTAAGGTCTTTAATTTCCTCATATGGGAGGCTTTGCATGTCTTTTCAGTGTTTTTGATCGTGTTACGCAATAAAGCACTAAAAGCCAGGGCAAGCACATTACATGGGAATAAAACCAAATTTTACCAAGAACTTGCCTTTAAGTGTTTTTGAGGTCCTTACATACCAAAACGCTAAAAAGCATCCAAATACATTTTATGGAGAAACATAAAAACATTACCAAATACATGTATTTTGAGTGTTTTGATCATGTTATCTATAAAAACGCTTAAATACATGCAAATAACTTTATATTTGGGAAAGAAAAGGACATTACGAGAAACGTGTATTATGAATACTTTTTTAAAATTCCTTTTGTACCAAAATGCTAAAACCCACAAATAACACTTTTTAGAAAAAAATAAAAAATAAAAAAATAAAAAAAAAATATAATTTTTTTTTTTCATCTTCATAGGTACCGAATTGCCAAAATTCTACCAAAATTCAGGGAATTTATGTGGAAAAAAGAACATTATCATGAAAGTTAATTATAGCTTTTTTTTCTGATTGTTATGTACCAAAACCTAAAGTGCATGCATAGCCACCTATATAGGGAAGTTAAACGACTTTACCAGAAACCTGTCTTTTCAGTGTTTTTTTTCAGCATGTTAGGCACCAATACGATGAATAATATGAAAATCAGTCAATATGTGAATCCAAAACAAAATTACTGAAAACGTGTCTTTTCAGTGTTTTACGTAGAAAAACGCTAAAGCGGATACATACCATCCTATATGAAGAAATAGAATAACATTACCAAAAAGATATATTTTGAATGTTTTTGAACTTGTTACCTACAAAAAATGCAAAAATGGATGTAAAGCACTCTATATTAGGAAACAAAAGGACATTATGAGAAAGGTGTATAATGAGTGTTTTATAGTTTTAAAAGAACAACAAGGCAAAAAACGCAAAAACTCGTGTATATAGAGAAATTTTTACATACCAAAATGATGAAATACATGAATAACACATTTAATCGATAAACAGAACTACCTTACCAAATTGTGTATTTTGAGTGTTTTTCACATTCTTTGTTACGAAAATGCCAAATTACATGCGAAACTACCTTCATGTGGGAAAAAAAATGACATTACCAGAAAAGTGTCTTTTGAGTGTTTTTGAGCGTGATATGCAACAAAGCACTAAAAAGCAGAACAATCACATTACATGGGAATAAAACCAACTTTTACGAAGAATTTGCCTTTAAGTGTTTTTTAACCCCTCATATACTAAACAGCTAAAACGCATGCAAAACAAACTTTATGGAGAAACAGAATAACATTACCAAAAACATGTATTTTGAGTGTTTTTGATCATATTATCTATAAAAACGCTTAAGTACATGCAAAGAACATTATGTTTGGTAAATAAAAGGACATTACGAGAAACGTGTATTATAACGTGTTTTTATAAGTTCCTTAAGTACCAAAAAGCTAAAACCCACAAATAACACTCTTTATTTAGAAAATGAAAAATAAAAAAATAAAATAAATAGGATTTTTTTCTTTTTTTTTTTTGTTATTCATCTTCATAGGTACCGAGATGCCAAATTTCTGGGAAAATTCAGGGCAATTATGTGATAAAAGAATATTATCAAAAAAGTTAATTTCAGCTTTTTTTCGGACTTTTATGTACGAAACCCTAAAGTGCATGCAAAGCCTTCAATATGAGGAAATTAAACGACCTTACCAGAAATCTGTGTTTTGTGTGTTTTTTTTTAGCATGTTAGGCACCAAAACGATAAATAATAAGGAACTTACTCTATATGGGAATCAAAACAAAGTTACTGAAAACGTGTCTTCTCAGTGTTTTACGAAGAAAAACGTTCAAACGGATGCAAACCAACCAATATCAAGAAATAGAAAAACGTTACCAAAAAGGTATATTTTGAGTGTTTTTGAGCTCTTTACCTACAAAAACGCGAAAATAGATGCAAAGCACTCTATATTGGGAAAGAAAAGGATATTGCAAGAAAAGTGTATAATGAGTGTTTTATAGTTCAAAAGAATAACAAAGCAAACAACGCAAAAACTCGTATATATGGAGAGATTTCCTAGACACCAAAATGCTGAAACTCATGAATAACACTCTTAATTGAGAAACCTTACTAAATGCGTGTATTTTGAGTGCTTTTCACATTCTTAGTTACCAAAAACCCCAAATTACATGCGAAAATAGATTTGTGGGGAAAAAAAAGATTTTACCAGAAAAGTGTCTTTTGAGTGTTTTTCAGCGTGATAGGTAATAAAGCACCCAAAAGCAGGGCAATCACATTACATTGGAATAAAACCATTTTTTACCAATAACTTGCCTTTAAATGTTTTTGAGCTCCTTATATACAAAACTACTAAAACGCAGGCAAAACACACTTTATGGAGAAACAGAATAACATTACCAAAACCTTGTATATATATGGATAAGTTTCTTAGATACCAAAATGCTGAAACTCATGAATAACACTCTTAATTGAGAAACAGAACAACCTTACTAAATGCGTGTATTTTGAGAGCTTTTCACATTCTTAGTTACCAAAACCCCCAAATTGCATGCGAAACTAGATTTATGTGGGAAAAAAATGACTTTACATGAAGAGTGTCTTTTGAGTGTTTTTGAGCGTGAAAAAGCACTAAAAAGCAGGGGAATCACATTAAATTCGAATAAAACCATATAAATAAAAAATGACATTCCCAAAAGTGTCTTTTAATTGTTTTTGAACGTGTTAGGCAATGAAGTACTAAAAAGCAGGGCAATCACATTACATGGAAATAAAACCAATTTTTACCAAGAACTTGCCTTTAAGTGTTTTTGTGCTCCTTATATACCAAAACGCTAAAACGCCTGTAAAACACACTTTATGGAGAAACAGAATAACATTACCAAAAACATGTATTTTGAGTGTTTTTGATCATGTTAAATACATAAAAAGAACCTTATGTTTGGGATACGAAAGAACATTACGAGAAACGTGTATTATGAGTGTTTTTAAGTTCCTTAAGTACCAAAAAGCTAAAACCCACAAATAACACGCTTTATTAAAAAAAATAAATAAATAACTAAAAAAATATAATTTTTTTTTTTTTTGTCATTCATTTCCATAGGTGCCGAGATGACAAAATTCTGGGAAAATTCAGGGCAATTATATGATAAAAGAATATTATCAAAAAAGTTGATTTTAGCTTTTTTTTCGGACTGTTATGTACCAAAACCCTAAAGAACATGCAAAGCCTCCTAAATGAAGAAATTGAATGACTTTACCAGAAATCTGTCTTTTGAGTGTTTTTCAGCATGTTAGGCACGAAAACGATAAATAATAATGAACTCACTCAATATGGGAATCCAAAACAAAATTACTTAAAACGTGTCTTCTCAGTATTTTATGTAGAAAAACGCTAAAACAGATGCAAACCAACCAATATCAAGAAATAGAAAAATATTACAAAAAAGGTACATTTTGAGTGTTTTTGAGCTTGTTACCTAAAAAAAAAAAAACGCGAAAATTGATGCAAAGCACTCTATATTGAGAAAAAAAGGGACATTGCCAGAAAAGTGTATAATGAGTGTTTTATAGTTCAAAATAACCAGAAGGCAAAAAACGCAAAAACTCGTGTATATGGAAAAGTTTCCTAGATACCAAAATGCTGAAATTCATGAATAACACTCTTAATTGAGAAACAGAACAACCTTACTAAAATGCGTGTATTTTGAGTGCTTTTCACATTCTTAGTTACCCAAAACCCAAATTGATTGCGAAACCAGCTTTATGTGGTAAAAAAAAATGACATTTTCAGAAAAGAGTCTATAGAGTGTTTTTGAGCGTGATAGGCAGTAAAGCTCTAAAAAGAATGGCAATCACATTACAAGGGAATAAAACCAATGTTTACCAAAAACTTGCCTTTAAGTGTTTTTGAGCTCCTTATATACCAAAACACTAAAACGCATGCAAAACACACTTTATGGAGAAACAGAATAACATTACTAAAAACATGTATTTTGAATGTTTTTGATCATTTTACCAATAAAATGTTTAAATACATCCTAAGAACCCTATTTGTGGGAAACGAAAGGACATTACGAGAAACGTGTGTTATGAGTGTTTTTAAACTCATTAATTATTATTATTATTATTAAACATAACGGAGAAGGCAGAGTGGGACGAGCGCAAGCGCTATAAGTTGCCAGATGACAACCACCACCCACCTTGACCGTAGAAAGAAGAAAGGAAAAGCAATTAGCACAATAGTAGGATGAAATCAGAGCAGGAGGAGAAAATAGGTTAAACAATTATAAAGAACGCCTCAACGAACTGAGAATTATTAAAACTCACAAAAAAATTCAACAAAAAAAATCAACAATTCTGACTTATTTAATATATGTCAGACAACACGAGTAAATGTAGTATAACTACTTAAAACTTGATGGTATAAAATCACAGGTATAGTTACATAATTTATCACCGGTATAGCTGCAAAAGCAACCAGAGTTTAATTGACTAGACTCTTCAAGATTTTGTTCGAAGCAGACTTGAATTTTTGCACATCACTCGCAGTGCATGTGCCCTCGTCAAGCATGTTCCAAAGTCTTACAGCACAAGGAACAAAGCTTCGCTGAAACTGACTGGTGTGACACCTAACCTGCTGTAAGCAGCGCGCATGTGAATTTGACGCAAGTCGAGTGTTTCTGGTGGGCACAAATGCATTTGGGATGGAGGCATTCAGCGGGTGAAGCTGGTTGGCATGGATCTTATATAGCATGCAGACACTGCTGACATTGCGTCGGTGACCAAGATCCCAAGCTGCTTCGCCACCACAGAGGAACCTAGCGGAGGAGACAACTCTGTCAATGAGACGGAGGTGGGACACAGCTGCGGAAGACCACACAGGAGCACAATACTCCGGCAGTGGAAGAATAAAACACCGGAAGCAGCTGGCAGAGATAGACTGGTCACCAAAAATCCGGTAAGCCTTCCTCACAACGCCAAGCTTTTGCGAGGCAGAACTGACAAGACGCCTGATGTGCCGTTCAAAAGACAGTTTTGAGTCGAATCTGACACCCAAAATATCAAGCTCATCACATACTGTCAGAGGCGCGCCATCAACAAGCAGAGGGCCGTGAAGGGGATTTAGCGTGCGAGAGCGTGAAATACACAAGCATTTTGATTTTGATGCATTCAGTTTCATGTTCCAGGTGCGACACCAGTCAGATATACGTCTGAGATCCTCATTCAGGGATGTACTAACATCAAGACGTGAATTCGGAACCAAAAAAGAACCAAAAAAAAAAAAAAAAAAAGTTAAAAGCCAAAAATAACTCTATTGAGAAAAAAAAAAAAAAATACGATATTTTTTTTCTGACTTATTCATCTTCACAGGTACCGAGATGCTAAAATTCGGGCAAAATTCATGAAATTTTGTGAAATAAGAACATTATCAAAAAAGTTAATTTTAGCTTTTTTTTCTTCGACTGTTATGTAGCAAACCCTAAAGTGCATGCAAAACCACCTATATGGGGAAATCAAACGTCTTTGCCAGAAAACTGACTTATGAGTGTTTTTCAGCATGTTAGGCACCAAAAATATAAATAGCATGGAAGTCACTCTATATGGGAATCTAAAACAAAATTACTGAAAACATGTCTTTTCGGTGTTTTACGTAGAAAAACGCTAAATCGGATGCAAACCAACCAATATGAAAAAAAAAAAATAGAACAATATTACCAAAAAGGTATATTTTGAGTGTTTTTGAGCTTGTTACCTACAAAAAAGGTGAAAATGGATGCAAACCACTCCCTATTGGGAAACAAAAGGACATTACGAGAAACGTGTATAATGAGTGTCTTATTATTTTCGAGCAAAAGAACTTGTGGTTTACAAGAACCACAAGGCAAAAAACTCAAAAACTCGTGTATATAAAGAAGTTTCTTAGATACCAAAATGCTGAAACTCATGAATTACAATCTTAATTGAGAAACAGAACAATCTTACCAAAGCGTGTATTTTCAGTGTTTTTCACATTCTTAGTAAAATCCCAAATAGCATGCAAAACTAGCTTTATGTGGGAAAAAAATGACATTACCAGAAGTGTCTTTTGAGTGTTTTTGAGCGTGTTAGGCAATAAAGCACTAGAAAGCAGGGCAATAACATTACATGAGAATAAAATCAATTTTGACCAAGAACTTGTCATTATGTGTTTTTGAGCTCCTTACATACCAAAACGCTAAAACGCACGCAAAACACTCCTTTATGGAGAAGCAGAAAAACATTACAAAAAACTTGTGTTTTAAGTGTTTTTGATTATTTTACCTATAAAAACGCTTAAATACATGGAAAGAACCCTATCTTTGGGAAACGAAAGGACATTACGAAAAACGTGTATTATGACTGTTTTTAAGTTCCTAAGTACCAAAACGTTAAAGCCCACAAATAACACTCTTTAAAGACAAAAAAAATAAATAAATAAATAAATAAATAAATAAATAAAAAATAAATAAATAAAGTACCGAGATGCCAAAATTCTACCAAAATTCAAGGAATTTATGTGGAAAAAAGAACATTACCAAAAAAGTTAATTATAGCTTTTTTTTCGGATTGTTATGTACCCTATATTAGGAAAGAAAAGGACATTACGAGAAACGTGTATAATGAGTTTTTTATTGTTTTAAAAGAACCACAAGGCAATAAACGCAAAAACTCGTATATATAGAGAAATTTCTTACATACCGAAATGATGAAATGCATGAATAACATTTTTAATCGATAAACAGAACTACCTTACCAAATTGTGTACGAGTATTTTGAGTGTTTTTCACATTCTTAGTTACGAAAATGCCAAATTACATTCGAAACTTCCTTCATGTGCGAAAAAAAATGACATTACCAAAAAAGTGCCTTTTTAGTGTTTTTGAGCGTGATATGCAACAAAGCACTAAAAAGCAGAACAATCACATTACATAGAAATAAAACCAACTTTTACAAAGAACTTGCCTTTAAGTGTTTTTGAACTCCTTACATACTAAATCTCTAAAACGCATGCAAAACACCCTTTATGGAGAAACAGAATAACATTACCAAAAACATGTATTTTGAGTGTTTTTGATCATGTAATCTATAAAAACGCATAAATACATGTAAAGAACCCTATGTTTGTATAAGAAAAGGACATTACGAAAATCGTGTATTATGAGTGTTTTTAAGTTACTTAAGTTCCAAAAAGCTAAAACCCACAAATAACACTCTTTATAGAGAGAATATTTTTTTTTTATTCATCTTCATAGGTACCGAGATGCCAAAATTCTAGCAAAATTCATGGAAATTTTGTAAAAAAAAAAAATATATATATAAAAAGAATAATTTTAGCTTTTTTCCGAAGTTATGTACAAACCCTGAAGTGTATGCAAATCCACCTATATGGGGAAATTACACGACTTTACCAGAAACCTGTCTTTTGAGTGTTTTTTTGAGATATTTCAAGAATATTACAGAAAACGTGTCTTTTCAGTGATTTACGTTGAAAAACGCTAAAACGGATGTAAACCAACCAATATGAAGGAATAGAATAATATTACCAAAAAGATATATTTTGATGTGTTTTTGAGCTTGTTACCTACAAAAAATGCAAAAAAGGATGGAGAGCACTTTATATTGGCAAAGAAAAGGACATTACGAGAAACGTGTATTAGTGTTTTATAGTTTGACAAGAACCACAAGGTAAAAAGCTCAAAAACTCGTGTACATAAAGAAGTTTCTTACATACCAAAAAGCTGAAAATCATAAATAACACATTTAATTTTGAAACAGAAATACCTTACCAAATGTGTGTATTAGAAAAAGTTTCTTACATACCAAAATGCTGGAACTCATGAATAACACTTTTAATTAAGAAATAGAACAACCTTACTAAATGCCTGTGTTTTTGAGTTTTATTTCACATTCTTAGTTACCAAAACCCCAAATTCCATGCAAAACCAGCTTTAAGTGAGAAAAAAAATGATATTACCAGAAAAGTGTCTTTTGAGTATTTTTGAGCGTGTTAGGCAATAAAGCAATAAAAAGCAGGGTAATCACATTACATGGGAATAAAAACAACTTTTACCAAGAACTTGCCTTTAAGTGTTTTTGAGCTCATTACATACTAAAACGCTAAAACGCATGCAAAACACCTTTTATGGAGAAACAGAATAAAATTACGAAAAACATATATTTTGAGGGTTTTGATCATGTTATCTATAAAAACGCTTAAATACATACAAAGAACCTTATGTTTGCGAAACGAAAGGACATTACGAGAAATGTGTATTATAAGTGTTTTTAAGTTCCTTAAGTACCAAAAAGTTAAAACCCACAAATAACACTCTTTATTTAGAAAAAAAAAAAAAATAAGAAAATGAAAAAATGGGATTTTTTATTTTATTCATCTTCATAGGTACCGAGATGCCAAAATTCTGGGAAATTTCAGTGCTATTATATGATAAAAAAAAATTATCAAAAAAATTAATTTTAGCTTTTTTTTCGGGCTGTTATATACCAAACCCTAAAGTGCATCCAAAGACTCCTATATGAGGAAATTAAACGACCTTACCAGAAATCTGTTTTTTAAGTGCTTTTCAGCATGTTAGGCACCAAAACGATAAATAATCAGGAACTCACTCTATATGGGAATACAAAACAAAATTGCTGAAAACGTGTCTTTTCAGTGTTTTCCGTAGAAAAACGCTAAAACCAACCAATATCAAGAAATAGAAATACATTACCAAAAAGGTATATTTTGAGTGTTTTTGAGCATGTTACCTACAAAAAACGGGAAAATTGATGCAAAGCACTCTATATTAGAAAAGAAAAAGACTTTGCAAGAAAAGTGTGTAATGAGTTTTTTTATAGTTCAAACGAACCAAAAGGCAAAAAACACAAAAACTCGTTTACATGGAGAAGATTCCTAGATACCAAAATGCTGAAACTCATGAATAACACTCTTAATTGAGAAACAGAACAACCTTACTAAATGCGTGTATTTTGAGTGCTTTTCACATTCTTAGTTACCAAAACCCCAAATTGCATGCGAAATGCCCTTTATGTGAGAAAAAAATGACATTACCAGAAAAGTGTCTTTTAAGTGTTTTTGAGCGTGATATGCAATAAACTACTAAAAAGCAGGACAATCATATTACATTGGAATAACACCAGTTTATACCAAAAACTTGCCTTCAAGTGTTTTTGAGCTCCTAAAACGCATGCAAAACAAACTTTATGGAGAAACAGAATAACATTACCAAAAAAATGTATTTTGAGTGTTTTTGATCATGTTATCTATAAAAACGCTTATATACATGCAAAGAACATTATATTTGGGAAACAAAAGGACATGACGAGAAACGTGTATTATGAGTGTATTTTAAGTTCCTTAAGTACCAAAAAGCTAAAACCCATAAATAACACTTTTTTTTTTAGAAAATTAAAAAAAAAAAAAATAAAAAATGGGAATTATTTTTTTTTTGTTATTCATCTTCATAGTACCGAGATGACAAAATTCTGGGAAAATTCAGTGCAATCATATGATAAAAGAATATTATCAAAAAAGTTAATTTCAGCTTTATTTTTCGGACTGTTATGTACCAAACCCTAAAGTGCATGCAAAGCCTCCTATATAAGGAAATTAAACGACCTTACCAGAAATCTGTGTTTTGAGTGTTTTTTAGCATGTTAGGCACCAAAACGATAAATAATAAGGAACTCACTATATATGGGAATTCAAAACAAAGTTACTGAAAACATGTCTTCTCAGCATTTTACGTAGAAAAACGCTAAAACGGATGCAAAGCAACCAATATCAAGAAGTAGAAAAACGTTACTAAAAAGGTATATTTTGATTGTTTTTTGAGCTTGTTACCTACAAAAAACGCAAAAATTGATGGAAAGCACTCTATATTGGGAAACAAAAGGACATTGCAAGAAAAGTGTATAATGAGTGTTTTATAGTTCAAAAGAACCACAAGGCAAAAACCGCAAAATCTCGTGTATATGGAGAGGTTTCCTAGATAGAAAAATGGGTAAAACTCATGTATAACACTCCTAATTGAGAAACAGAACAACCTTAATAAATGCGTGTATTTTGAGTGCTTTTTACATTCTTAGTTACCAAAACCCAAAATTAAATGCGAAAAAAGATTTGTGGAAAAAAAAAAAATGACTACCAGAAAAGTGTCTTTTGAGTGTTTTTGAGCGTGATAGGTAATAAAGCACTAAAAAGGAGGGCAATCACATTACATTGGAGGAAAATGAATTTTTACCAAGAACTTGCCTTTAAGTGTTTTTGAGCTCCTTACATACCAAAATACTAAAACGCATGCAAAACACTCTTTATGGTGAAACAGAATAATATTACCAAAATCATGTATTTTGAGTGTTTTTGATCATGTTACCAATGAAAACGCTTAAATACATGCAAAGAACACTATTTTTGGGAAACGAAAGGAGATTACGAGAAACGTGTATTATGAGTGTTTTTAAGTTCATTAATTTAAAAAAGCTAAAAGCCACAAATAACACTCTTTATTGAGAAACAATAAATAAATAAAAAAAAAATATATGATATTTTTTTTCTTTTTTATTCACCTTCACAGGTACCAAGATGCCAAAATTCGGGCAAAATTCAGCAAATTATATGAAATAAGAATATTATCAAAAAAGTTAAATTTAGCTTTTTTTTTTTTTTGGGAGTGTTATGTACCAAACCCCTAAAATGCATGCAAAGCCACCTATATGGGGAAATAAAACGTTTTTGCCAAAAAAACGGTCTGATGAGTGTTTTTCAGCATCTTAGGAACCAACACGATAAATAACATGGAAGTCAATCTATATGGGAATCCAAAACAAAATTACTAAAAACGTGTCTTTTCGGTGTTTTACGTAGAAAAACGCTAAAAGGGATGCAAACCAACCAATATGAAGAAATAAAGTAACATTACCAAAAAGGTATATTTTGAGTGTTTTTGAAATTGTTACCTACAAAAAACACGAAAATGGATGGAAAGCACTCTATATTGGGAAGGATAAGAACATTACGAGAAACGTGTATAATGAGTGTTTTATAGTTTCACAAGAACTACAAGGCAAAAAACGCAAAAACTCGTGTATATAGAGAAGTTTCTTACATTCTAAAATGCTGAAACTCTGAAACAACACTCTTAATTGAGAAACAGAACAATCTTACTAAATGCGTTAATTTTGAGTGCTTTTCACATTCTTAGTTACCAAAACCCCAAATTGTATGCGAAAGCAGCTTTATGTGGGAAAAAAATGACATTACCAGAAAAATGTCTTTTGAGTGTTTTTGAGCGTGTTAGGCAATAAAGCACTAAAAAGCAGGGCAAACACATTACATTGGAATAAAATAAATTTTTAACAAAAACTTGCCTTTAAGTGTTTTTGAGCTCCTTATATACCAAAACACTAAAACGCATGCAAAATACACTTCATGGTGAAAAAGAGGAACATTTCTAAAAACATGTATTTTGAGTGTTTTTGATCATGTTACCAATAAAAACGCTTAAATACATGCAAAGAACCCTATTTTTGGGAAACGAAAGGACATTACGAGAAACGTGTATTATGAGTGTTTTTATGTTCCTTAAGTACCAAAAAAGCTAAAACTCACAAATAACTCTTTATAGAGAAAAAAAAGAAAATATTTTTTTTATTTATTTATTTTTTTTTGTTATTCATCTTCATAGGTACTAAGATGGCAAAATTCTGGCAATATTCTTTGGGAATCGAAAAGAAAATGACTGAAAACGTGTTTTCGGTGTTTTACGTAGAAAAACGCTAAAACAGATGAAAACCAACCAATATGAAGAAATACAATAACATTACCAAAGAGGTATAATTTGAGTGTTTTTGAGCTTCTTACCAGCAAAAAACGCGAAAAAGCACTCCCTATTGGGAAAGAAAAGGACATTATGAGAAACATGTATAATGAGTGTCTTATTATTTTCGGGCAAAAGAGCTTTTGATTCAGAAGAACCACAAGGCAAAAAACGCAAAAACTCGTGTATATAAAGAAGTTTCTTAGATACCAAAATGCTGAAACTCATGAATAACATTCTTTATTAAGAAACAGAACAACATTACCAAATGCATGTATTTTGAGTGTTTTTTCACATTCTTCGCAAAACCCTAAATAGTATGCAAAACTAGTTTTATGTGGGAAAAAAATGACATTACCTGAAGTATCTTTTCAGTGTTTTTGAGCGTGTTAGGCAATAAAGCACTGAAAAGCAGGGTAATCATATTACATTGGAATAAAACCAACTTTTACCAAGAACTTGCCTTGAAGTGTTTTTCAGCTCCTTACATACCAAATCGCTAAAACGCATGTAAAACACTCCTTTATGGAGAAGCAGAATAACATTACCAAAAGCAAGTGTTTTGAGTGTTTTTTATCATGTTACCTATAAAAACGCTTAAATACATGCAAAGATCCCCATATTTGGGAAAGGAAAGGACATTACGAGAAATGTGTATTATGAATGTTTTTAAGTTCCTTAAGTACCAAAACGTTAAAACTTACAAATAACACTCTTCATAGAGAAAAAATAATAAATAAAAAAAATAGCATTTTTGTTATTTTGTTTTTGATGTTCATAGGTACCAAGATGCCAAAATTCTGCCAAAATTCTGGGAAATTATGTGGAAAAAACATTATCGAAAAAGTGAATTTTACCTTTTTTTCGAAGTTATGTTCCAAACCATAAATATTATGCAAAGCCACCTATCTGATAAAATTTAACGACTTTACAAGAAACCTGTCTTTTGAGTGTTTTTCTGCATGTTAGGCACCAAAACGATAGGAAAGTCACTCTACTCGTATATGGAAATCCAAAACTGAAAACTGAAAACGTGTCTTTTAAAAGATTTACGTAGAAAAACGCTAACATGGATGGAAACCAACCAATATGTAGAAATAGAATAACATTACCAAGAAAGTATATTTTGTGTGTTTTTTTAGCTTGTTACATAAAAAAAAAAAAAACGCGAAAATGGATGTAAAACACTCTATATAAGAAAAAAAGGACATAACGAGAAACGTGTATAATGAGTTTTTCATAGTTTCACCAGAATCACAAGGCAAAAAATGGAAACACTCAACTGTATGGAGAAGTTTCTAAGATACCAAAATACTGAAACTCATGAATAACACTCTTAATCAAGAAACAGAACAACCTTACTAAATGCGTGTATTTTGAGTGTTTTTTTACATTCTTAGTTACCAAAACCCCAAATTCCATGCGAAACTAGCTTTATGTAGGAAAAAAATAACATTACCAGAAAAGTGTCTTCGAGTGTTTTTGAGCGTGTTAGTTAATAAAGCACTAAAAAGCAGGGCAATCACATTACATGGGAATAAAACCAACTTTTACGAAGAACTTGCCTTTTAGTGTTTTTGACACGCATTTAGTAACGTTGCTCTGTTTCTCAATTTAGAGTGTTATTCATGAGTTTCAGCATTTTGGTATATAGGAAACTTCTCCATATACACGAGTTATTGTGTTTTTTGCCTTGTGTTTTTTTTTAACTATAAAACATTCATTATACACTTTTCTCGCAATGTCCTTTTCTTTCCAAATATAGAGTGCTTTGTATCAATTTTCGCGTTTTTTTGTAGGTAACAAGCTCAAAAACACTCAAAATATACATTTTTGGTAATGTTTTTCTGCTTCTTAATATTGATTGGTTTGTATCAGTTTTAGCGTTTTTCTATGAAAAAAACACTGAGAAGACACGTTTTCAGTAATTTTCTTTTGGATTCCCACATAGAGTGAGTTCCTTATTATTTATCGTTTGGTGTCTGACATGCTGAAAAAACACTCAAAAGACAGATTTTTGGTAAGATCTTTAATTTCCTCATATGGGAGGCTTTGCATGTCTTTTCAGTGTTTGTGAGCGTGTTACGCAATAAAGCCTTAAAACCCAGGGCAATCACATTACATGGGAATAAAACCAAATTTTACCAAGAACTTACCTTTAAGTGTTTTTGAGCTCCTTACATACAAAAACGCTAAAACGCATGCAAAATACATTTTATGGAGAAACAGAATAACATTATAAAATACATGTATTTTCAGTGTTTTTGATCATGTTATCTATAAAAACGCTTAAATACATGCAAAGAACCTTATGTTTAGGAAACGAAAGAACATTACGAGAAACGTGTATTATGAGTGATTTTTAAGTTCCTTCAGTACCAAAAAGCTAAAACCCACAAATAACACTCTTTAGAAAAAAATAATAATAATAATTAAAAAATAAAAAAAATGGGAATTTTTTTTTTTTGGTTATTCATCTTCATAGGTACTGAGATGCTAAAATTCTGCCAAAATTCAGGGAATTTATGTGGAAAAAAGAATATTATCATAAAAGTTAATTATAGCTTTTTTTTCGGATTGTTATGTACCAAACCCTAAAGTGCATGCAAAGCCACCTATATAGGGAAGTTAAGGGACTTTACCAGAAACCTGTCTTTTCAGTGTTTTTCAGCAAGATAGGCACCAAAACGATAAATAATATGAAAGTCAGTCAATATGTTAATCCAAAAGAAAATTACTGAAAACGTGTCTTTTCAGTGTTTTACTTAGAAAAACGCTAAAGCGGATACAAACCATCCTATATGAAGAAATAGAATAACATTACCAAAAATATATATTTTGAGTGTTTTTTGAGCTTGTTACCTACAAAAAATGCAAAAATGGATGTAAAGCACTCTATATTAGGAAACAAAAGGACATTACGAAAAACGTGTATAATGAGTGTTTCAAAGTTTTAAAAGAACCACAAGGCAATAAACGCAAAAACTCGTGTATATAGAGAAATTTCTTACATACCAAATTGAATAAATGCATGAATAACACTTTTAATCAATAAACAGAACTACCTTACAAAATTGTGTATTTTCAGTGTTTTTCACATTCTTAGTTACGAAAATGCCAAATTACATGCGAAACTAGCATCATTTGGGAAAACAAATGACATTACCAGAAAAGTGTCTTTTGAGTGTTTTTCAGCGTGATATGCAACAAAGCACTAAAAAGCAGAACGATCGCATTATATGGGAATAAAACCAACTTTTACGAAGAATTTGCCTTTAAGTGTTTTTTTAACCTCTTATATACCAAACCGCTAAAACGCTTGCAAAACAAACTTTATGGAGAAACAGAATAACATTACCAAAAACATGTAATTTGGGTGTTTTTTATCATGTTATCTATAAAAACGCTTAAGTACATTCAAAGAACATTATGTTTGGGAAACAAAAGGACATTACGAGAAACGTGTATTATGAGTGTTTTTTTTTAAGTTCCTTAAGTACCAAAAAGCTAGAACCCACAAATAACACTCTTTATTTAGAAAAAAAAGGAATTTTTTTTCCATATTCATAGGTACAGAGATGCCAAAATTCTGGGAAAATTCAGGAAAATTATATGAACAAAAGAATATTATCAAAAAAGTTAATTTTAGCTTTTTTTTTCGGACTGTTATGTACCAAACACTAAAGTGCATGCAAAGCCTCCTATATGAGGAAATTAAACGACCTTACCAGAAATCTGTCTTTTGAGTGTTTTTCAGCATGTTAGGCACCAAAACGATAAATAATAAGGAACTCACTCTATATGGGAATCCAATACAAAATTACTGAAAATGTATCTTCTCAGTGTTTTACGTAGAAAAACACAAAAACTCGTTTATATAAAGAAGTTACTTAGATACCAAAATGCTGAAACACATGAATAACAAAATTAATTGAGAAACAGAACAACCTTAGGAAATGCCTGTATTTTGAGTGTTTTTCATATTCCTAGTTAGTAATACCCAAAATAGCATGCGAAACTAGCTTTGTTTGTGAGAGCAAAAAAATGACATTACCAGAAGTGCCTTTTAATTGTTTTTGAGCGTGTTAGGCAATGAAATACTAAAAAGAAGGGCAATCACATTACATGGGAATAAAACCAACTTTTACCAAGAACTTGCCAATATGTGTTTTTGAGCTCCTTACACACCAAACCGCTAAAACGCACGGAAAACAAACTTTATATAGAACCAGAATAACATTACCAAAAAGATGTATTTTGAGTGTTTTTGATAATGTTATCTATAAAAACGCTTAAATACATGCAAAGAACCTTATGTTTGGGAAACGTAAGGACATTATGAGAAACGTGTATTATGAGTGTTTTTAAGTTCCTTAACTACCAAAAAGCTAAAACCCATAAATAACACTCGTTATTTATAAAAAAAATAAAAATAAAAAAAATAAATAAAAGGATTTTCTTTTCTTTTTTTTTTTGTTATTCACCTTTATAGGTACCGAGATGCCAAAATTCTGGGAAAAATTAGGGCAATTATATGATAAGAGAATATTATAAAAAAAAGTTGATATTAGCTTTTTTTCGGACTTTTATGTACCAAACACTAAAGTGTTCTCAAAGCCTCCCATATGAGGAAATTAAACGACCTTACCAGAAATTTGTGTTTTGAGTGTTTTTCAGCATGTTAGGCACCAAAACGATAAACAATACGGAACTCACTCTATAATAGCAAACCAAAACAAAATTACTGAAAACGTGTCTTCTTAGTGTTTTACGTAGAAAAACGCTAAAACTGATGGAAACCAACCAATATCAAGAAGTAGAAAAACATTACCAAAAAGGTATATTTTGAGTGTTTTAGAGGTTGTTACCTACAAAAAAAAAAAACACGAAAATTGATACAAAGCACTCTATATTGGAAAACAAAGGGACATTGCGAGAAAAGTGTATAATGAATGTTTTATAGTTTAAAAGAACCACAAGGCAAAAAACGCAAAAACTCGTGTATATGGAGAAGTTTCCTAGAAACCAAAATGCTGAAACTCCTGAATAACACTCTTAATTGAAAAACAGAACAACTTTACTAAATGCGTGTATTTTGAGTGCTTTTCACATTCTTAGTTACCAAATTCCGAAATTGCATCCGAAACCAGCTTTATGTGGGAAAAAAAATGACATTACAGAAAAGTCTCTATTGAGTGTTTTTGAGCGTGATAGGCAATAAAGCACTAAAAAGCATGGGAATCACTTTACATGGCAATAAAATCAATTTTTACCAAGAACTTGCCTTTAAGTGTTTTGAGCTCCTTATATACCAAAACGCTAAAACGCATGCAAAACACACTTTATGGAGAAAGAGAATAGCATTACCAAAAACAAATATTTTGAGTGTTTTTGATCATGTTATCAAAAAAAACGCTTAAATACATGCAAAGAACCCTATTTTTGGGAAATGAAAGGACATTGCGAGAAACGTGTATTACGAGTGTTTTTTAAGATCATTATTTTACCAAAAAGCTAAAAGCCACAAATAACACTCTTTATTGAGAAAAAAAATAAATAAATAAAAAAATACGATATTTTTTCTTTCTTTTTCATCTTCACAGGTACCGAGATGCCAAAATTTGGGCAAAATTCAGGAAATTATGAGTCAATTATCAAAAAAGTTAATTTTAGCTTTTTTTTTCATACTGTTATGTACCAAACCCTAAAGTGCACACAAAGCGACCTATATGGGGAAATTAAACGTCTTTGCCAGAAAACTGTGTTATGAGTGTTTTTCAACTTGTTAGGCACCATAACGGTAAATAACATGCAAGTCACTCTATATGGGAATCTAAAACAAAATTACTGAAAACGTGTCTTTTCGGTGTTTTACGTAGAAAAACGCTAAAACGGATGCAAACCAACCAATATGAAGAAATAAAATAACATTACCTAAAAGGTACATTTTGAGTGTTTTTGAGCTTGTTACCTACAAAAAACGCGAAAATATATGCAAAGCACTCCCTATTGGGAAACAAAAGGACATTACGAGAAACGTGTATAATGAGTGTCTTATTATTTTTGAGCAAAATAACTTGTGGTTCACAACAACCAAGAGGCAAAAAACGCAAAAACTCATGTATATAAAGAAGTTTCTTAGATACCAAAATGCTGAAACTCATGAATAGCAATCTTAATTGAGAAACAGAACAACATTACCAAATGCGTGTATTTTGAGTGTTTTTTTTTCACATTCTTAGTTAGCAAAACCCCAAATAGCATGCAAAACTAGCTTTATGTGTGAAAAAAAAAAAACTGACATCAACAGAAGTGTCTTTTAAGTGTTTTTGAGCGTGTTAGGCAATAAAGCACTAAAAAGCAGGGCAATCATATTAGATTGCAATAAAACCAACTTTTACCAAGAACTTGCCTTGAAATGTTTTTAAGCTCCTTACATAACAAATCGCTAAAACACATGCAAAACACTCCTTAATGGAGAAGCAGAATAACATTACCAAAAACAAGTCATTTTGAGTGTTTTTTTTATCATGTTACCTATAAAAACACTTAAATACATGCAAAGATCCCTATATTTGAGAAACGAAAGGACATTACGAGAAAGGTGCATTATGAATGTTTTTAAGTTCCTTAAGTACCAAAACGTTAAAACCTATAAATAACACTATAGAGAAAAAAAAAAATAAATAAAAAAATAGCATATTTATTTTTTTGTTATTGATGTTCATAGGTACCAAGATGCCAAAATTCTGCCAAAATTCAGGGAAATTGTGTAAAAAAAAAAACTTATCGAAAAAGATAATTTTACCTTTTTTCGGAGTTATGTACCAAACCATAAAGTGTATGCAAAGCCACCTATTTGGGAAAATTTTACTTTACAAGAAAACTGTCTTTTGAGTGTTTTTTGGCATGTTAGGCACCAAAATGATAGATAATTTGAAAGTCACTCTATATGGAAATCCAAAACAAAATTACTGAAAACGTGTCTTTTAAAAGATTTACAAAGAAAAACGCTAAAACGGATGCAAACCAACCAATATGAAAAAATAGAATAATATTACCAGAAAAGTATATTTTCTGTGTTTTTTAACTTGTTACATAAAAAAAACGCAAAAATGGATGCAAAGCACTGTTTATTTGGAAAAAAAAGGACACAACGAGAAACGTGTATAATGAGTGTTTTATAGTTTCACCAGAATCACAAGGCAAAAAACGCAAAAACTCGTATGTGTGGAGAAGTTTCCAAGATACCAAAATGCTGAAACTCATGAATAACTTTCTTAATGAAGAAACAGAGCAACCTTAATGAATGCGTGTATTTTGAGTGTTTTTTTTACATTCTTAGTTACCAGAATCCCAAATTCCATGCGAAACTAGCTTTATGTGGGAAAAAAATGACATTACCAGAAAAGAGTCTTTGAGTGTTTTTGAGCGTGTTAGGCAATAAAGCACTAAAAAGCAGGGCAATCACATTACATGGGAATAAAACCAACTTTTACGATGAACTTGCCTTTTAGTGTTTTTGACACGCATTTAGTAAGGTTGTTCTGTTTCTCAATTAAGAGTGTTATTCATGAGTTTCAGCATTTTGGTATCTAGTAAACTTCATATACACGAGTTTTTGCGTTTTTTGCCTTGTGTTTTTTTGAACTATAAAACATTCATTATATACTTTTCTCGCAATGTCCCTTTGTTTCCCAGTATAGAGTGCTTTGTATCAATTTTTTGCTTTTTTTTTTGTAGGTAACAAGCTCAAAAACACTCAAAATATACATTTTTGGTAATGTTTTTCTGCTTCTTGATATTGATATTTTTGCATCAGTTTTAGCGTTTTTCTACGTAAAACACTGAGAAGACACATATTCAGTAATTTTCTCTTGGATTCCCACATAGAGTGAGTTCTTTATTATTTATCGTTTTCGTGCCTAACAAGCTGAAAAACACTCAAAAGACAGATTTCTGGTAAGGTCTTAAATTTCCTCATATGGGAGGCTTTGCATGTCTTTTCAGTGTTTTTTGAGTGTGTTATGCAATAAAGCACTAAAAGCCAGGGCAATCACATTACATGGGAATAAAACCAAATTTTACCAAGAACATGCCTTTAAGTGTTTTTGAGCTCTTTATATACCAAAACACTAAAAAAAACATGCAAAATACATTTTATGGAGAAACAAAAAAACATTACCAGATACATGTATTTTGAGTGTTTTTGATCATGTTATTTATAAAAACGCTTAAATACATGCAAAGAACCTTATATTTGGGAAACGAAAGGACATTGCGAGAAACATGTATTATGAGTGTTTTTTAAGTTCCTTCAGTACCAAAAATCTAAAACCCACAAATAACACTTCTTTAGAAAAAAAATAATAAATAAAAAAATAAAAAAATGGGATTTTTTTTTTTCATCTTCATAGGTACCGAATTAACAAAATTCTGCCAAAATTCAGGGAATTTATGTGGAAAAAAGAACATTATCATGAAAGTTAATTATAGCTTTTTTTTTTCGGATTGTTATGTACCAAAACCTAAAGTGCATGCAAAGCCACCTATATAGGTAAGTTAAACGACTTTATCAGAAACCTGTCTTTTCAGTGTTTTTCAGCATGTTAGGCACCAATACGATAAATAATATGAAAATCAGTCAATATGCGAATCCAAAACAAAATTACTGAAAACGTGTCTTCAGTGTTTTACGTAGAAAAACGCTAAAGCGGATGCAAACCATCCTATATGAAGAAATAGAATAACATTACCAAAAAGATATATTTTGAGTGTTTATGAGCTTGTTACCTACAAAAAATGCAAAAATGGATGTAAAGCACTCTATATTAGGAAACAAAAGGACATTACGAGAAACGTGTATAATGAGTGTTTTATAGTTTTAAAAGAACCACAAGGCAATAAACGCAAAAACCCGTGTATATAGAGAAATTTTTACATACCAAAATGATGAAATGCATGAATAACACTTTTAATCGATAAACAGAATTACCTTACCAAATTCTGTATTTTGAGTGTTATTCACATTCTTAGTTACGAAAATGCCAAATTACATGCGAAACTAGTTTCATGTGGGAAAAAATATGACATTACCAGAAAAGTGTCTTTTGAGTGTTTTTGAGCGTGATATGCAACAAATCTCTAAAAAGAAGAACAATCACATCACATGGGAATAAAACCAACTTTTACGAAGAATTTGCCTTTAAGTGTTTTTTAACCCCTTATATACCAAAACGGTAAAACGAATGCAAAACAAACTTTATGGAGAAACAGAATAACATTACCAATAACATGTATTTTGAATGTTTATGATCATGTTATCTATGAAAATGCTTAATTACATGCAAAGAACATTATGTTTGGGAAACAAAAGGACATTACGAGAAACGTGTATTATGAGTGTTTTTATAAGTTCCTTAAGTACCAAAAAGCTAAAACCCACAAATAACACTCTTTATTTAGAAAATAAAAAATAAAAAAATAAAATAAATATGATTTTTTTTTTTATTATTCATTTTCATAGGTATCGAGATGCCAAAATTCTGGGAAAATTCAGTGCAATCATATGATAAAAGAATATTATCAAAAAAGTTAATTTCAACTTTTTTTATTCGGACTTATATACCAAACCCTAAAGTGCATGCAAAATCCTCTATTATGAGGAAATTAAACGACCTTACCAGAAATCTGTGTTTTGTGTGTTTTTTTAGCATGTTAGGCACCGAGACGATAAATAATAAGGAACTCACTCTATATGGGAATCCAAAACAAAGTTACTGAAAACGTGTCTTCTCAGTGTTTTACGTAGAAAAACGTTAAAACGGATGCAAACCAACCAATATCAAGAAATAGAAAAACGTTACCAAAATGGTATATTTTGAGTGTTTTTGAGCTTTTTACCTACAAAAACGCGGAAAGGGATGCAAAGCACTCTATATTGGGAAACAAGAGGACATTGCAAGAAAAGTGTATAATGATTGTTTTATAGTTCAAAAGAACCACATAGCAAAAAACGCAAAAACTCGTGTATATGGAGAGATTTCCTAGATACCAAAATGATGAAACTCATGAATAACACTCTTAATTGAGAAACAGAACAACCTTACTAAATGCGTGGATTTTGAGTGCTTTTCATATTCTTAGTTACCAAAAACCCCAAATTACATGCGAAAATATCTTTGTGGGGAAAAAAAAATGAATTTATTAGAAAAGTGTCTTTTGTGTGTTTTTCAGCGTGATAGGTAATAAACCACTCAAAAGCAGGGCAATCACATTACATTGGAATAAGATAATTTTTTACCAGGAACTTGCCATAAGTGTTTTTGAGCTCCTTATATACAAAACTGCTAAAACGCATGCAAAACACACTTTATGGAGAAACAGAATAACATTACCAAAACCTTGTATTTTGAGTGTTTTTGATCATGTTATCTATAAAAACGCCTAAATACATGCAAAGAACCTTTTGTTTGGGAAACAAAAGGACATTACGAGAAACGTGTATTATGAGTGTTTTTAAGTTTTTAAGTACCAAAAAGGTAAATCCCACAAATAACACTCTTCATTGAGAAAAAAATAAATAAATAAATAATTAAAAAATAGGATTTTTTTTTATTTATTTATCTTCATAGGTACCGAGATGCCAAAATTCTGGTAAAAATTCAGGGCAATTATATGATAAAAGAATACTATCAAAAAAGTTAATTTTAGCTTTGTTTTCCGACTGTTATGTACCAAACACTAAAGTGGATGCAAAGCCTCCTATATGAGGAAATTAAACGACCTCATCAGAAATCCCTCTTTTGAGTGTTGTTCAGCATGATAGGCACGAAAACAATAAATAATAAGGAACTCACTCTATATGGGAATTCAAAACAAAGTTACTGAAAACGTGTCTTCTCAGTGTTTTACGTAGAAAAACTAAAACTGATGCAAACAAACCAATATAAAGAAATAGAAAAACATTACCAAAAGGGTATATTTTGAGTGTTTTTGAGTATGTTACCTATAAAAAAACACGAAAATTGATGCAAAGCACTCTATAATGGGAAAGAAAAGGACATTTCAAGAAAAGTGTATAATGAGTGTGTCTTCTTGTGTACAAAATCACCAAAATGTATTCAAGATACCTTATATTTCTAAACAAAACGCCATTATGAGAAACTTGTCTTATAAGTGTTTTTGAGCTTCTTAGTGAGTGTATTTCACATTGTTAGGTCCCATAACGCGAAACTGCATACAAAGCACCCTATATGGGGAAACGAAACGAGATTTCCATAAATGTGTCTTTGGAGTGTTTGTGACTGTGCTAGGCACCAAAACGATAAAAAAAAAAAATCATGCAAAGCACCCTCTATGGGAAATAAAAAAAAAAAAAAAACATTATCAAAAACGTCTCTTCTCAGTGTTTTGAGCTACTTACGTAACGTATTTTCCATACATGTAACCCTGTATGGAAAGCAGAATCACTACCAAAAACAAGCATTTTGAGAGTTTTTGAGTTTGTTACGTACAGAAAGGCCAAAATGCTGTGAACAACTTTACATGTGGAAAAGAAAAGAAAAAAAAACATAACGAGAAACGTTTGGAAAAGAAAGCAACATTAACAAAAACGTGTCTTTTGAGTGTTTTTCAGCTACTTACATACCAAAATTCTAAAACGCATGCAAAACACACTAATGGTGAAACACAGTAACATTAAAAAAAAAAAAAATCTATATTCATTGTTACCATGCTCGTTACGTACAAAAACCTAAAAAAAAGTGCCCTATATGGGGAAAGAAAGAGACATTACAGGAAACTGTTTTGGGCTTCAAAGGTACCAAAACGCTAAAACGCATAAGCAGCACTGTATATGAAGAGACAGAACAACATTAACAAAGACTTTTATGTCGAGTATATTTTACATTGTTACCTACCAAAACGACAAAATACATGCAAAGCACCCTTTTTGGGGTAAGGAAACGAAATAAAAAAAAAAACGTCGTTTTTAGTGTTGAGCGTTAGTCACGAAAACGAAAAAAAAAAAATAAAAAAAATAAATAAAAATGGAAAACACCCTATAAAGGAAAAGACAACTTTATCAAAAATCTTTCTTTTTCAGTGTTTTGATTTCCTTAAGTGCCAAAACTCTAAAACTCATGCAAAACACACTTAATGGAGAAACAGATTAACATTACCAAAAACAAATATTTTCTTCGGTTTTGAGCCTTTTACGCACAAAAACGCCAAAATCCATTGAAAATACCCTATATGGATTAATGAAAGAACATTACGAGAAACGTGTATTGTGAGTGCTTTTAAGCTTCTTAATTAAAAAAAAAACGTTAAAACGCATAAATGGCACTCACTATAAAGAAACAGACAAACATTACAAAAATTTATTTATTTATTTTTTTCAGTATATTTCACATTCTTAGGTACCAAAACGCTAAAATGCATGCAAAGCCCCTCATAATGGGAAACGAAATGAAATTTCCAGAATAGTTTCTTTTGAGTGTTTATATGCGTGCTAGGCACCAAAACGCTAAAGAGCATGGAAATCACCTTATATGGAATACAAAACAACATTACGAGAAACTTGTGTTTTGTATAATTTTTTTTAGTTTCTTACATACCAAAACGATAAAATGCATGCGAAATACCCTTTATAGAAAAACAGGATAATAAAAAAAAAAGTATTTTGAGTATTTTGAGTTTGTAACGTAGAAAAACGCCAAAATGCATAGAAAATAACCAATATGTGGCAACGAAAGAGCATTACGAGAAACGTGTATTATGAGGTAACAAAACGCGGAAATGCCTAAATATCCCTCTACATGGAGAAACAGAACAACATTACCAAAAATGTTTTTTTTTTTTTAAGTGTTTTCTCATTCTTAGGTACGAGAAAGCTAAAGGGTATGCAAAATCCCATATATGAGCAAACGAAACTAAATTTCAAGAAATGTTTTTGAGCTACTTACGAGCCAAAACGCAAGATCGCAAGCAAAACACCCTTTACGGAAAAGCAGAATAACATTACAAAAAAAGTATTTTAAAGGTTTTTGAGCCTGTTACGTAGTAAAATGCCAAAATGAATGAAAAGTACCCTATATGGGGAAATGAAAAGACATTACGAGAAACGTGTAAGAGAGTTTTTGAGCTTTTATGTATCAAAACACCAAGACGCATGAATAGCACGCTATATGGAGAAAGAACAATTTTACCAAAAAACGTGGATTTAGAGTGTTTTTCATATTGTTAGATACCAAAATGCCGAAATGTACGCACAGCCTCCTAAATAGGACACGAAACCACATAACCAGAAAAGTGTCTTTTAAGTGTTTTCTGTTTTTGAGCGAGTTAGACACCAAAACGCTATAAAGTATGTAATTCACCCTATATAAGAATAAAAAACACATTACGTAAAACGTGTCTTTTGAGTGTTTTTGAACGTCTTAATTACCGAAACGCTCCTTAAATATCAAAACGCTAAAACGCATGGAAAACACCCTTTATAGAGAAACAGAATAACATTACCAAAAACATGTATTTTGAGTGTTTTTGATTATGTTACCTACAAAAACGCTAATTAAATACATGCAAAGAACCTTATGTTTGGGAAACGAAAGAACATTTGGAGAAACGTGTATTATGAGTGTTTTTAATTTTTTTTTAAGTACGAAAAAGCTAAAACTCCAAAATAACACTCTTTGGAGAGAAAAAAAATACATAAAAAAATTGGATTTTTTTTTTTATTCATCTTCATAGGTACCGAGATGCCAAAATTGTGGCAAATTTCAGGAAAATTATGTGAAAAATGAATATTATGAAAAAAAGTTAATTTTAACTTTTTTTTTCAGACTTATGTACCAAACCCTAAAGTGCATGCAAAGCCACCTATATTGGGAAATTAAACGACTTTACCAGAAACCTGTCTTTTGAGTGTTTTTCAGCATGTTAGGCACCAAAACGATAAATAATATGGAAGTCACTCAAAATGGAAATCCATCACAAAATTACTGAAAAAGTGTCTTTTCAGTGTTTTACGTAGAAAAACGCTAAAACGGATCCAAACCAACCAATATGAAGAAATAGAATAATATTACCAAAAGAAATATTATGAATGTTTTTGAGCTTCTTACCTACAAAAAAAAGCGAAAATGGATGGAAAGCACTCTATATTGTGATACAAAAGGACATTACGAGAAACGTGTATAATGAGTGTTTTATAGATTCTGAAGAACCACAAGGCAAAAAACGCAAAAACTCGTGTATATAAAGAATTTTCTTAGATACCAAAATGCTGAAACTCAGGAATAACGCTCTTAATTAAGAATACAGAACAACCTTACCAAATGCGTGTATTTTGAGTGCTTTTTACATTCTTAGTCACCAAAACCCCAAATTGCATGCGAAACAAGCTTTATGTGGGAAAAAAATGACATTACAAGAAAAGTGTCTTTTGAGTGTTTTTGAGCGTGATAGGCAATAAAGCACTAAAAAGCAGGGTAATCACATGACGGGAATAAAACCAACTTTTACCAAGAACTTGCCTTTAAGTGTTTCTGAGCTCCTTACATATCAAAACGCTAAAACGCATGCTGAACACCCTTTATAGAGAAACAGAATAACATTACCAAATACATGTATTTTGAGTGTTTTTGATCATGTTACCTATAAAAAAGCTTAAATACACGCAAAGAATCCTAGGTTTGGAAAATGAAAGGACGTTACGAGAAACGTGTATTATGAGTTTTTTTTAAGTTCGTTAAGTATGAAAAAGCTAAAACCCACAAATAACACTCTTTATAGAGTGTTTTCGTACCTAACAATGTGAAAATTACTTAAAAAGCATATTTTTGGTAATTTTGTTTTTTTCTCCATATAGAGTGCTCTTCAATGCGTCAAATAGGTCTTGGTACCTGAGAAATAAAAAAAAAACCACTCATTATAAAAGTTTCTTGTAATGTCTTTCCGTTTCTTCATGCAAAGGGTGTTTTGCATACATCTCAGCGTTATGGTACGTAAGTAGCTGAAAATACCCAAGAGAAATTTTTGGTTGTCTTGTTCTTTCATATAGGTAGCATTCAATGTTTTTTTTTTATAACTTTGGTACCTAACACGTTCATCAACACTCAAAAGACATGTTTCTGGAAATATCGTTTCATCTCCCCATAGATGGTGCTCTGGAGGCATTTTGACGTTTTGGTACATAAAATTGTGAAAAACACTCAAAATAAACGTTTTTGGTAATGTTCTGTTTCTCCATATACAGTGGTACTAAATAGTTTTTGCGTTTGGTACCTAAGACGCTCAAAGACGCTAATAATACATCTTTCTCGTAATGTCCATTATTTTATCCATATTGGGTGATTTCCATGCATTTTGGCGTTTTTGTTACGTAACAATGTGAAAAATACTCAAAATGTACGTTTTCCGTAATGTTCTTCTGTTTTCCTCATATATAATGTTATACATGCGTTTGTTTATTTTGCTACCTAAGAATCTCAAAACACTGATAAATGAAGTGTCTTTTTATTTCTTTTCGTATCGCCATTTAAGATACTTTGCATGCATTTTTGCTTTTTTTTATATACGTAAGATGAAAAAAAAACTCAAAATACACATTTCTGGTAATGTTATTCTGTTTCTCCATAAAATGTGCTTTGCATGCATTTTAGCGTTTTGGTACGTAAGTAGCTATAAAAACTCTCAAAAGACACGCTTTTGGTAATGTTTTGCTTTTCCAAATAGAGAGTTTTCGTTGCTCTTTAGCGTTTTGGTATCTAATATTATTGTGTTTCTCCAAAGAGAGTATTATTTATGCATTTTCGCGTTTTGGTACCTGAGAAGCTCAAAAACGCTCTTAATATAAGTTTCTCATAATGCCTTTGGTTACTTTTTATGTTTTTTTTTTTTTTTTTGGCTAAGAAGCTCAAAATATTGAAAATACACTTTTTTTGGTAATGTTATTGAGTTTTTCCAAGAAAAGGCGTTTTGGATGCGTTTAAGTGTTTTTGTATGTAAGTAGCTCATAAGCACTGAAATGAAAAGTTTTTGTAATCTTTTGTTTTCTCCTATAGGGTGCTTTCCTTGGTTTTTAGCTTCTTGGTACCTAACACGCTCATAAACACTGAAAAGACATGTTTCTGGAAATGTTTCCTTTCCCCATATAGTATGCTTTGCATGCATTTTCGCGTTGCGGTACCTAATAACGTGAAAAAAAGCCTTAAAACACAAGTTTTGGTTAATCTTGTTCTGTTTCTCCATATAGAGTAGTATTATTCATACGTTTTAGTGTTCTGGTACCTATGAAGCTCAATATCACTCAAAATATACGTTTCTTTTAATGTTTTCTTTTCCCCTTTTAGGATTATTTGCATGTATTTTATCGTTTTTTGTACGTAACACGCGCAAAATTTCTCAAAATGCATGTTTTTGGTAAAGCTGTTGAGTTTCTCCATAAAGCGTCTTTTGCAACCGTTTTAGCGGTTTGGTACGTAAGTAGCTCAAAACACTGTTTTCCCATTTACGGTACTTTCCATGGTTTTTAAGAGCTTTTTGTGCCTAACACACTCATAAACTCTCAAAAGACATGTTTCTGAAAATGTCGTTTATTTTCCCCATATCGGGTGCTTTGCATGCACTTTTGCGTTTTGATACCTACCAACACTAAATACACTTAAAATACACGTTTTCTCCATACAAAATGCAAATCATACTTTTTATTGTTTTGGTACCTAATAAGCTAAAAAAAAAAAAAAACTCATAATACTGGTTTCTCTTAATGTCTTTTCGTTTTCTTATATAGGGTACTATATATGCATTTTGACGCTTTTGTACATAACAAGCTCAAAAATCGCTGAAAATGCTCGTTTTTGGTAATGTTTTATGTTTCTGCAGGAAGGGTGTTTTATATGTTTTATTGTTGTGGTACATTATAAATTTAAAAACTTCCAAACACGTGAAAAGTCACTTTGTTGGTTATTTCTTTTTCCCTTCGAACATAGTGCTCTTTTCATACTTCTTAGTGTTTTGGTGCTTAACACGTAGAAACACTCTCAAAAGATAGGTTTCTTGTAATGTCGTTTTGTGTCGTCTTTTAGAGGTCTTTGCATGTATTTTTGCGTTTTGGTACCTAATAATATAAAAACTACTCAAAATATGTATTTTCATTCGTGTTGTTTTGTTTCTCCATATAGAATACTATTAAGGTGCCTTTGTGTTTGGTACCTAAAAAGCTGAAAAGCTCTCATAATACACGTTTCTCGAAATGTCTTCGTTTCCCGGCATAGGGAACTTTGCATACATTTCGGCGTTATTCTGCTTACATACCTCAAAAACACTGAAAATATATTTTTTTTGTATTGTTATTTTGTTTCTCCATAAAGCGTGTTTTGCGTCTGTTCAAGCGTTTTGATATAGAAGTAGATCAAAAACACTGAAAAAAATACTATTTTTTTTTTGTAATTTTGGGTTGTATTCCCATATAGGATGCTTTCCATTTTTATTTTTTTTTTTTTAGAGTTTTGGTGCCTAACACGCTCATAAACACTCAGAATTCACGTTTCTGGAAATTTCGTTTCGTTTCTCCCATAGATTGCACTTTGCATAAATTTCGACGTTTTGGTACATAACATTGTTAAAACAAACAAAATACACGTTTTTAGTAATGTTGCTCTGTTACTCCATATAGAGTGCTATTCATGCATTTTCGTATTTTTCAACCTAATATTATGTAAAAACACTTATAATATACATTTCTCGTAATGTCTTTTCGTTTCCCCATATTGGGAACTTTACATGAATTTTGAATTTTTTTTACGTAATTAGCATAAAACATTAAAAATACACGTTTTCTAGTTTCTCCATAAAAGGTATTTTGCATGCACCTTTGCGTTTTAGCATGTAAGTAGCTCAAAACAATGAAAAGACTTTTTTGTAATGTTTTGTTTTCCCATGTATGGTTCTTTCCTTGCTTTTTAGCATTTTGGTACCTAATACGCTTACAAACACTGAAAAGACACGTTTCTAGAAGTGTCGTATTTTCCCTCATATATGATGCTTTGCATGCATTTTAGCATTTTTGTTTCTCCATATAGAGTGCTATTCACTCGCTTTAGCGTTTTGGTACCTAATAAGTTGAAAACACTCATACTGCACGTTTCTCGTAATGTACTTTCGTATCCATATATAGTGCACTTTGCATGCATTTTGGCACTTTTGTACGTGACAAGCTTAAGAAATAAAAGGAAATACTAGTTTCTGGTAAGGTTATTTGTTTTTTCCATGAAGGGTATTTTGCAAGCATTTCAGCGTTTTTTGTACGTAAGTAGCTGAAAAATACCCCCAAAAATACGTTTTTTGGGGAATGTTGTTTTTTGCTTTTCCAGTATAGGGAAGTTTTCATGCTTTTTACTGTTTTGTGGTTAACAAGTTCATATGCACATATACATGGAAAAAAAAAAAAAAACTACTTTGCCAAAAACGTGTCTTTTGAGTTTTTTTTTTCTTTTTCAGCTTCTTACGTACTAAGAAGGTTAAATGCATGAAAAACACCCTTTATGGAAAAACAGAATAATATCACCAAAAAGAAATCATTTGAGAGTTTTTGAGCTTGTTAGGAAGAAAAACGCCATAATATATGCAAAGTATTCTATATGAAGAAAGAAAAAGACATTACGAGGAACGTGTATTATGAGTAAATTTGAGCTTCTTAGGTAGCAAAATGTGAAAACGGATGAATAACACTCTGTATGGATAAACATAACAACATTACCAAAAAAGTGTATTTTGAGTGTTTTTTCATATTGTTAGGTGCCAAAACGCCAAAATGTATGGAAGCCAACTAACAAAGGAAACTAAATTTAATGAAACGTGTCTTTTGAATGTTTATGAATCTGCTATGTACCAGAATGCTAAAAAGCATGGAAAGTTCACCATATGGGAATAAAAAACATCAAAAACATGTCTTCAATATTTTTGAGCTTCTTACGTACCAAAATGATAATACGTTTGCAAAACACTTTTTATGAAGAAACAGAATAAAATTGCCACAAACAAGTATTTTATGTGTTTATGAGCTTGTTACATAGAAAACGCAAAAATGCATGCAAAGTAATCTTTATGAGAAAATGAAACGATGTTTCCAGAAACGTGTCTTTGAAGTGTTTAGACACTAAATCGATATAAAGCTTGGAAATCACGATATCAACAACAAAACAACACTAAGGAAAACGTGTCTTTTAAGTGTTTTTAAGCTTATTACATACCAAAAACATAAGCCGCATGCAAAAAAAAAAAAAAAAATCGTCATCGAGAAACATAATAACATTACCAAAAACTTGTAATTGGAGTGCATTTCTCATTGTTAAGTACGAGTACACATGCAAAGCATGCGAAAGGAAATTAGTTTTCTAGAAAGGTGTCTTTTGAGTGTTTACCAGTGTTCTAGCTCCAAAACGATGAAAAGCATGAAAATCACACTGTAATGGAAAACAAAATATTAACAAAAATGTCTCTTTTCAGTATTTTAGAGCAACTTAGGTATCAGAACGCATGCAAAACCCCCTTGATGGAGAAACAGAATATTACCAAAAAACAGTTTTTTTTTATTGTTTTTGAGGCTGTTACGTGAAAAACGTCAAAATACATTCCAAGTACCCTATTTGGTTAAATGGAAAAAACAAAATATATTACGAGAAAGGTTTTTTTTTTTACTTCTTAGGTAACAAACCGCTAAAAGGCATCCATTTTCGTATTTTTTGTAAGTAAAAAGCTCAAAAACATTCAAAATATACCTTTTTGGTTATCTTATTCTATTTCTACATATTCGTTGTTTTGCATCCGTTTTAGCGTTTTTCTACGTAAAACACGGAAAAGACCCGTTTTCAGTAATTTTGTTTCGGATTCTCATATAGAATGACTTCCATATTATTTATTGTTTTGGTGACTCACACCCTGAAAAACACTCAAAACACATGTTTCTAGTAAAGTCGTTTAATTTTCCCATATAGTTGGCTTTGCATGCACTTTAAGGTTTGGTACATAATAGTCCGAAAAAAAAAGCTAAAATTAACTTTTTTGATAATGTTCTTTTTTCACATAATTTCCCTGAATTTTGCCAGAATTTTGGCATCTCGGTACCTATGAAGAAGAATACCCTCCCCCCCAAAAAAAAAATCCTATTTGTTTATTTTTTTTCTTTATGAAGAGGTTTTAGCTTTTTGGTACTTATGGAACTTAAAAACACTCATAATACACGTTTCTCGTAATGTCCTTTCGTTTCCCAGACATATGGTTCTTTGCATGTATTTAAGCGTTTTTAGAGATATGATAAAAAAACATTCAAAATACATGTTTTTGGTAATGTTAATCTGTTTCTTCATAAAGGGTGTTTTGCATGCGTTTTAGCGATTTGGTATATAAGGAGCTCAAAAACACTTAAAGGCAAGTTCTTGGTAAAAGTTGGTTTTATTCCCATGTAATATGATTGCCCTCCTTTTTAGTGCTTTATTGCCTAACACGCTGAAAAACACTCAAGACACTTTTCTGGTAATGTCATTTTTCTTCCGACATAAAGATAGTTTCGCATGCATTTTGGGGTTTTGGTAACTAAGAATGTGAAAATACTCAAAATACACGCATTTAGTAAGGTTATTCTGTTTTTTTTTTTTTTTTAATTAAAAGTGTTATTCAGGAGTTTCAGCATTTTGGCATCTAAGAAACTTCTCCATATACACGAGTTTTTGTGTTTTTTGCCTTGTGGTTCATGTATAAAACACTCATTATACACGTTTCTCGTAATGTCTTTTTGTTTCTCAATATAGAGTGTTTTGAATCCATTTTCGCGTTTTTTTTTGTTGGTAACAAGCTCAATAACACTTGAAATATACCTTTCTGGTAATGTTATTCTTTTTCTTCATATTGGTTGTTTTGCATCCGTTTTAGCGTTTTTCTACGTAAAACACTGAAAAGACACGTTTTCAGTAATTTTGTTTTGGATTCCCATATTCCATATTATTTATCGTTTTGGTGCCTAACATACTGAAAAACACTCAAAAGACAGTTTTCTTGTCAAGTCGTTTAATTTCCTCATATAGGTGGCTTTGCATGCACTTTAGGGTTTGGTACATAACAGTCCGAAAAAAAAAGCTAAAATTAACTTTTTTCGATAATGTTCTTTTATCCACCTGATTTCCCAGAATTTTAACAGAATTTTGGCGGCATCTCGGTACCTATGAAGATGAAAAACAAAAAAAAAAAATGCTATTTTTTTATTTTTTTATTTATTTATTTATTTATTTTTTTGGTTTCTTTATAAAGACTGTTAATTGTGGGTTTTAGATCTTTGGTACTTAAGTAGCTCAAAAACACTTATAATACACGTTTCTCCAAATGTTCTTTCGTTTCCCAAACATAGGGTTCTTTGCAAGTATTTAAGCGTTTTTATAGGTAACATGATCAAAGGCACTAGAAATATGTGTTTTTGGTAATGTTATTCTGTTTCTCCATAAAGGGTGTTTTGCTTGCGTTTTAGCTCAAAAACAGTTAAAGGCAAATTCTTGGTAAAAGTTGGTTTTATTCCCATTTAATGTGATTACCGTGCTTTTTAGTGCTTTATTGCCTAACACCCTCAAAAATACTTAAAAGACACTTTTCTGGTAATATCATTTTTTTCCCACATAAAACTAGTTTCGCATGCAATTTGGGGTTCTGGTAACTAAGAATGTGAAAATACACCTATTTGGTAAGGTTGTTCTGTTTCTGAATTCAGAGTGTTATTCATGAGTTTCAGCATTTTGGTATCTAAGAAACTCCTCCAAATACACGAGTTTTTGCGTGTTTTGCCCTGTGGTTCTTGTGAAACTATAAATTACTCATTATACACGTTTTTCGTGATCTCCTTTTGTTTCCAAATATAGAGTGAATTGCATGCATTTTCGCGTTTTTTGTGGGTAACAAGTTGAAAAACACTCAAAATATACCTTTTTGGTAATATTATTCTATTTCTTCATTTTGGTTGGTTTGCATCCGTTTTAGCATTTTTCTACGTAAAACAGTGAAAATACACGATTTCAGAAATTTTGTTTTGGATTCCCATATTCCATATTATTTATCGTTTTGGTGCAGTCAAAAGACAGGCTTCCGCTAACGTCGTTTAATTTCCACATATAGGTGGCTTTTCCATGCATGTGGCTTTGGTACACAATAGTCTGAAAAAAAACTAAAATTAACGTTTTTGATAATGTTCTTTTTTCCACATAATTACTCTGAATTTTGCCAGAATTTTGGCATCTTGGTACCTATGAATATGAACAAAAAAAAAGCTATTTATTTATTTATTTATTTATTTTTCTCTAGAAATAGTGTTATATATGGGTTTTAGCTTTTTAATACTTAAGAAACTTAAAAACACACATAATACACGTTTCTCGTAATATCCTTTCGTTTCCCAAACATAGGGTTCTTTACATGCATTTAAGCGTTTTTATAGGTAACATGATCAAAAAACACTCAAAATACATGTTTTTGGTAATGTTATTGTGTTTCTCCATAAAGAGTGTTTTGCATTCGTTTTAGCGTTTGGTATGTAAGGAGCTCAAAAACATTTAAGGGCAAGTTCTTGGTAAAAGTTGGTTTTTATTAATATGTATTGTGGTTGTTCTTGTTTTTAGTAATTTATTGCCTAACACGCTCAAAAACACTCAAAAGACACTTCTCTGGTAATATAATTTTTTTCCCACATATTGCTAGTTTCGCATGCAATTTCGGGTTTTGGTAACTAAGAATGTGAAAAACACTCAAAATACACGGATTTGGTAAGGTTGTTCTGTTTCTCAATTAAGAGTTTTATTCATGAGTTTCAGCGTTTTGGTATCTAAGAATCTGAAAAACACTCATAATGCACGTTTCTCGTAATGTCCCTTTTTTTTACTCATTCAGGGTACTTTGCATGCATTTTTGCATTTTTTTTCACGTAATAGCTGAAAAACACCGAAAATACACGCTTTTGGTAATAAGAATATAAGAACATAAGAAATAAGTAAATCTGCAAGAAGGCATCAGGTTTACACATGGCAGTACTTGTATGAAATATGCCTAACTATTTCCACCTATCATCCCCATCCATAAATGTCTAATTTTCTCTTACAGTTCCCAAATGCCTCAGCACTAACAGCTTGATTACTTCGTCCGTTCCAATCATCTACTACTTTATTTGAGAACCAATTCCTTCTTGTCTCCTTTTTGAACATCAAGTTTTCAGCCTTGAACCCATTTTTCTTGTTCTATCATGGTTACAGATTCTAAGTATTTTCCTTATGTTCCCCTTGTTATAACCCATATACCACTTAAAGACTTCTATCAGGTCCACTCTTAACCTACGTCTCTCTAAAGAATGTAAATTTAACAGCTTGAATCTCGCTTCGTAAGGAATACTCCTCATCCCCTGTATCCTTTTAGTCATTCTCCTTTGTACTGATTCTAATAGACCTTTATCCTTCCTGTGATGTGGTGACTAGAATTGGACAGCGTAGTCTATATGAAGTCTGACCAGCGCCAAATGTAACTTTAATATTACTTCGGGAGTTCTCCTTTTAGCACTCCTGAAAATGAATCATAATACACTATTTGCTTTGTTTCTGGCCTCTTTGCATTGCTTTCTTAGACGGAGTTCAGAGCTAACTTTAAATCTCAAATCTTTTTCTTACCCTGAACCTACCAGAACTTGGTTGTTCATTGTGTAACTAATGTGTGGGTTTCTTCTACTTACGCTAAGTGCGTTTTATCGTTTTGTTACCTAAAAAGCTGAAAATAGACTCAAAATGTACAATATTAGTAATGTTGTTTCGTTTTCCCATATAAGGTGTATTCCATTCTTTTCAGCATTTTTGTGCCTAATATGCACAAAAAACACAAAAAAAATACATTTCTTGTAATGTTGCTTTGTTCCTGAATATAAAGAGTTTTGCATCCATTTTGTCGTTTTGATATAGTACGAAAAACACTTAAAATACACGTTTTTAGTAATGTTGTTGTGTTTCTGTTTTTTTTTTTCATTTATTTATTTTTTTCTCTATAAAGAGTGTTATTTGTGGGTTTTAACGTTTTGGTACTTAAGGAACTTAAAAACGGTCCTAATACACGATTCTCGTAATGTCCTTTCGTTTCCCAAACATAGGGTTCTTTGCAAATATTTAAGCGTTTTTATAGGTAACATGATCAAAAACACTTAAAACACATGTTTTTAGTAATGTTATTCTGCTTCTCCATAAAGGAGCTTTTTGCATGCGTTTTAGCGTTTTGGTTTGTAAGGAGGTCAAAAACACTTCAAGGCAAGTTCTTGGTAAAAGTTAGTTTTATTCCCATGTAATGTGATTGCCCTGTTTTTTTTTGTGATTTATTGCCTAACACGCTCAAAAACACTCAAAAGACACTTCTGGTAATGTCATTTTTTTCCAACATAGTTTCGCGTGCTATTTGGGGTTTTGCTAATTAAGAATGTGAAAAACACTCAAAATACACGCATTTGGTAAGGTTGTTCTGTTTCTCAATTAATATTGTTATTCATGAGTTTCAGCATTTTGGTATCTAAGAAACTTCTTTATATACACGAGTTTTTGCGTTTTTTGCCTTGTGGTTCTTTTGAACTATAAAACATTCATTATAAACTTTTCTCGCAATGTCCCTTTGTTTCCCAATATAGAGTGTTTTGTATCAATTTTCGCGTTTTTTTTTGTAGGTAACAAGCTCAAAAACACTCAAAATATACCTTTTTGGCAATGTTTTTCTACTTCTTGATATTGGTTGGTTTGCATCCGTTTTAGCGTTTTTCTACGTAAAACACTAAAAAGACACGTTTTCAGTAATTTTGTTTTGGTTTGCCAAATAGAGTGAGTTCCTTATTATTTATCGGTTTGGTGCCTAACATGCTGAAAAAACACTCAAAAATAATAAGACACTCATTATACACGTTTCTCGTAATGTCCTTTTGTTTCCCAATTGGGAGTGTTTGGCATCCATTTTCGCGTTTTTTGTAGATAACAAGCTCAAAAACACTCAAAATGTACCTTTTTGGTAATGTTATTTTATTTCTTCTTATTGGTTATTTGCATCTGTTTTTGCGTTTTTCTACGTAAAACACCGAAAAGACACGTTTTCAGTAATTTTGTTTTAGATTCCCATATAGAGTGACTTGCATGTTATTTACCGTTATGGTGCCTAACAAGCTGAAAAACACTCATAAGACAGTTTTCTGGCAAAGACGTTTAATATCCCCATATAGATGGCTTTGCATGCACTTTAGGGTTTAGTACATAACAGTCCGAAAAAAAAAATTAAATTAACTTTTTTGATAATTGACTCATAATTTCCTGAATTTTGCCCAAATTTTGGAATCTCGGTACCTGTGAAGACTAAAAAGAAAGAAAAATTTTTTTTAAATTTTTTTATTTATTTATTTATTTTTTCTCAATAAAGAGTGTTATTTGTTGCTTTTAGCTTTTTGATAAATAATGATCTTAAAAACACTCATAATACACATTTCTCGTAATGTCCTTTCGTTTCCAAAAAAAAAATAGGGTTCTTTGCATGTATTTAAGCATTTTTATTGGTAACATGATCAAAAACACTCAAAATATATGTTTTTGGTAATGTTATTCTCTTTCTCCATAAAGTGTGTTTTACATGCGTTTTAGCGTTTTGGTATATAAGGAGCTCAAAACACTAAAAGGCAAGTTCTTGGTAAAAATTTATTTTATTGCCATGTAAAATGATTCCCCTGCTTTTTAGTGCTTTATTGCCTATCACGCTCAAAAACACTCAAAAGACACTTTTCTGGTAATGTCATTTTTTTCCCACATAAAGCTGGTTTTGCATGAAATTTGGGATTTTGGTAACTAAGAATGTGAAAAGCACTCAAAATACACGCATTTAGTAAAGTTGTTCTGTTTCTCAATTAAGAGTGTTATTCATGAGTTTCAGCATTTTGGTATCTAGGAAACTTCTCCATATACACGAGTTTTTGCGTTTTTTCCCTTGTGGTTTTTTTAAACTATAAAACATTCATTATACACTTTTCTCGCAATGTCCCTTTGTTTCCCAATATAGAGTGCTTTGTATCAATTTTCGCGTTTTTTTTGTAGGTAACAAGCTCAAAACACTCAAAATCTACCTTTTTGGTAATGTTTTTCTACTTCCTGATATTGGTTGGTTTGCATCCGTTTTAGCGTTTTTCTACGTAAAACACTGAGAAGACATGTTTTTAGTAATTTTCTTTTGGTTTGCCATATAAAGTGAGTTCCTTATTATTTATCGTTTTGGTGCCTAACATGCTGAAAAACACTCAAAACACAGATTTCTGGTAAGGTCGTTTAATTTCCTCATATGGGAGGCTTTGCATACACTTTAGTGTTTGGTACATAACAGTCCGAAAAAAGCTAATATCAACTTTTTCGATAATATTCTCTTATCATATAATTGCCCTAATTTTTCCCAGAATTTTGGCATCTCGGTACCTATGAAGGTGAATAACAAAAAAAAAAAAAGAAAATCCTTTTATTTATTTATTTTTATTTTTATTTATTTTTTTTTTAATAACCAGTTTTATTTGTGGGTTTTAGCTTTTTGGTAGTTAAGGAAATTAAAAACACTCATAATAAACGTTTCTCCGTAATGTCCTTACGTTTCCCAAACATAAGGTTCTTTGCATGTATTTAAGCGTTTTTATAGATAACATTATAATAAACACTCAAAATACATGTTTTTGGTAATGTTATTCTTTTTCTCCATAAAGTTTGATTTCCATGCGTTTTAGCGGTTTGTTATGTAAGGAGCTTAAAAAACAATTAAAAGACACTTCTGGTAATGTCATTTTTTTTCCCTCATAAAGCTAGTTTTGCATGCTATTTTGGGTATTGCTAACTAGGAATATGAAAAACACTCAAAATAAGGTTGTTCTGTTTCTCAATTAAGATCGTTATTCACGAGTTTCAGCATTTTGGTATCTAAAAAACTTGTTTATATACACGAGTTTTTGCGTTTTTCTACGTAAAACACTGAGAAGATATATTTTCACTAATTTTTGTTTGGATTCCCATATAGAGTGAGTTCCTTATTATTTATCGTTTTGGTGCCTAACATACTGAAAAACACTCAAAAGACAGATTTCTGGTAAGGTCGTTTAATTTCCTCATATAGGAGGCTTTGCATGTACTTTAGGGTTTGGAACATAGCAGTCCGAAAAAAAAGCTAAAATTAACTTTTTTGATAATATTCTTTTGTTCATATAATTTTCCTGAATTTTCCCAGAAGTTTTGGCATCTCGGTACTTATTAAGATGAAAAAAAATTCCTATTTTTTTCTTTTTTTCTAAAAAAATTGTGTTATTTGAGGGTTTTAGCTTTTTGGTACTATGAAGATGAATAACCAAAAAAAAATTCCTATTATTTATTTTTTTTATTTTATTTTATTTTTTTTTAAATAAAGAGTGGGTTTTAGGTTTTTGGTACTTAACAAACTTAAAAACACTCATAATATACGTTTCTCGTAATGTCCTTTTGTTTCCCAAATATAAGGTTCTTTGCATGTATTTAAGCGTTTTTATAGATAACATGATCAAAAACACTCAAAATACATGTTTTAGGTAATTTTATTCTTTTTCTCCATAAAATTTCTTTTGCATGCATTTTAGCGGTTTTGAATATAAGGAGCAAAAAAATACTTAAAGGCAAGTTCTTGATAAAAATTGGTTTTATTCAAATGTAATGTGATTGCTCTGCCTTTTTTAGTGCTTTATTGCCTATCAGGCTGAAAAACACTCAAAAGACACTTTTTTGGTAATGAGTATTTTATTATTTTTCTGTGTTTTACGTAGAAAAACGCTAAAACGAAAGCAAATCAACCAATATCATGAAATAGAATAATATTACCAAAAAGGTATTTTTTGTGTTTTTGAGCGAAAATGGATGCAAATCTCTCTATATTGGGAAACAAAAGGACATTACGAGGAACGTTTATAATGAGTTTTTTACATTTTCACAAGAACCACAAGGCAAAACAAGCAAAAACTCGTGTATATGGAGATGTTTCTTAGATACCAAAATGTTGAAATTCATCAATAACACTCTTAATTGAGAAACAAAACAACCTTACCAAATGCGTGTATTTTGAGTGTTTTTCACATTCTTAGCTACCAAAACCCGAAATTACATGCGAAACTAGCTTTATGTGGGAAATAAACGACATTACCAGAAAAAAAAGGTATTTTGAGTGTGTTTGAGTGTTTTTGAGCGTGTTAGGCAATATAGCACAAAAAAACAGGGCAATGACATTACATGGGAATAAAACGAACATTTACCAAAAACTTGTTTTTAAGTATTTTTCAGCTCCTTACATACCAAAACGCTAAAATGCATGCAAAACACCCTTTATGAAGAAACAAAATAAAATTACGAAAAATATGAATTTTCAGTGTTTTTGATCTGTTACGTATAAAAACGCTTAAATACATGCAAAGAACCCTATGTTTGGGAAACGAAAGGGTATTACGAGAAACGTGTATTTTGACTATTTTTAAGTTCCTTAAGTACCAAAACGTTAAAACCCACAAATAACACTCTTTAAGGAGAAAAAAAATAAAAAAATAAAAAAAAACATTTTTTTTATTGATTTTCATAAGTACCGAGATGCCAAAATTCTGCCAAAATTCAGGAAATTTATGTGGAAAAAAAAACAATATCAAAAAAGTTAATTATAGCTTTTTTTTCGGATTGTTATTTACCAAACCCTAAAGTGCATGCAAAGCCACCTATATGAGGAAATTAAACAACTTTACCAGAAACCTGTCTTTTCAGTGTTTTTCAGCATGTTAGGCACCAAACCGATAAATAATATGGAAGTCAGTCAATATGTGAATCCAAAACAAAATTACTGAAAACGTGTCTTTTTACGTAGAAAAAACGCTAAAGCGGATGCAAACCAACCTATATGAAGAAATAAAATAACATTACCAAAAATATATATTTTGAGTGTTTTTGAGTTTGTTACCTACAAAAAAAATGCAAAAATGGATGTAAAGCACTCTATATTAGGAACATTAATATTAGGGACATTAAGAGAAACGTGTATAGTGAGTGTTTTATAGTTTTAAAAGAACCACAAGGCAAAATTCAGGAAAATTATGTGGAAAAAAGAACATTATCGAAAAAGTTAATTTTACCTTTTTTTCGGAGTTATGTACCAAACCATAAAGTGTATGCAAAGCCATCTATTTGGGAAAATTTAACGACTTTACAAGAAACCTGTCTTTTGAGTGTTTTTCCGCATGTTAGGAACCAAAACGATAGATAATATGAAAGTCACTCTATATGGAAATCCAAAACAAAATTACTGAAAAGTGTCTTTTAAAATATTTACGCAGAAAAACGCTAAAACGGATGCAAACCAACCAATATGAAAAAATAGAATAATATTACCAGAAAAGGTATACTCGTATTTTGTGTTTTTGAGCATGTTACATGAAAAATAAAAATGGATGCAAAGCACTGTATATTAGGAAAAAAAAAGGACATAACGAGAAACATGTATAAAGAGTGCTTTATAGTTTCACCAGAATCACAAGGCAAAAAACACAAAAACTCGTCTGTGTGGAGAAGTTTCTAAGATACCAAAATGCTGAAACTCATAAATAACACTCTTAATCAAGAAACAGAGCAACCTTACCAAATGCATGTATTTTGAGTGTTTTTTTACATTCTTAGTTACCAAAACCCCTAATTCCATGCGAAACTAGCTTTATGTGGGAAAAAAATGACATTACCAGAAAAGTGTCTTTGAGTGTTTTTGAACGTGTTAGGCAATAAAGCACTAAAAAGCAGGGCAATCACATTACATGGGAATAAAACCAACTTTTACGAAGAACTTGCCTTTTAGTGTTTTTGTCACGCATTTAGTAAGGTTGTTCTGTTTCTCAATTAAGAGTGTTATTCATGAGTTTCAGCATTTTGGTATCTAGGAAACTTCTCCATATACACGAGTTTTTGCGTTTTTTCTCTTGTATTTTTTTTTTAACTATAAAACATTCATTATACACTTTTCTCGCAATGTCCCTTTCTTTCCCAATATAGAGTGCTTTGTATCAATTTTTGCGTTTTTTTTTTGTAGGTAACAAGCTCAAAAACACTCAAAATATACAATTTTGGTAATGATTTTATGCTTCTTGATATTGGTTGGTTTGCATCAGTTTTAGCGTTTTTCTACGTAAAACACTGAGAAGACACGCTTTCAGTAATTTTCTTTTGTATTCCCACATAGAGTGAGTTCCTTGTTATTGATCGTTTTGGTGACTAACATGCTGAAAAACACTCAAAAGACAGATTTCTGGTAAGGTCGTTAATTTCCTCATATGCGAGGCCTAGCATGTCTTTTGAGTGTTTTTGAGTGTGTTACGCAATAAAGCACTAAAAGGAAGGGCAATCACATTACATGGGAATAAAAGCAAATTATACCAAGAACTTGCCTTTAGGTGTTTTTGAGCTCCGTACATACCAAAACCCTAAAATGCATGCAAAATACATTTTATGGAGAAACAGAATAATATTACCATATACATGTATTTTGAGTGTTTTTGATTATGTTATCTATAAAAACGCTTAAATTCATGCAAAGAACCTTATGTTTGGGAAACGAAAGGACATTACGAGAAACGTGTATTATGAGTGTTTTTTTAAGTTCCTTCAGTACCTAAAAGCTAAAACCCACAAATAACACTTTTTATTTAGAAAAAAAAAAAATAAATAAATAAAAAATGGCATTTTTATTTTTTTTTGTTATTCATCCTTATAGGTACCGAGATGCCCAAATTCTGCCAAAATTCAGGGAATTTATGTGGAAAAAAGAACATTACCCAAAAAGTTAATTATAGCTTTTTTTTTCGGATTGTTGTGTACCAAACCCTAAAGTGCATGCAAAGCCACCTATATAGGGAAGTTAAACGACTTTACAAGAAACCTGTCTTTTCAGTGTTTTCAGCATGTTAGGCACCAAAACGATAAAAAATATGGAAGTCAGTCAATATGTGAATCCAAAACAAAATTACTGAAAACGTGTTTTTTCAGTGTTTACGTAGAAAAACGCTAAAGCGAATGCAAACCAACCTATATGAAGAAATAGAATAACATTACCAAAAAGATATATTTTGAGTGTTTTTGAGCTTGTTACCTACAAAAAATGCAAAAATGGATGTAAAGCACTCTATAATAGGAAACAAAAGGACATTACGAGAAACGTGTATTATGAGTGTTTTATAGTTTTAAAAGAACCACAAGGCAATAAACGCAAAAACTCGTGTATATAGAGAAATTTCTTACATACCGAAATGATGAAATGCATGAATAACACTTTTAATCGATAAACAGAACTACCTTACCAAATTATGTATTTTGAGTGTTTTTCACATTCTTAGTTACGAAAATGCCAAATTACATGCGAAAGTACCTTCATGTGGGAAAAAAAATTACATTACCAAAAAAGTGTCTTTTTAGTGTTCTTGAGCGTGATATGCAACAAAGCAATAAAAAGCAGAACACTCACATTACATGGGAATAAAACCAACTTTTACGAAGAACTTGCCTTTAAGTGTTTTTTAACTCCTTACATACCAAATTGCTAAAACGCATGCAAAACACCCTTTATGGAAAAACAGAATAACATTACCAAAAACATGTATTTTCAGTGTTTTTGATCATGTAACCTATAAAAACGCTTAAATACATGTAAAGAACCCTATGTTTGTATAACAAAAGGACATTACGAAAATCGTGTATTATGAGTGTTTTTTAAGTTCCTTAAGTAACAAAAAGCTAAAATCCACAAATAACACTCTTCATACAGAGAAAAAAAATTTTTTTGTTATTCATCTTCATACGTACCAAGATGCGAAAATTCTGGCAAAATTTATGGAAATTTTGTAAAAAAATCATTATAAAAAAAAATAATTTTAGCTTTTTTCCGGAGTTATGTACAAACCCTGAAGAGCATGCAAAACCACCTATATGGGGAAATTTCACGACTTTACCATAAACCTGTCTTTTGAGTGTTTTTCAGCAATTTCAACAATATTACTGAAAACGTGTCTTTTCAGTGATATACGAGTACGTAGTAAAACGCTAAAACGGATGTAAACTAACCAATATGAAGAAATAAAATAACATTACCAAAAACATATATTTTTATGTGTTTTTGAGCTTGTTACCTACAAAAATGCATAAATGGATGGAAAGCACTTTATATTGGCAAAGAAAAGGACATTACGAGAAACGTGTATGAGTCTTTTATAGTTTGACAAGAACCACAAGGCAAAAAACTCAAAAACTCGTTTACATAAAGAAGTTTCTTACATACCAAAAAGCAAAAACTCATGAATAACACTTTTAATTTTGAAACAGAAATACCTTACCAAATGTGTGTATTAGAAAAGTTTCTTACATACCAAAATGCTGAAACTCATGAATAACACTTTTAATTAAGAAATAGAACAACCTTACTAAATGCCTGTGTTTTGAGTTTTTTTTCACATTCTTAGTTACCAAAGCCCCAAATTCCATGCAAAACTAGCTTTATGTGGGGAAAAAAATGATATTACCAGAAAAGTGTCTTTTGAGTGTTTTTGAGCGTGTTAGGCAATAAAGCACTAAAAAGCAGGGCAATCACATTACATGGGAATAAAAATAACTTTTACCAAGAACTTGCCTTTAAGTGTTTTTGAGCTCATTGCATACCAAAACCCTAAAACGCATGCAAAACACCTTTTATGGAGAAAGAGAATCAAATTACCAAAAACATTTATTTTCAGTGTTTTTGATCATGTTATCTATAAAAACGCTTAAATACGAGTACATGCAAAGAACCTTATGTTTGCGAAACGAAAGAACATTACGAGAAATGTGTATTATAAGTGTTTTTAAGTTTCTTAAGTACCAAAAAGATAAACCCACAAATAACACTCTTTATTTAGAAAGAAAAAAGTAAGAAAATAAAAAATAAGTTTTTTTTTTTTTTGTTATTCATCGTCATAGGTACCGAGATGCCAAAATTCTGGCAAAATTTAGGGTTATTATATGATAAAAAAAAATTATCAAAAAAGTTAATTTTAGCTTTTTTATTCGGACTGTTTTGTACCAAACCGTAAAGTGCATCCAAAGACTCCTATATGAGGAATTTAACGACCTTACCAGATATCTGTTTTTTGAGTGTTTTTCAGCATGTTAGGCACCAAAACGATAAATAATAATGAACTCACTCTATATGAGAATCCAAAACAAAATTGCTGAAAACGTGTTTTTTCAATGTTTTACGTAGAAAAACGCTAAAACGGATGCAACCAACCAATATCAAGAAATAGAAAAACGTTACCAAAAAGGTATATTTTGAGTGTTTTTGAGGTTGTTACCTACAAAAAACGCAAAAATTGATGCAAAGCACTCTATATTAGAAAACAAAAGGACTTTGTAAGAAAAGTGTATAATGATATTTTTATAGTTTAAAAGAACCAAAAGGCAAAAAACACAAAAACTCGTGTATATGGAGAAGGTTCCTAGATACCAAAATGCTGAAACTCATGAATAACACTCTTAATTGAGAAAAAGAACAACCTTACTAAATGCGTGTATTTTGAGTGCTTTTCACATTCTTAGTTACCAAAACCCCAAATTGCATGCGAAACCACCTTTATGTTAGAAAAAAAATGACATTACCAGAAAAGTGTCTTTTGAGTGTTTTTCAGCCTGATAGGCAATAAAGCACTAAAAAAGGCAGAACAATCACATTACATTTGAATAAAACCAATTCTTATCAAGAACTTGCCTTTAAGTATTTTTTTGCTTCTTATATTCAAAACCGCTAAAATGCATGGAAAACAAATTTTTATGGAGAAAAAGAATTAAATTACCTAAAACATGTATTTTGAGTGTTTTTGATCATGTTATCTATAAAAACGCTTAAATACATGCAAAGAACCTTATATTTGGGAAACAAAAGGACATTACGAGAAACGTATATTATGAGTGTTTTTAAGTTTGTTAAGTACCAAAAACCTAAAACCCACTCTTTATTTTAAAAAAATAAAATAAAATAAAAAAAATAAATAATAGGAATTTTTTTTTTTATTCATCTTCATAGTACCAAAAAGCTAAAACCCTCAAATAACACAATTTTTTTAGAAAAAAGAAAAAAATAGGAATTTTTTTTTCATCTTAATAAGTACCGAGATGCCAAAACTTCTGGGAAAATTCAGGAAAATTATATGAACAAAAGAATATTATCAAAAAAGTTAGTTTTAGCTTTTTTTTCGGACTGCTATGTACCAAACCCTAAAGTACATGCAAAGCCTCCTATATGAGGAAATTAAACGACCTTACCAGAAATCTGTCTTTTGAGTGTTTTTCAGTATGTTAGGCACCAAAACGATAAATAATAAGGAACTCACTCTATATGGGAATCCAAACAAAAATTAGTGAAAATATATCTTCTCAGTGTTTTAAGTAGAAAAACGCAAAAACTCGTGTATGTAAACAAGTTTTTTAGATACCAAAATGCTGAAACTCGTGAATAACGATCTTAATTGAGAAACAGAACAACCTTATTTTGAGTGTTTTTCATATTCCTAGTTAGCAATACCCAAAATAGCATACAAAACTAGCTTTATGAGGGAAAAAAAATGACATTACCAGAAGTGTCTTTTAATTGTTTTTTTAACGTGTTAGGTAATGAAGTACTAAAAAGCAGGGTAATCACATTACATGGCAATAAAACCAACTTTTACCAAGAACTTGCCAATATGTGTTTTTGAGCTCCTTACATAACAAACCGCTAAAACGCATGGAAATCAAACTTTATGGAGAAAAAGAATAACATTACCAAAAACATGTATTTTGAGTGTTTTTTATAATGTTATCTATAAAAACGCTTAAATACATGCAAAGAACCTTATGTTTGGGAAACGTAAGGACATTACGGAGAAACGTTTATTATGAGTGTTTTTAATTTCCTTAACTACCAAAAAGCTAAAACCCACAAATAACACTGGTTATTAAAAAAAAAAAATAAATAAAAATAAAAATAAATAAATAAAAGGATTTTCTTTTTTTTTTTTTTGTTATTCACCTTCATAGGTACCGAGATGCCAAAATTCTGGGAAAAATTAGGGCAATTATATGATAAGAGAATATTATCGAAAAAGTTGATATTAGCTTTTTTCGGAGTGTTATGTACCAAACCTTTAAAGTGATTGCAAAGCCTCCTATATGAGGAAATTAAACGACCTTACTAGAAATCTGTGTTTTGAGTGTTTTTCAGCATGTTAGGCACCAAAACGATAAATAATAAGGAACTCACTTTATATGGCAAACCAAAAGAAAATTACTAAAAACGTGTCTTCTCAGTGTTTTACGTAGAAAAACGCTAAAACGGATGCAAACCAACCAATATCAGGAAGTAGAAAAACATTACCAAAAAGGTAGATTTTGAGTGTTTTTGAGCTTGTTACCTACAAAAAAAACGCGAAAATTGATACAAAGCACTCTATATTGGGAAACAAAGGGACATTGCGAGAAAAGTGTATAATGAATGTTTTATAGTTTAAAAAAACCACAAGGGAAAAAACGCAAAAACTCGTGTATATGGAGAAGTTTCCTAGATACCAAAATGCTGAAACTCATGAATAACACTCTTAATTGAGAAACAGAACAACTTTACTAAATGCGTGTATTTTGAGTGCTTTTCACATTCTTAGTTACCAAAATCCCAAATTTCATGCAAAACCAGCTTTATGTGGGAAAAAAATGACATTACCAGAAAAGTGTCTTTTGAGTGTTTTTGAGCGTGATAGGCAATAAAGCACTAAAAAGCAGGGGAATCATTTTACATGGCAATAAAATAAATTTTTACCAAGAACTTGCCTTTTAGTGTTTTGAGCTCCTTATATACCAAAACGCTAAAACGCATGTAAAACACACTTTATGGAGAAAGAGAATAACATTACCAAAAACATATATTTTGAGTGTTTTTGATCATGTTACCAATAAAAATGCTTAAATACATGCAAAGAACCCTATTTTTTTTTGGAAACGAAAGGACATTACGAGAAATGTGTATTATGAGTGTTTTTAAGATCATTATTTATCAAAAAGCTAAAAGCAACAAATAACACTCTTTATTGAGAAAAAATAAATAAATAAATAAAAAAATTAAAAAATTTTTTTTTTCTTTTTAGTCTTCACAGGTACCGAGATTCCAAAATTTGGGCAAAATTCAGGAAATTATGAGTCAATTATCAAAAAAGTTAATTTAATTTTTTTTTTCGGACTGTTATGTACTAAACCCTAAAGTGCATGCAAAGCCACCTATATGGGGATATTAAACGTCTTTGCCAGAAAACTGTCTTATGAGTGTTTTTCAGCTTGTTAGGCACCATAACGGTAAATAACATGCAAGTCACTCTATATGGGAATCTAAAACAAAATTACTGAAAACGTGTCTTTTCGGTGTTTTACGTAGAAAAACGCAAAAACAGATGCAAATAACCAATAAGAAGAAATAAAATAACATTACCAAAAAGGTACATTTTGAGTGTTTTTGAGCTTGTTATCTACAAAAAACGCGAAAATGGATGCCAAACACTCCCAATTGGGAAACAAAAGGACATTACGAGAAACGTGTATAATGAGTGTCTTATTATTTTTGAGTGTTTTATAGTTCAAAAGAACCACAAGGCAAAAAACGCAACCACAATACATATTAATAAAAACCAACTTTTACCAAGAACTTGCCCTTAAATGTTTTTGAGCTCCTTACATACCAAACGCTAAAACTAATGCAAAACACTCTTTATGGAGAAACACAATAACATTACCAAAAACATGTATTTTGAGTGTTTTTTGATCATGTTACCTATAAAAACGCTTAAATGCATATAAAGAACCCTATGTTTGGGAAACGAAAGGATATTACGAGAAACGTGTATTATGTGTGTTTTTAAGTTTCTTAAATATTAAAAAGCTAAAACCCATATATAACACTATTTCTAGAGAAAAATAAATAAATAAATAAATAAATAGCTTTTTTTTTGTTCATATTCATAGGTACCAAGATGCCAAAATTCTGGCAAAATTCAGAGTAATTATGTGGAAAAAAGAACATTATCAAAAACGTTAATTTTAGTTTTTTTTTTCAGACTATTGTGTACCAAAGCCACATGCATGGAAAAGCCACCTATATGTGGAAATTAAACGACGTTAGCGGAAGCCTGTCTTTTGACTGCACCAAAACGATAAATAATATGGAATATGGGAATCCAAAACAAAATTACTGAAATCGTGTATTTTCACTGTTTTACGTAGAAAAATGCTAAAACGGATGCAAACCAACCAAAATGAAGAAATAGAATAATATTACCAAAAAGGTATATTTTGAGTGTTTTTCAACTTGTTACCCACAAAAAACGCGAAAATGCATGCAATTCACTCTATATTTGGAAACAAAAGGAGATCACGAAAAACGTGTATAATGAGTAATTTATAGTTTCACAAGAACCACAGGGCAAAACACGCAAAAACTCGTGTATTTGGAGGAGTTTCTTAGATACCAAAATGCTGAAACTCATGAATAACACTCTGAATTCAGAAACAGAACAACCTTACCAAATAGGTGTATTTTCACATTCTTAGTTACCAGAACCCCAAATTGCATGCGAAACTAGTTTTATGTGGGAAAAAAATGATATTACCAGAAAAGTGTCTTTTGAGTATTTTTGAGGGTGTTAGGCAATAAAGCACTAAAAAGCACGGTAATCACATTAAATGGGAATAAAACCAACTTTTACCAAGAATTTGCCTTTAACTGTTTTTGAGCTAAAACGCAAGCAAAACACCCTTTATGGAGAAACAGAATAACATTACCAAAAACACATATTTCTAGTGCCTTTGATCATGTTACCTATAAAAACGCTTAAATACATGCAAAGAACCCTATGTTTGGGAAACGAAAGAACATTTGGAGAAACGTGTATTATAAGTGTTTTTAAGTTACTTAAGTACCAAAGATCTAAAACCCACAATTAACAGTCTTTATAAAGAAACCAAAAAAATAAATAAATAAATAAATAAAAAAATAAAAAAATAGCATTTTTTTTTTTGTTTTTCATCTTCATAGGTACCGAGATGCCGCCAAAATTCTGTTAAAATTCTGGGAAATCAGGTGGATAAAAGAACATTATCGAAAAAAGTTAATTTTAGCTTTTTTTTTCGGACTGTTATGTACCAAACCCTAAAGTGCATGCAAAGCCACCTATATGAGGAAATTAAACGACTTGACAAGAAAACTGTCTTTTGAGTGTTTTTCAGTATGTTAAGCACCAAAACGATAAATAATATGGAATATGGGAATCCAAAACAAAATTACTGAAAACGTGTCTTTTCAGTGTTTTACGTAGAAAAACGCTAAAACGGATGCAAAACAACCAATATGAAGAAAAAGAATAACATTACCAGAAAGGTATATTTTAAGTGTTATTGAGCTTGTTACCAACAAAAAAAAAAACGCGAAAATGGATTCAAAACACTCTATATTGAGAAACAAAAAGACATTACGAGAAACGTGTATAATGAGTGTTTTATACATGAACCACAAGGCAAAAAACACAAAAACTCGTGTATATGGAGAAGTTTCTTAGATGCCAAAATGCTGAAACTCCTGAAAAACACTTTTAATTAAAAAAAAACAAAAACAGAATAACCTTACTAAATGCGTGTATTTTGAGTATTTTCACATTCTTAGTTACCAAAACCCCAAAATGCATGCGAAACTATCTTTATGTCGGAAGAAAAATGACATTACCAGAAAAGTGTCTTGAGTGTTTTTCAGCGTGTTAGGCAATAAAGCATTAAAAAGGAGGGCAATCATATTACATGGGAATAAAACCAACTTTTACCAAGAACTTGCCTTTAAGTGTTTTTGAGCTCCTTATATACCAAATCGCTAAAACGCATGCAAAACACCCTTTATGAAGAAACAGATTAACATTACCAAAAACATGTATTTTGAATGTTTTTTTTATCATATCTCTAAAAACGCTTAAATACATGCAAAGAACCATATGTCTGGGAAACGAAAGGACATTACGAGAAACGTGTATTATGAGTGTTTTTTTTAAAGTTCCATAAGTACCAAAAAGCTAAAACCTCTTCATAAAGAAAAAAAATAAACAAATAAGATTTTTTTGGGGGGGGAGGGTATTCTTCTTCATAGGTACCGAGATGCCAAAATTCTGGCAAAATTCAGGGAAATTATGTGAAAAAAGAACATTATCAAAAAAGGTAATTTTAGCTTTTTTTCGGACTATTATGTACCAAACCTTAAAGTGCATGCAAAGCCAACTATATGGGAAAATTAAACGACTTTACTAGAAACATGTGTTTTGAGTGTTTTTCAGGGTGTGAGTCACCAAAACAATAAATAATATGGAAGTCATTCTATATGAGAATCCGAAACAAAATTACTGAAAACGGGTCTTTTCCGTGTTTTACGTAGAAAAAACGCTAAAACGGATGCAAAACAACGAATATGTAGAAATAGAATAAGATAACCAAAAAAGGTATATTTTGAATGTTTTTGAGCTTTTTACTTACAAAAAATACGAAAATGGATGCCTTTTAGCGGTTTGTTACCTAAGAAGTAAAAAAAAAACACCTTTCTCGTAATATATTTTGTTTTTTCCATTTAACCAAATAGGGTACTTGGAATGTATTTTGACGTTTTTCACGTAACAGCCTCAAAAACAATAAAAAAAACTGTTTTTTGGTAATATTCTGTTTCTCCATCAAGGGGGTTTTGCATGCGTTTTAGCGTTCTGATACCTAAGTTGCTCTAAAATACTGAAAAGAGACATTTTTGTTAATATTTTGTTTTCCATTACAGTGTGATTTTCATGCTTTTCATCGTTTTGGAGCTAGAACACTGGTAAACACTCAAAAGACACCTTTCTAGAAAACTAATTTCCTTTCGCATGCTTTGCATGTGTACTTAACAATGAGAAATGCACTCCAATTACAAGTTTTTGGTAATGTTATTATGTTTCTCGATGACGATTTTTTTTTTTTTGCATGCGGCTTATGTTTTTGGTATGTAATAAGCTTAAAAACACTTAAAAGACACGTTTTCCTTAGTGTTGTTTTGTTGTTCATATCGTGATTTCCAAGCTTTATATCGATTTAGTGTCTAAACACTTCAAAGACACGTTTCTGGAAACATCGTTTCATTTTCTCATAAAGGTTACTTTGCATGCATTTTTGCGTTTTCTATGTAACAAGCTCATAAACACATAAAATACTTGTTTGTGGCAATTTTATTCTGTTTCTTCATAAAAAGTGTTTTGCAAACGTATTATCATTTTGGTACGTAAGAAGCTCAAAAATATTGAAGACATGTTTTTGATGTTTTTTATTCCCATATGGTGAACTTTCCATGCTTTTTTAGCATTCTGGTACATAGCAGATTCATAAACATTCAAAAGACACGTTTCATTAAATTTAGTTTCTTTTGTTAGTTGGCTTCCATACATTTTGGTGTTTTGGCACCTAACAATATGAAAAAAACACTCAAAATACACTTTTTTGGTAATGTTGTTATGTTTATCCATACAGAGTGTTATTCATCCGTTTTCACATTTTGCTACCTAAGAAGCTCAAATTTACTCATAATACACGTTCCTCGTAATGTCTTTTTCTTTCTTCATATAGAATACTTTGCATACATTATGGCGTTTTTCTTCCTAACAAGCTCAAAAACTCTCAAATGATTTCTTTTTGGTGATATTATTCTGTTTTTTCCATAAAGGGTGTTTTTCATGCATTTAACCTTCTTAGTACGTAAGACGCTGAAAAAGAAAAAAAAAAAACTCAAAAGACACGTTTTTGGCAAAGTAGTTTTTTTTTTTTTTTCCATGTATATGTGCATATGAACTTGTTAACCACAAAACAGTAAAAAGCATGAAAACTTCCCTATACTGGAAAAGCAAAAAACAACATTCCCCAAAAAACGTATTTTTGGGGGTATTTTTCAGCTACTTACGTACAAAAAACGCTGAAATGCTTGCAAAATACCCTTCATGGAAAAAACAAATAACCTTACCAGAAACTAGTATTTCCTTTTATTTCTTAAGCTTGTCACGTACAAAAGTGCCAAAATGCATGCAAAGTGCATTATATATGGATACGAAAGTACATTACGAGAAACGTGCAGTATGAGTGTTTTCAACTTATTAGGTACCAAAACGCTAAAGCGAGTGAATAGCACTCTATATGGAGAAACAAAAATGCTAAAATGCATGCAAAGCATCATATATGAGGGAAAATACGACACTTCTAGAAACGTGTCTTTTCAGTGTTTGTAAGCGTATTAGGTACCAAAATGCTAAAAAGCAAGGAAAGAACCATACATGGGAAAACAAAACATTACAAAAAAGTCTTTTCATTGTTTTGAGCTACTTACATGCTAAAACGCAAAGGTGCATGCAAAATACCTTTTATGGAGAAACTAGAAAACGTGTATTTTTAATGTTTTATGCTAATTACGTAAAAAAAAAATTCAAAATTCATGTAAAGTTCCCAATATGGGGAAACGAAAAGACATTACGAGAAATGTATATTATAAGTGTTTTTACATAATATTAGGTTGAAAAATACGAAAATGCATGAATAGCACTCTATATGGAGTAACAGAGCAACATTACTAAAAACGTGTATTTTGTTTGTTTTAACAATGTTATGTACCAAAACGTCGAAATTCATGCAAAGTGCAATCTATGGGAGAAACGAAACGAAATTTCCAGAAACGTGAATTCTGAGTGTTTATGAGCGTGTTAGGCACCAAAACTCTAAAAAAAAAATAAAAATGGAAAGCATCCTATATGGGAATACAACCCAAAATTACAAAAAAAAAAAATAGTATTTTTTTCAGTGTTTTTGATCTACTTCTATATCAAAACGTTTGAACAGACGCAAAACACGCTTTATGGAGAAACAAAATAACAATACAAAAAAAATATATTTTCAGTGTTTTTGAGGTATGTAAGCAGAATAACACCGAAATGTATGCAAAGTTCCCTATGCCGGGAAACGAAGACATTTCGAGAAACGTGTATTATGAGAGCTTTTCAGCTTTTTAGGTACCAAACACAAAGGCACCTTAATAGTATTCTATATGGAGAAACAAAATAACACGAATGAAAATACATATTTTGAGTAGTTTTTATATTATTAGGTACCAAAACGCAAAAATACATGCAAAGACCTCTAAAAGACGACACAAAACGACATTACAAGAAACCTATCTTTTGAGAGTGTTTCTACATGTTAAGCACCAAAACACTAAGAAGTATGAAAAGAGCACTATGTTCGAAGGGAAAAAGAAATAACCAACAAAGTGACTTTTCACGTGTTTGGAAGTTTTTAAATTTATAATGTACCACAACAATAAAACATATAAAACACCCTTCCTGCAGAAACATAAAACATTACCAAAAACGAGCATTTTCAGCGATTTTTGAGCTTGTTATGTACAAAAGCGTCAAAATGCATATATAGTACCCTATATAAGAAAACGAAAAGACATTAAGAGAAACCAGTATTATGAGTTTTTTTTTTTTTTTTAGCTTATTAGGTACCAAAACAATAAAACGTATGATTTGCATTTTGTATGGAGAAAACGTGTATTTTAAGTGTATTTAGTGTTGGTAGGTATCAAAACGCAAAAGTGCATGCAAAGCACCCGATATGGGGAAAATAAACGACATTTTCAGAAACATGTCTTTTGAGAGTTTATGAGTGTGTTAGGCACAAAAAGCTCTTAAAAACCATGGAAAGTACCGTAAATGGGAAAACATTACGGAAAACGTACATTTTGAGTATTTTTCACATTGTTACGTAACAAAAACGCCAAAATGCATGGAAATCACCCAATATGGATAAAATAATGGACATTACGAGAAAGATGTATTATTAGCGTCTTTGAGCGTCTTAGGTACCAAACGCAAAAACTATTTAGTACCACTGTATATGGAGAAACAGAACATTACCAAAAACGTTTATTTTGAGTGTTTTTCACAATTTTATGTACCAAAACGTCAAAATGCCTCCAGAGCACCATCTATGGGGAGATGAAACGATATTTCCAGAAACATGTCTTTTGAGTGTTGATGAACGTGTTAGGTACCAAAGTTATAAAAAAAAACATTGAATGCTACCTATATGAAAGAACAAGACAACCAAAAATTTCTCTTGGGTATTTTCAGCTACTTACGTACCATAACGCTGAGATGTATGCAAAACACCCTTTGCATGAAGAAACGGAAAGACATTACAAGAAACTTTTATAATGAGTGGTTTTTTTTTTTATTTCTCAGGTACCAAGACCTATTTGACGCATTGAAGAGCACTCTATATGGAGAAAAAACAAAATTACCAAAAATATGCTTTTTAAGTAATTTTCACATTGTTAGGTACGAAAACACTCTATAAAGAGTGTTATTTGTGGGTTTTAGCTTTTTCATACTTAACGAACTTAAAAAAACTCATAATACACGTTTCTCGTAACGTCCTTTCATTTTCCAAACCTAGGATTCTTTGCGTGTATTTAAGCTTTTTTATAGGTAACATGATCAAAAACACTCAAAATACATGTATTTGGTAATGTTATTCTGTTTCTCTATAAAGGGTGTTCTGCATGCGTTTTAGCGTTTTGATATGTAAGGAGCTCAGAAACACTTAAAGGCAAGTTCTTGGTAAAAGTTGGTTTTATTCCCGTCATGTGATTACCCTGCTTTTTAGTGCTTTATTGCCTATCACGCTAAAAAACACTCAAAAGACACTTTTCTTGTAATGTCATTTTTTTCCCACATAAAGCTTGTTTCGCATTCAATTTGGGGTTTTGGTGACTAAGAATGTAAAAAGCACTCAAAATACACGCATTTGGTAAGGTTGTTCTGTATTCTTAATTAAGAGCGTTATTCCTGAGTTTCAGCATTTTGGTATCTAAGAAAATTCTTTATATACACGAGTTTTTGCGTTTTTTGCCTTGTGGTTCTTCAGAATCTATAAAACACTCATTATACACGTTTCTCGTAATGTCCTTTTGTATCACAATATAGAGTGCTTTCCATCCATTTTCGCTTTTTTTTTGTAGGTAAGAAGCTCAAAAACATTCATAATATTTCTTTTGGTAATATTATTCTATTTCTTCATATTGGTTGGTTTGGATCCGTTTTAGCGTTTTTCTACGTAAAACACTGAAAAGACACTTTTTCAGTAATTTTGTGATGGATTTCCATTTTGAGTGACTTCCATATTATTTATCGTTTTGGTGCCTAACATGCTGAAAAACACTCAAAAGACAGGTTTCTGGTAAAGTCGTTTAATTTCCCAATATAGGTGGCTTTGCATGCACTTTAGGGTTTGGTACATAAGTCTGAAAAAAAAAGTTAAAATTAACTTTTTTTCATAATATTCATTTTTCACATAATTTTCCTGAAATTTGCCACAATTTTGGCATCTCGGTACCTATGAAGATGAATAAAAAAAAAAAATCCAATTTTTTTATGTATTTTTTTTTCTCTCCAAAGAGTGTTATTTTGGAGTTTTAGCTTTTTCGTACTTAAAAAAACTTAAAAACACTCATAATACACGTTTCTCCAAATGTTCTTTCGTTTCTCAAACATAAGGTTCTTTGCATGTATTTAATTAGCGTTTTTGTAGGTAACATAATCAAAAACACTCAAAATACATGTTTTTGGTAATGTTATTCTGTTTCTCTATAAAGGGTGTTTTCCATGCGTTTTAGCGTTTTGATATTTAAGGAGCTCAAAAACACTTAAAGGCAAGTTCTTGGTAAAAGTTGCTTTTATTCCCATGTAATGTGATTGCTCTTCTTTTTAGTGCTTTATTGCCTAACACGCTCAAAAACACTCAAAAGACACTATTTTGGTAATGTCACTTTTTTTTTCCACATAAAGCTAGTTCCGTATGCAATTTGGGGTTTTGGTAACTAAGAATGTGAAAAAACACTTAAATACACGCATTTAGTAAGGTTGTTCTGTTTCTCAATTAAGAGTGTTATTCAGGAGTTTCAGCATTTTGGTATCTATGAAACTTATCCATACTCGTATACACGAGTTTTTGCGTTTTTTGCCTTGTGGTTCTTGTGAAACTATAAAACATTCATTATACACGTTTCTTGTAATGTCTTTTTGTTTCCAATATAGAGTGCTTTGCATTCATTTTCGCGTTTTTTTTTTTTTTTTGGTAACAAGCTCAAAAACACTTAAAATATACCTTTTTGGTAATGTTATTCTATTTCTTCATATTGGTTGGTTTGCATCCGTTTTAGCGTTTTTCTACGTAAAACACTGAAAAGACACGTTTTCAGTAATTTTGTTTTGGATTCCCATATACAGTGACTTCCATATTATTTATCGTTTTGGTGTCTAGCATGCTGAAAAACGCTCAAAAGACAGTTTTCTTGTAAAGTCGTTTAATTTCCCCATACAGATGGCTTTGCATGCACTTTAGGGTTTGGTACATAACAGTCAGAAAAAAAAGTTAAAATTAACTTTTTTGATAATGTTTTTTTTTCACATAATTTCTCTGTAATTTTTCCCACATAATGTCTTTTCCTTGTTTTACGTAGAAAAACGCTAAACCGGATGCAAACCAACCAATATGAAGAAATAGAATGAGATTACCGAAAAAGTATATTTTTAGTGTTTTTCAGCTTTTTACTTACAAAAAAGCGAAAATGAATGCAAACCTCTCTATATTGGTTAAGAAAAGGACATTACGAGAAACGTGTATAATGAGTGTTTTATAGATTCTCAAGAACCACAAGGCAAAAAACGCAAAAACTCGTATATATGGAGATACCAAAATGCTGAAAATCCTGAATAACACTCTTAATTGAGAAACAGAACAACCTTGCCAAATACGTGTATTTTGAGTGTTTTTCACATTCTTAGTTACCAAAACCCCAAATTGCATGTGAAAGTAGTTTTATGTGGGAGAAAATTGACATTACCAGAAAAGTGTTTTTTAAGTGTTTTTTTTTTTTTTTTTAGTATGATAGCCAATAATGCACTAAAAAGCAGGGCAATCACATTACATGGGAATAAAACCAACTTTTACCAAGAACTTGCCTTTAAGTGTTTTTGAGCTCCTTATATACCAAAACGCTAAAAAAAAAAAAAAAAATGCAAAACACCCTATATGGAGAAACATCATAACATTACCAAAAACATGTATTTTGAGTGTTTTTGATCATGTTACCTATAAAAGCGCTTAAGTACATGCAAAGAACCTTATGTTTGAGAAACGAAAGAACATTTCGAGAAACGTGTGTTATGAGTGTTTTTAAGTTCTTAAAGTACCAAAAAGCTAAAACCCACAAATAACACTCTTTATAGAGAAAAAAAAAAAAATAAAAAATTAGGATTTTTTTTTTTTTTTGTTATTCATCTTCATAGGTACCGAGATGCCAAAATTCTGGAAAAATTCAGGGAAATTATGTGAAAAAAGAATATTATGAAAAAGAGTTAATTTTATCTTTTTTTTTCGGACTGTTATGTACCAAACCCTAAAGTGCATCCAAAGCCTCCTATATTGGGAAATTAAACGATTTTACCAGAAACCTGTCTTTTGAGTGTTTTTCAGCATGTTAGGCACCAAAACGATAAATAATATGGAAGTCACTCAAAATGGGAATCCATTATGAAATTACTGAAAAAAGTGTCTTTTAAGTGTTTTACGTAGGAAAACGCTAAATCGGATGCAAACCAACGAATATGAAGAAATAGAGTAATATTAACAATAAGATATATTTTTAATGTTTTTGTGCTTCTTACCTTCAAAAAATGCGAAAATGGATGGAAAGCACTCTATATTGGGATACAAGAGGACATTACGAGAAATGTGTATAATGAGTGTTTTATAGTTTCACAAAAACCACAAGGCAAAAAACGCAAAAACTCGTGTATATAAAGAATTTTCTTAGATACCAAAATGCTGAAACTCATGAATAACACTCTGAATTAAGAATACAGAACAACTTTACCAAATGCGTGTATTTTGAGTGCTTTTCACATTTCTAGTTACCAAAACCCCAAATTGCATGCGAAACTAGCTTTATGTGGGAAAAAAATAGCATTACCAAAAAGTCTTTGAGTGTGATAGGCAATAAAGCAGTAAAAAGCACGGGAATCGCATTACATGGGAATAAAACGAACTTTTACCAAGAACTTGCCTTTAAGTGTTTTTTAGTTCCTTACATACCAAAACGCTAAAACGCATGCAAAACTCCCTTTATGGAGAAACAGATTAACATTACCAAAAAACATGTATTTTGAGTGTTTTTCATCATGTTACCTATAAAAAAAAAGCTAAAATACATGGAAAGAACCCTATGTTTGGAAAATGAAACTCTATATGGAGAAACAAAATTACGTTACGAGAAATATGTATTATGAGTGTTTTTTAGGTAAATCGCATCAATAGCACTCTATATGGAGAAATAGAACATTGTGAAAATCGTGTAGTCTGAGTGTTTTCACACTTTTAGTTGCCATAACGCCAAAATCCATGAAAAACACAAAATATGTGGAAAGGAAACATTTGCAGAAACGTTTCTTTTGAAAATTTGTATGTTAGTAATAAAAAAAAGAGAGCATAGAAAAGAAAACAACATTACCAAAAACGTGTTTTTTTTAAGTGTTTTTGAGCTATTTACATACCAAATCACAAAAAAAACGAATGGAAAACACTCTTTATGGAGACAGATAATAACATTACGATAAAACAAATATTTTGAAGATTTTTTAAGTTCTTACGTACAAAAATGCCAAAGTGCATGGAAAGTAACCTATATAAGAAAACGAAAAGACTTTAAAAGGAGTGTTTTTGAGCTTCTTACCAAAACGCTAAAAGGAATGAAAAGCACTATATAAGGAGAAACAGAACATTATCGAAAACGTGTATTTTAAGTATATTTCACATCTTTAGGTACCAAAACGCTAAAATACATGCGAAGCACCCTATATAAGGAAAAGAAATGACATTTCCAGTATAGTGTCTTTTGAGCGTTTATGAGCGTGGTAGGCACCAAAATGATAAAAAGCATGGAAAACACCCCTAATAGGAAAACAAAATATTACCAAAAAAGGAATCTTTTCAATGTTTTTGAGCTCGTTAAGTACCAAGAAAACTGAAACGCATGCAATAAACCCTTAATGAAGAAACAGTATTACTTTACGAAAAACATGTATTTTGAGTGTTTTACATTTTTAGGTAAGAAAACGCCAAAATACACGTAGAGCATCCCATATGGGCGAAATGAAACGAGATTTCCAGAAACGTGTCTTTTGAGAGTTTATGAGCGTGCTATGCACGAAAACGCTAAAAAGTATTGAAAGCACCCTATATGGGAAAACAAAATATTCCCTAAATCGTCACTCTTTATTGTTTCCAGTTTCTTACGTACCAAAACGCAAAAACGTATGCAAACCACATTTTATGATAAAACAGAATAACATTACCAAAACAAGTTTTATAACTGATTTCATATTATTGCGTAGAAAAACGAAAAAAAAGGAAAAGCTTGGTAAGTACCATATACGAGTATATGGAAACGAAAACACATTACGGAAAACGTGTATTATGAGTTTTTTTTTTTTTTTTATCTTCTTCGTATCAAAGCTCTAAAATGCATGAATAGCACTCTATATGGAGAAAGAAAACTATATAACGAAAAGCATGTGTTTTGTGTGTTTTTTACAGTTAGGTACCAAAACGTCAAAATGCATGTCTCCTATATGTGGAAACAAAACATTACCAGAAATGTGTCTTTTGACACATTTCTGGTAATGTTTTGTGTAATGCACTAAAACGCAAAAAAAGAATGGAATTCACCCAATATGGAAATGCAAAAACACCATTATGTAAAATGAGTCTTTTGAGTGTTTTTGAACTTCTGACGTACCAAAACGCTATATCCATGGGAAAAACACTTTATGGAGGAACACTATAACATTGCCAAAACAATTATTTTCGAGTGTTTTTGAGTTTGTTACGAAGAAAAAAAAATGCACCCTACCCTATATGGGGAAACAAAATGACATTACGAAGAAAGTGTATTATTAGTGTTTTTTGAAGGTTTTTGGTATTATTCGTGAAAATCCGTTAATACCATTCAATATTGAGAAACAAATCAACATTTCAAAAAACATGTGTTTTAAGTGTTTTCACAAAATCCATAGAATGCCCCTTATATGGGGAAAGAACGACATTCTAAGAAACGTATCTTTTGTGTATTTTTGTGCATGTTAACTACCAAAATGCTAAAAAGCATGGAAAGCAGCCTATATGGGAACAGATAACTTTACCAAAAACGTGTATTTTGAGTGTTTTCAGCGTTTTACGTATGAAAACCCTAAAACGCATGCAAAAACAAGCTTTTTAGAGAAACATATTAACATTACCAATAAGATTTTTTCCGAGCTTGTTATGTATAAAAAAAATGCCCCCCCAAAAAAAACATACAAATTATCCTATATGGCTATTGTGAGTGTTTCTGAGATTCTTTGATACCAAAAGGCTGAAGTGCATGAAAAACATTCTATGGAGAAACAATGTTAGGCACAGAAACGCCAAAATGCATGCAAAGCACACTATATGGGAAAAAGAAATGACATCTCCAGAAACTTGTCTTTTAAGAGTTTATGATCGAGTTAGGCACCAAAGCGATAAGAAGCATCCCATATGGGCGAAATGAAACGAGATTTCCAGAAACGTTTCCCTATATTAAGGAAACAGAACAACCTCATCAAACACTTTCATTTTGAGTGTTTTTTTTTCTTTTAATACCTTATATAGGGAAAGAAAAGACATTACGATAAACTTGTATTTTTTATGTTTTTGAGATTTTTTTTGGTACCAAATAAGAAGACGTATTAATATCACTCTTTATGGAGAAACTCATCATTACCAAAAACGTATAAATTAAGTTTTTCACATTGCTAGGCACCAAATTCTCAAAATGCATAAAAAATGTGGCTGAACAAAATGACATTCCTAGAAACGTATCTTTTGAGTGTTTTTATGCAAAATAGGTACCAAAAAGGTAAAAGTCATAGAAAGCACCCTATATGTGAATGGAAAACATCACCAAGAAGGTTCCTTTTCAGTGTTTTTCAGGTCTTTACGTACCAAACGCTAAAACGTACTGAAAACACCTTTTACGGAGAAAGAGAATAACATTACCAAAAACAAGTATTTTTAATATTTAGGGCTTTTTTACGTAAAAAAACGCCAAAATGAATGGAAAGTAACCTATATAGGGAAACGAAAGCATATAACGAGAAACGTGTATTATGAGTGCTTTTGAGTTGCTTAGGTACCAAAAATGTTAATACGTCTGAATAGCACTCTAAATGGAGAAAATATAACATTACCAAAAACGTGTATTATGAGTGCATTTCACATTCTTAGGTACCAAACCCCAAAATCCGTGCAAAACATCCTGTATGGGGAAAAGAAACGTTATTTCCAAAAAAACGTGACTCTTTAGTGTTTATGAACGAGTTAGGTAGGAAAACGCTAGAAATCATGTATAACACCCTATACGGGGAAAGAAAGCATCTTTACCAAAAATGTGTCTTTTGGGAGGTTTTGAGCTGTTTACGTAGAAAAAAAAAAGAATGACATTACCAAAAACAGGTGTTTTGAGTGTTTTTTTTTTTTTAGATTATAACGCACAAGAACGCCAATATCCATAAAAAGTACCATATACATTGCGAAAAACATGTATTATGAGTGTTTATATTCTTAGGTACCAAAACACTAAAACGCTTGAATAGCACTTTATAACGTGTTTTTTTTAAGTGTATTTCACATTGTTAGGTACTAAAATGCCAAAATGTCTGAAAAACACACTATACGGAGAAAATATACGAGATTTCCAAAAAAACATGTGTTTTGAATGTTTATGGGCGTGCTCGACACCAGAACGTTAAAAGCATGGAAATCACTATATGTTAAAGAAAACGTTTCCAAAAAAAGTCTCTTTTCAGTGTATTTCAGGTACTGACGCACCAAAAACGCTAAAACTCGTGAAAAACAGAATGCCCACATAAAACAAATATTATGTTTTACATAATACTACATTAATGTTTTTGATCTTGTTACTTAGAAAAATACCAAAAAAAGGCATGCAAAGCACCCTTCATGAAAAAAGAAAACGAGATTTCCAGAAAATGTCTGTGTATTATTTATGAGCGAGTTAAACACTAAAACGCTAAAAAGTATGGAAGTCTCATTATATAGAAATAAGAAAAACGAAATTACAAAAAACATGTCCTTTGTGTGCACCAAAATGCTAAAAAAGCATGCAAAACAGTCTTTATGGAGGAAAAGAATAACATTACCAAAAACAAGTGTTTTGAGTGTTATTGATAGCTTGTTACCTAAAAAAACGCCAAAATGAATACAAAGAACCCTATATTGTGAAACGAAAAGACAATACGACAAAGACACTTTACGAATGTTTTTCAGCTTCTTAGGTGACAAAACATTAAAACGCATGAAAAGCTCTCAATACGCAGAAACAGAACAATATTATCAGGAACGTAATTTTCAATTTATTTGATAGTCACCAAAACACCAAAATGCACACAGGGAAGGTAAACGAGATACCCAGAAACGTGTCTTTTAAATGTTTATGAGACTGCTTTTCACATTATTAAGTACTAAAACACCAACATCCATGGAAATCCCCTATATGGGGAAACAAAACAGAATTCCCAGAAACGCGTTTTTTTTTGTGCGTGTGTGTGTTTTTGAGCGTGGTAGACTCCAAAATCGCTAAAAAGCATTGAAATCGTCCTATATGGAAATAGAAAAGACAATGAGAAAAACATGTCTCTTGAATGTTTCTTGACCTTCTTACGTACCAAAACGCATGCAAAACACGCTGTATGGAGAAACAGAATAACATTAACAAAATCAATTACTTTGAGTGTTTTTAAGCTTGTTACACACGAAAAAGCCAAAATCCGTGCATAGCACGATATATGTTGAAACAAAACTACATTAAGAGAAACGTGCATTTCATTTTTTTTTTCAGCGTTTTAGGGACCAAAACGATAAACTGTACGGAAAGAACCATACAGTGGATTACAAAACTTAATCAAAAACGTATATTTTGAGTGTTTTTGAGCCTCTTACGTACCAAAGCGCTAAAATACATTAAAAACAACTTTTATAAAAAAATAAAATTTAATAAAAAGAATAACATTACCATAAATGTGCGTTTTTGAGCTTATTACAAAAACACCAATATGAAAACAAAGAAAGATATGGAAAACGAAACGATATTACAAGAACTGTGTCTTATAAGTGTTCCTGAATATCTTAGGTACTAAAATGCTAAAACTCGTATATGGCTCTTTATATAGAGTAACAGAACAACTTTGCGAAAAACGTCTGTTTAGAGTTTATATATATATATATATATATATATATATATATATATATATATATATATATATATATATATATATATATATATATATATATATATATATATATATATATATATATATATATATATATATATAGGAAGGACACTGGCAAAGGGCAACAAAAATCTAATAAAAAAAATGCCCACTGAAATGCCAGTCCCATAAAAGGGTCAAACCAGTGGTCAAAAATTGATCATTTAGTGTCCTGAAACCTCCCTCTTGAATTAATTCAAGTCTTAGGAAGGTGGAAATCCAGAAGCAAACAGGGAGTTCCAGAGTTTACCAGAGAAAGGGATGAATGACTGAGAATACTGGTTAACTCTTGCGTTAGAGAGGTGGACAGATTAGGGGTGAGAGAAAGAAGAAAGTCTTGTGCAGCGAGGCCGCGGAAGGAGGGGAGGCATGCAGTTAGCAAGATCAGAAGAGCAGTTAGCATGAAAATAGCGGTAGAAGATAGCTATATATGTAACATTGCGGCGGTGAGAGAGAGGCTGAAGACAGTCAGTTAGAGGAGAGGAGTTGATGAGACGAAAAGCTTTTGATTCCACCCTGTCTAGAAGAGCAGTATGAGTGGAACCCCCCAAGACATGTGAAGCATACTCCATACATGGACGGATAAGGCCCTAGTACAGAGTTAGCAGCTCGGGGGGGGGGGGGTGAGAAAAACTGGCGGAGACGTCTCAGAACACCTAACTTTATAGAAGCTGTTTTAGCTAGAGATGAGATGTGAAGTTTCCAGTTCAGATTATAAGTAAAGGACAGACCGAGGATGTTCAGTGTAGAAGAGGGGGACAGTTGAGTATCATTGAAGAAGAGGGGATAGTTGTCTGGAAGGTTATGTCGAATTGATAGATGGAGGAATTGAGTTCTTGAGGCATTGAACAATATCAAGTTTGCTCTGCCCCAATCAGAAATTTTAGAAAGATCAGAAGTCAGGCGTTCTGTGGCTTCCCTGCGTGATATGTTTACCTCCTGAAGGGTTGGACGTCTATGAAAAGACGTGGAAAAGTGCAGGGTGGTATCATCAGCGTAGGAGTGGATAGGACAAGAGGTTTGGTTTAGAAGATCATTAATGAATAATAAGAAGAGAGTGGGTGACAGGACAGAACCCTGAGAAACACCGCTGTTAATAGATTTAGGAGAAGAACAGTGACCGTCTACCACAGCAGCAATAGAACGGTCAGAAAGGAAACGAGATAAAGTTACAGAGAGAAGGATAGAAACCGTAGGAGGGTAGTTTGGAAATCAAAGCTTTGTGCCAGACTCTATCAAAAGTTTTTGATATGTCCAAGGCAACAGCAAAAGTTTCTCCAAAATCTCTAAAAGAGAATGACCAAGACTCAGTAAGGAAAGCCAGAAGATCACCAGTAGAGCGGCCTTGACGGAACCCATACTGTCGATCAGATAGAAGGTTGTAAAGTGATAAATGTTTAAGAATCTTCCTGTTGAGGATAGATTCAAAAACTTTAGATAGGCAGGAAATTACAGCAATAGGACGGTAGTTTGAGGGATTAGAACGGTTACCCTTTTTAGGAACAGGTTGAATGTAGGCAAACTTCCAGCAAGAAGGAAAGGTAGGTGTTGACAGACAGAGATGAAAGAGTTTGACTAGGCAAGGTGCAAGCACGGAGGCACAGTTTCGGAGAACAATAGGAGGGACCCCATCAGGTCCATAAGCCTTCCGAGGGTTTAGGCCAGCGAGGGCATGGAAAACATCATTGCGAAGAATTTTAATACGTGGCATGAAGTAGTCAGAGGGTGGAGGAGAGGGAGGAACAAGCCCAGAATCGTCCAAGGTAGAGTTTTTAGCAAAGGTTTCAGGAAAGAGTTCAGCTTTACAAATAGATGTGATAGCAGTGGTGACATCTGGTTGAAATAGAGGAGGGAAAGAAGAAGAAGCAAAGTTATTGGAGATATTTTTGGCTAGATGCCAGAAATCGCGAGGGGAGTTAGATCTTGAAAGGTTTTGACATTTTCTGTTAATGAAGGAGTTTTTGGCTAGTTGGAGAACAGACTTGGTATGGTTCCGGGCATGAGGAAACAAAAGGATATCACCAGACATGTGCCTTTTCAGTTTTCTCAGCGTTTTATTCAGGAAAACGTTAAAATGAATGGAAAAGATTCTATAATGGAATACATAGCAACATTACTAAAAACGTGTTTTTTTCACTGTTTTTTATTTTCTTACATATCAAAACGTTAAATCGCATACAAAACACTCTTTATGGAGAATCAATAATATTAAAAAAAAAAAAAAAACGTATAGTTTCATTGTTTTTGAAATTGTACCGTACAAAAATTCTAAAATGCATGCAAAGCCCGCTAAATGGGAAACGAAACGATATTACAAGAAGCGTGTATTATATGTGTTTCTGAGGTTCTTATGTACCAAAACGCATTAGCGTGAATAGCAACTTATGTGGAAAAACAGAATAACATTACCAAAAATGTCTGTTTTATATTTATTTATATATTTATTTATTTTATTTATTTTTTTTTTTTTACCTTTTTATGTACCAAAATGTCAAAATGAAATTAAAGGACTCTATTTTAGGGAAACACAATAATGTTAACAAAACGCCAAAATGAATGTAAAACACCCTGTATGGGAAACTAAGGATATTACAAGAAATATATATTATGAGTGTTTTCGAGCTTAATAGGTACCAAAACTCTAAAACGCGTGAATCGCACTCTGTATGGAGAAAAAACATATTACCTGATACGTTTGTCTTCATTGATTTTTTTACTTTGTTAGGTACCAAAACGCCAAAACGCATTCATAGCACTCTATATAGGGAAAGAAAATGACATTACCAGATACGTGTGATTCGAGTGTTTTTAAGCGTGTTGGGCACCAAAACGCTAAAAAAAAAAAAAAAAAGAGCATGCAAGTCATTCTCTATGCGAATAAAAAAAAACGAAAAACGTTTCTTTTGAGAGTTTTGGTACTTCTTACGTAACAAAACGAGAAAACTCATGGAAAACACATTTTATAAAGAAATATAATAACATTACCAAAAACAAGTATTTAGAATGTTTTTTTTTTCAGCTTCTTACGTAAAAAATTGCCACAAATACAAAAAACTCAATATAGAGAGAAAAAAAAAAACATTAAGATTAACGTATTATGAGTGTTCTTCAGCATATTAGGTAACAAAACGCGAAAACGCGTTGTTACCACTCTATATTTAGAAACAGAACAACATTGCCAAAAATCATGTAAATTGTTTTACACATTGATAGATACCAAACGACAAAATGCATAGGAAAAAGCCATTTATATTGAAAAAAACGAAACGATATTTCAAGAAACGTATCTTTTGAGTATTTTTGTGCTTGTTAGACACCAAAACGGGAAATGAAAAGGCATTACGAGAAACGTATACTATGTGTTTTTAAGATTCTTCGTTACCAGAACACTAAAACTCTTGAAGAGCATTCTATATGGAGAAACAGAATAACATTATAAAAAAAACGTCGATTTTCAGTGTATTTCATATTGTTAGATGCGAAAACGCCAAGATGCAGGTAAAGCACCCTATATGGGTAAAAGAATCGACATTACTAGAAATGTGTCTTTTGAGTGTTTATGAGCGTGTTAAGAACGCTAAAAATGCTAAAAAGAAGAAAAAGTATCCTATATATGGAAACAAATCAAGTTTACAAAAAACGTGCTCTTAAAGTTTTTGGTATTTACGTACCAAAACGATAAAACGCAAGTAAAACACCGTTTATGGAGAAAAAAAAAATAACAACTAAAAACAAGCATTTTGGGTGTTTTGAGCTTCTTACATAAATGAACGCCAAAATACATGGAAATTATCCTATATGGGAAACGAAAGAACATTACGAGAAACGTGCATTATGAGTTTTTGAGCGTCTTAGGTACCAAAATGCTAAAAGTAATGAATAGTACTCTTTATGGGGAAACCGAAGAACGTTACCAAAAACGTGTATTTTTAGTGTATTTCACATTTCAAATTTCACATTTCACATTTCACTAAAACGCCAAAATGCATGCAAACCACCCTATATAAGGGAAAAGAAAAGAAATTTCTATAAAACTGTCTGAGTGTTTTATTATCGTTCAAGGGTCAAAAATAATTAAAAGCAAGTAAAGCACCCTATATGGGGAAAAAAAACAATATTACCATAAACGTCTATTTTCAGTGTTTTTGAGTTATTTATGTATTAAAACGCTGAAATGTATCAGAAAAAAACTCCTAATGAACAAAGAGTATAACTTAATGAAAAACGTGTATTTTCAATGTTTTTTTTAGTTACGTAGAAAAAATGACAAAATGCATCCAAATTACTCTACATGATGAAACGAAAAGACATTATGAGAAAAAGTGAGAGTTTTTGTACTTTTTAAGTATCAAAGTGCAAAAACACATGAAAAGCATTCTATATCGATAAATAAAACATTATTAAAAACGTGTATTTGGATTTTTTTTCATTGTTAGGTATCATAACGTCACAGTACATATAAAGCACCTTATATGGAGAAAAAAAAAACGAAATTTCTAGAAACTTGTCTTTTAAGTTTTTAAGAGCGTTATAGACAGCAAAAAAGTTAAACTGCATGAAAATCACCCTATAAGGGAATACAAAACATTATTACAAAAAAAAAAAAACGAGTCTTTTGAGTGTTTTTAACTTCTTTCGTACCAAAACGTTAAGACGAATACAAAACACCCTTTGTTAAGAAAGAAAATACAAGTTATTAAAAATAAACATGTATTTAAGATGTTTTTGAACATGTTACGTACAAAAACACGGAAAAAAAACATGAAAAATACTTTATATAAAGAGCCAAAATGAAATTACCAGAGACGTGCATTATAAGTATTTTGTTTTTTAGTCACCAAAACGTTAAAACACATGAATAGCACTTTATTTGAAGGAACAGAGCAACCTTGCGATAAACGTCTATTTTGAGTGTATTTCATATGGTTAGGTACCAAAGCGCCAAAATGTATGCAATAAACACTACATGAGGAAAGGCAACAAATTTTCCAGAAACGTGCTTTTTCTTTTTTTTTTTTCAGCGTGTTATGCATAACGCATAAAAAAAGAAAAAAAAAACGCAGGGAAAGAAAAACCATGGAAAAAAAAAGTGTCTCGAGTGTTTTTCAGCTTCATACGTACTAAATCGCTAAAACGCATACAAAACAACCTTCATAGAGGATTAGAATATTACAAAAAATAAGTATTTTGAGTGTTTTTTAGATTAGTATTAAAAAAAATAACGCCAAAAATGCATGCAAAATACCCCGAAACGAAACAGAATTACACACGTATATATAGAATATATATATATACGTGCATAGAAAGTACACTAGATGGGGCAACGAACGCATATAAGAAACGTGTATTAAGAGTGTTCTAGAGCTTCTTAGGTATCAAAAATGCTAAAACGCATGAATGACACTCTATAAGAAGAAATAGAACATGAACAAAAACGTGTACTTTGAGTGTTTTTCACATTATTAGATACCAAAATGCCAAAATGCATGCAACGCCTACTATACGGGGAAATAAAACGACATTACCAGATATGTCTTTTGATTGTTCATGAGCGTGTTAGGCACCTAAAAGCTATAAAACATTGAGTTCACCCAATATGGGAATACAAAACAAGATTAAGGAATATGTAACTTTTGAGTGTTTTGAACTTCATACGTAACAAAAACGCTAAAACGCATGTAAAACACACTTTATATATATATATATATATATATATATATATATATATATATATATATATATATATATATATATATATATATATATATATATATATATATATATATATATATATATATATATAAACATAATAACATTAGAAAAAAGAAATATTTTCGAGTGTTTCTGAGTTTCTTTTAGAAAACTCCAAAATACATATAAAATTAAACTATATGTGGAAACGAAAACACAATACCAGAAACGTGTATCATGAGTTTTTGAGCTTTTATGGTGCCAAAACCCAAAAATCCGTTAATATTACTCTATTTGAAGAAGCAAAATAATAATAAAAAAAAGGTGTAATTTACATTGTTAGGTAACAAAACACCAAAATGCATGCAAAGCAACCCATATCTCGAAAAGAAACGACATTTCAAGAAACGTGTCTTTTGAATGTGTATGTGCGTGTTAGGCCCTAAAACGATAAAAAATGGGGAAATAAAACAACATTACAAAAAACGTGTCTTTTGAATGTTTATGAGCTACATACTTATCAAAACGCTAAAACGCATGCAAAACACCCTTCATGGAGACACAAAATAACATTGCCAAAAACAAATATTCTGAGTGTTTCTGAGCTTGTTACGTATATAAATGCCGAAATGCATGCGAAGTACCTTATATGGGAAAATCAAAAGACATTACGATAAACGTGCATTGAGTGATTTTGAGCTTCATACGTACCGAAAGCATATGGAGAAACAGAACAAAACCAAAAACGTTTATTTTGAGTTTATTTCACATTGTTAGATACCAAAATGTCAAAATGCGTGCATACAACCCTATATGATGAAACAGAACGATATTATCAGAGAAGTGTTTTATGTGTATCTCTAAGATTCTAAGGTACCAAAATGCTAAAATGAATAGCAACGCATGAATAACGCCCTTTTATGAAAAAAAAAAAGAATATTAATTGCTGAAATTCCTACAGAGATAAACGCCAAAATGCATAGAAAGTACCCTAGACGAGACAACAAAAACACATTTCGAAAATCGTGTATTAAGTGTGTTTTAGAGCTTCTTAAGTATCAAAAGGTTAAAATGCATGAATAACTCTCTATAAAAAGAAACAGAACATGACCAAAAATATGTACTTTGAGTGTTTTTCACATTATTAGGTAACAGAACGCCAAAATGCATGCAACGCCTACTATATGGGGAAAGAAAACGACATTACCAGATATGTGTCTTTTCATTGTTTATGTGCGTGTTAGGCACCTATCAGCTATAAAACATGGAATTCACTCTATATGGGAATACAAGACAACATTAAGGAAAACGTATCTTATGAGTGTTTTTGAACTTCATACGTACAAAAACCCTAAAACACACTTTATGTAGAAATATAATAACATTACCAAAAAAACAACTATTTTCGAGTGTTTTTGAGCTTTTCTACGTAGAAAACTAAAAATAGAAAAAAAAACATAAAACTACCCTATATATGTAAACCAAAAGACATTACCATTACCAAAAAATTTTATATTGAGTGTTTCAGCTTCTTACGTACAAAAACGCTAAAACGCCAGGAAAACTCTTTTTATGATTTTATATATATATATATATATATATATATATATATATATATATATATATATATATATATATATATATATATATATATATATATATATATATATATATATATATATATATATATATATATATATATATATATATATATATATATATATATATATATATATATATATATATATATATATATATATATATATATATATATATATATATATATATATATATATATATATATATATATATATATATATATATATATATATATATATATATATATATATATATATATATATATATATATATATATATATATATATATATATATATATATATATATATATATATATATATATATATTAATATTAAAAAAATAAGTAATTTGAGTATTTTTTAGTTTGTTATTTTTAAAAACGACAAAATACATGGAAATTACCTTATATGGGGTACCAAAAAAAAAAAAATTCTAAAAATGGGTATTATGAGTGCTTTTCATCGTCTTACGTACCAAAACACTAAGACGCATGAATAACATTCTATATGGAAAAGAGAGCACTAAAAAGCAGGGCAATCACATTACATGGGAATAAAACCAACTTTGACCAAGAACTTGCCATTATGTGTTTTTGAGCTCCTTACATACCAAAACGCTAAAACGCATGCAAAACACTCTTTATGGAGAAGCAGAAAAACACTACAAAAAACATGTGTTTTAAGTGTTTTTGATCATGTTACCTATAAAAACGCTTAAATACATGCAAAGAACCCTATCTTTGGGAAACGAAAGGACATTACGAGAAACGTGTATTATGACTGTTTTTAAGTTCCTTGAGTACCAAAACGTTAAAACCCACAAATAACACTTTAAAGAGAGAAAAAAAAATAGCATTTTTTTTATATTGATTTTCATAAATACCGAGATGCCAAAGTTCTGCCAAAATTCAGGGAATTTATGTGGAAAAAAGAACATTATCAAAAAAGTTAATTATAGCTTTCTTTCGGATTGTTATTAACCAAACCCTAAAGTGCATGCAAAGCCACCTATATGAGGAAATTAAACGACTTTACCAGAAACCTGTCTTTTCAGTGTTTTTCAGCATGTTAGGCATCAAACCGATAAATAATATGGAAGTCAGTCAATATGTGAATCAAAACAAAATTACTGAAAACGTGTCTTTTCAGTGTTTTACGTAGAAAAAAACGCTAAAACGGATACAAAGCAACGAATATGAAGAAATAGAATAACATTACCAAAAAGTGTTTTTGAGTTTTTTACCTACAAAAAAACGCGAAAATGGATGTAAAAGCACTCTACATTGGGAAGCAAAAGGAGATTTAGAGAAACGTGTATAATGACTGTTTTATAGTTTTACAAGAACCATAAGAAAAAAACGCAAAAACTCGTGTATATAGAGAAGTTTCTTACATACCAAAATGCTAAAACAAATAAATAACACTTTTAATTGAGAAACAGAACTACCTTACCAAATGTGTGTATATTGAGTGTTTTCCACAATCTTAGTTACGTAAATCCCAAATTACATGCGAAACTAGCTTTATGTGGGAAAAAAAATGACATTATCAGAAAAAGTGTCTTTTGAGTGTTTTTGAGCATGATATGCAACAAAGCTCTAAAAAGCAGAATAATCACATTATATAGGAATAAAACCAACTTTTAAGAAGAACTTGCCTTTAAGTGTTTTTAACTCCTTACATACCAAAACGCTAAAACGCATGCAAAACACCCTTTATGGAGAAACAGAATAATGTTACCAAAGACATGTATTATGAGTGTTTTTGATAATGTTACCTATAAAAACGCTTAAATACATGCAAAGAACCCTATGTCTGTGAAACGAAAGGACATTACGAAAATCGTGTATTATGATTGTTTTTAAGTTCCTTAAGTACCAAAAAACTAAAAACCACAAATAGAGAAAAAATAAATAACTAAAAAAATAGATTTTTTTTTTTTTGTTATTCATCTACATAGGTATGAAGATGCCAAAATTCAGGCAAAATTCAGGGAAATTATGTAAAAAAACATTATATAAAAAAATTTTTGCTTTTTTTCCGGAATTATGTACCAAACCCAGAAGAGCAGCCAAAGCCACCTATATGGGGAAATTACACGACTTTACCAGAAATCTGTCTTTTGAGTGTTTTTCAGCAATTTCAACAATATTACTGAAAACGTGTCTTTTTAGTGATATACGAAGAAAAACGCTAAAACGGATGCAAACCAACCAATATGTAGAAATAGAATAACATTACCAAAAAGATATATTTTGAGTGTTTTTCAGCTTCTTACCTAAAAAAAAATGCGAAAGTGGATGGAAAGCACTCTATATTGGGAAACAAAAGAACATTACGAAAAACGTATATAATGAGTGTTTTATAGTTTCACACGAACTACAAGGCAAAAAACGCAAAAACTCGTGTATATAGAGAAGTTTCATACATACCAAAATGCTGAAATGCATGAATAACACATTTAATTGAGGAACAGAACTACCTTAACAAATGTGTGTATTTTGAGTGTTTTTCACATTCTTAGTTACGAAAATCCCAAATTACATGCGAAACTAGCTTTATGTGAGAGAAAAAAAAAATGATATTACCAGAAAAGTGTCTTTTGAGTGTTTTTGAGCGTGATATGCAACAAAGCACTAAAAAGCAGAACAATCACATTACATGGGAATAAAACCAACTTTTACGAAGAACTTGCCTATAAGTGTTTTTAACTCTTTACATACCAAAACGCTAAAAAGCATGCAAAACACCCTTTATGTAGAAACAGAGTAACATTACCAAAAAACATGTATTTTGAGTGTTTTTGATCATGTTATTTATAAAAACGCTTAAATACATGCAAAGAACCTTATGTTTGGGAAACAAAAGGACATTACGAGAAACGTGTATTATGAGTGCTTTTTTAGTTCCTTAAGTACCAAAAAAGCTAAAACTCACAAATAACACTCTTTATAGAGAAAAAAAATATAAAATAAAATAATCTTTTTTTTTTGTTATTCATCTTCATAGGTACTAAGATGCCAAAATTCTGGCAATATTCTTTCGGAATCGAAAACAAAATTACTGAAAACGTGTCTTTTCGGTGTTTTACGTAGAAAAACGCTAAAACGGATGCAAACCAACCAATATGAAGAAATAGAATAACATTACCAAAAAGGTATATTTTGAGTGTTTTTGAGCTTGTTACCTACAAAAAACGCGAAAATGGATGCAAAGCACTCAATATTGGGAAAGAAAAGGACATTACGAAAAACATGTATAATGAGTGACTTATTATTTTCGGGCAAAAGAACTTGTGGTTCACAAGAACCACAAGGCAAAAAACGCAAAAACTCTTGTATATAAAGAAGTTTCTTATATACCAAAATGCTGAAACTCATGAATAACAATCTTAATTGAGAAACAGAACAACATTACCAAATGCATGTATTTTGAGTGTTTTTTTTATCACATTCTTAGTTAGCAAAACCGTAAATAGCATGCGAAACTAGCTTTATGTGGGAAAAAATTACATTACCAGAAGTGTCTTTTGAGTGTTTTTGAGCGTGTTAGGCAATAAAGCACTAAAAAGCAGGGCAATCATATTACATTGGAATAAAACCAACTTTTACCAAGAATTTCCCTTGAAATGTTTTTCTGCTCCTTACATAGCAAATCGCTAAAACGCATGCAAAACACTCCTTTCTGGAGAAGCAGAATAAAATTACTAAAAACAAGTGTTTTTGAGTGTTTTTGATCATGTTACCTATAAAAATGCTTAAATACATGCAAAGGTCCCTATATTTGGGAAACGAAAGGACATTACGAGAAATGCGTATTATGAATGTTTTTAAGTTCATTAAGTACCAAAATGTTAAAACATACAAATAACACTCTTTATACATAAAAAAAAATAAAAAAATAGCTTTTTTATTTTTTTGTTATTGATGTTCATAGGTACCAAGATGCCAACATTCTGCCAAAATTCAGGGAAATTATGTGGAAAAAAGAACATTATTAAAAAAGTTAATTTTACCTTTTTTTCGGAGTTATATAGCAAACCATAAAGTGTATGCAAAGCTACTACCTATTTGAGAAAATTTAACGACTTTACACGAAACCTGTCTTTTGAGTGTTTTTTCCGCATGTTAGGCACCAAAACGATAGATAATATGAAAGTCACTCTATATGGAAATCCAAAACAAAATTACTGAAAATGTGTCTTTTAAAAGATTTACGTAGAAAAACGCTAAAACGGATGCAAACCAACCAATATGAAAAAAATAGAATAATATTACCAAAAAAGTATATTTTGTGTGTTTTTGAGCTTGTTACATGAAGAAAAAAAAAACGCAAAAATGGATGCAAATCACTGTATATTAGGAAAAAGAAGGACATAACGAGAAAAGTGTATAATGAGTGTTTTATAGATTCACCAGAATCACAAAGCAAAAAACGAAAAAACTCGTCTGTGTGGAGAAGTTTCTAAGATACCAAAATGCTAAAACTCATGAATAACACTCTTAATAAAAAAACAGAGCAACCTTACTAAATTCGTGTATTTTGAGTGTTTTTTTACATTCTTAGTTACCAACACCCCAAATTCCATAGGAAACTAGCTTTATGTGGGAAAAAAATGACATTACCAGAAAAGTGTCTTTGAAAAAAAAAAAAAGACATTACCAGAAAAGTATCTTTGAGTGTTTTTGAGCGTATTAGGCAATAAAGCACTAAAAAGCAGGGCAATCACATTACATGGGAATAAAACCAACTTTTACGAAGAACTTGCCTTTTAGTGTTTTTGACACACATTTAGTAAGGTTGTTCTGTTTCTCAATTAAGAGAGTCATTTATGAGTTTCAGCATTTTGGTATCTAGGAAACATCTCCATATAAACGAGTTTTTGCGTTTTTTGCCTTGTGGTTTTTTTTAATTATAAAACATTCATTATACACTTTTCTCGCAATGTCCCTTTGCTTCCCAATATAGAGTGCTTTCTATCAATTTTTGCGTTTTTTTGTAGGTAACAAGCTCAAAAACACTCAAAATATACATTTTTGGTAATGTTTTTCTGCTTCTTGATATTGGTTGGTTTGCATCAGTTTTAGCGTTTTTCTACGTAAAACACTGAGAAGACACGTTTTCAGTAATTTTCTTTTGGATTCCCACATAAAGTGAGTTCCTCATTATTTATCGTTTTCGTGCCTAACATGCTGAAAAACACTCAAAAGACAGATTTCTGGTGAGGTCTTTAATTTCCTCATATGCGAGGCCTTGCATGTCTTTTGAGTGTTTTTGATCGTGTTACGCAATAAAGCACTAAAAGAAAGGGCAATCACATTAAATAGGAATAAAACCAAATTTTACCAAGAACTTGCCTTTAAGTGTTTTTGAGCTCCTTACATACCAAAACGCTAAAACGCATGCAAAATACATTTTATGGAGAAACAGAATAATATAACCAAATACATGTATTTTGAATGTTTTTGATCATGTTATCTATAAAAACGCTTAAATACATGCGAAGAACCTTATGTTTGGGAAACGAAAGGACATTACGAGAAACGTGTATTATGAGTGTTTTTTAAGTTCCTTCAGTACCTAAAAACTAAAACCCCAAATAACACTCTTTATTTAGAAAAAAATAATAAACAAAAAAAAAGGGATTTTTTTTTTTTGTTTTTCATCCTTATAGGTACCCTGATGCCAATATGCTGCCAAAATTCAGGGAATTTATGTGGAAAAAAGAATATTATCAAAAAGGTTAATTATAGCGGATTGTTATGTACCAAACCCTAAAGTGCATGCAAAGCCACCTATATAGGGAAGTTAAACGACTACCAGAAGTCAGTCAATATGTGAATCTAAAACAAAATTACTGAAAACGTGTCTTTTCAGTGTTTACGTAGAAAAACGCTAAAGCAGATGCAAATCAACCTATATGATGATATACAATAACATTACCAAAAAGATATATTTTGAGTGTTTTTGAGCTTGTTACCAAAAAAAATGCAAAAATGGATGTAAAGCATATTAGGAAACAAAAGGACATTACGAGAAACGTGTATAATGAGCGTTTTATAGTTTAAAAAAAAACACAAGGCAATTAACGCAAAAACTCGTGTATATAGAGAAATTTCTTACATACCGAAATGATGAAATGCATGAATAACACTTTTAATCGATAAACAGAACTACCTTACCAAATTGTGTATTTTGAGTGTTTTACACATTCTTAGTTACGAAAATGCTAAATTACATGCGAAACTACCTTCATGTGGGGAAAAAAAATGACATTACCAAAAAAGTGTCTTTTAGTGTTTTTGAGCGTGATATGGAGCAAAGCACTAAAAAGCAGAACAATCACATTACATGGGAATAAAACCATCTTAACAAAGAACTTGCCTTTAAGTGTTTTTTAACTCGTTACATACCAAATTGCTAAAACGCATGCAAAACACCCTTTATGAAGAAACAGAATAACATTACCAAAAACATGTATTTTGAGTGTTTTTGATAATGTAACCTATATAAACGCTTAAATACATGTAAAGAACCCTATGTGTGTATAACAAAAGAACATTACGAAAATCGTGTACTATGAGTGATTTAAAGTTTCTTAAGTACCAAAAAGCTAAAACCCACAAAGAACACTCTTTATAGAGAGAAATTTTTTTTTTTTTGTTATTCATCTTCATAGGTACCGAGATGCCAAAATTCTGGGAAAATTCATGGAAATTTTGTAAAAAAAAATCATTTAAAAAAATAATTTTAGCTTTTTTTCTGGAGTAATGTACAAATCCTGAAGTGCATGCAAATCCACCTATATGAGGAAATTACACGACTTTACCAGAAACCTGTCTTTTGAGTGTTTTCAGCAATTTCAACAATATTACTGAAAACGTGTCTTTTCAGTGATTTACGTAGAAAAACGCTAAAACGGATGTAAACCAACCAATATGAAGAAATAGAATAACATTACCAAAAATAAATATTTTGATGTCTTTTTGAGCTTGTTACCTTCAAAAAATGAAAAAATGAATGGAAAGCACTTTATATTGGCAAAGAAAAGGACATTACGAGAAACGTGTATGAGTGTTTTATAGTTTGACAAGAACCACAAGGTAAAAAACTCAAAAACTCGTGAACATAAAGAAGTTTTTTACATACCAAAAAGCTGAAACTAATGAATAACAATTTTTATTTTGAAACAGAAATACCTTACCAAATGTGTGTATTAGACAAGTTTCTTACATACCAAAATGCTGAAACTCATGACTAACACTTTTAATTAAGAAATAGAACAACCTTACTAAATGCCTGTGTTTTGAGTTTCTTTCATATTCTTAGTTACCAAAACCCCAAATTCCATGCAAAACTAGCTTTATATGGAAAAAAAAATGATATTATCAGAAAAGTGCTTTTTGAGTGTTTTTGAGCGTGTTAGGCAATAAAGCACTAAAAAACAGGGCAATCACATTAAATGGGAATAAAAACAACTTTTACAAAAAACTTGCCTTTAAGTGTTTTTGAGCTCATTACATACCAAAACGCTAAAACGCATGCAAAACACCTTTTATGGAGAAACAGAATAAAATTACCAAAAAACATATATTTTGAGTGTTTTTGATCATGTTATCTATAAAAGCGCTTAAATACATACAAAGAACCTTATGTTTTCGAAACGAAAGGACATTACGAGAAATGTGTATTATAGGTGTTTTTAAGTTCCTTAAGTACCAAAAAGTTAAAACCCACAAATAACACTCTTTATTTAGAAAAAAAAGTACGAAAATAAAAAAATAGGAGTTTTTTTTTGTTATTCATCTTCATAGGTACCGAGATGCCAAATTCTAGGAAAATTCACTTCTATTATATGATAAGAGAAAATAAAAAAAAAAAAAGTTAATTTTAGCTTTTTTTCGGACTGTTATGTACCAAACCCTAAAGTGCATCCAAAGACTCCTATATGAGGAAATTAAACGACCTTACCAGAAATCTGTTTTTTGAGTGTTTTTCAGCATGTCAGGCACCAAAATAATAAATAATAAGGAACTTACTCTATATGAGAATCCAAAACAAAATTGCTGAAAACGTGTCTTTTCAGTGTTTTACATAGAAAAACGCTAAAACGGATGGAAACCAACCAATATCAAGAAATAGAAAAACATTATCAAAAAGGTATATTTTGAGTGTTTTTCAGCTTGTTACCTACAAAAAAGCGAAAATTGATGCAAAGCACTCTATATTAGAAAACAAAAGGACTTTGCAAGAAAAGTGTATAATGATTTTTTTATAGTTCAAAAGAACCAAAAGGCAAAAAACACAAAAACTCGTGTATATGGAGAAGGTTCCTAGATACCAAAATGCTGAAACTCATGAATAGCACACTTAATTGAGAACAGAACAACCTTACTGAATGCGTGTATTTTGAGTGCTTTTCACATTCTCAGTTACCAAAACCCCAAATTGCATGCGAAACCACCTTTATGTGAGAAAAAAATGACATTACCAGAAAAGTGTCTTTTAAGTGTTTTTGAGCGTGATAGGCAAAAAAAACACAAAAAAGCAGGGCAATTATATTACATTAGAATAACACCAATTTATAACAAAAACTTGCCTTTAAGTGTTTTTGAGCTCATATACCAAACCGCTAAAACGCATGCAAAACAAACTTTATGGAGAAACAGAATAACATTACCAAAAACATGTATTTTTAGTGTTTTTGATCATGTTAACTATAAAAACGCTTAAATACATGCAAAGAACATTATGTTTGGGAAACAAAACGACATTACGAGAAACGTGTATTATGAGTGTTTTTTTAGGTTTCTTAAGTACCAAAAAACCAACAAATAACACTTTATTTAGAAAATAAAAAAAAAAAAAAAATAAAAGAAATAGGAATTTTTTATTTTTTTTTTTTTGTTATTCATCTTCATAGGTACCGAAGTGCCGAAACTCTGGGAAAAATCAGGGCAATCATATGATAAAAGAATATTATCAAAAAAGTTAATTTCAGCTTTTTTTTCGGACTGTTATGTACCAAACCTTTAAAGTGATTGCAAAGCCTCCTATATGAGGAAATTAAACGACCTTACTAGAAATTTGTGTTTTGAGTGTTTTTTTGCATGTTAGGCACCAAAACGATAAATAATAAGGAACTCACTCTATATGGGAATCCAAAACAAAGTTACTGAAAACGTGTCTTCTCAGTGTTTTACGTAGAAAAACGCTAAAACAGATGCAAAGCAACCAATATCAAAAAATAGAAAAACGTTACTAAAAAGGTATATTTTGAGTGTTTTTGAGCTTGTTACCAACAAAAAACGCGAAAATTGATGCAAAGCACTCTATATTGGGAAACAAAAGGATATTGCAAGAAAAGTGTATAATGAGTGTTTTATAGTTGAAAAGAACCACAAGGCAAAAAACGCAAAATCTCGTGTATGTGGAGAGGTTTCCTAGATACCAAAATGCTAAAACTCATGTATAACACTCCTAATTGGGAAACAGAACAACATTAATAGATGCGTGTATTTTGAGTGTTTTTCACATTCTTAGTTACCAAAATCCCAAATTGCATGCGAAAATAGATTTGTGGGGAAAAAAAAAAAAGACTAACAGAAAAGTGTCTTTTGAGTGTTTTTGAGCGTGATAGGCAATAAAGCACTAAAAAAGGAGGGCAATCACACTACACTGGAGGAAAACAAATTTTTACCAAGAACTTGCCTTTAAGTGTTTTTGAGCTCCTTATATACCAAAACACTAAAACGCATGCAAAACACTCTTTATGATGAAACAGAATAACATTACCAAAAACATGTATTTTGAGTGTTTTTGATCATGTTACCAATAAAACGCTTAAATACATGCAAAGAACACTATTTTTTGGAAATGAAAGGAGATTACGAGAAACATGTATTAAGAGTGTTTTTATGTTCATTAATTACCAAAAAGCTAAAAGCCACAAATAACACTCTTTATGAGAATCAATAAATAAATAAAAAAAATATACGATATTTTTTTTCCTTCTTATTCATCTTCACAGGTACCGAGATGCCAAAATTCGGGCAAAATTCAGGAAATTATGTGAAATAAGAAAATTATAAAAAAAAGTTAAATTTAGCTTTTTTTTTGGACTGTTATGTACCAAACCCCTAAAGTGCATGTAAAGCCACCTATATGGGGAAATTAAACGTTTTTGCCAGAAAATGCTCTTATGAGTATTTTTCAACATGTTTGGAACCAACACGATAAATAACATGGAAGTCAATCTATATGGGAATCCAAAACAAATTACTAAAAACGTGTTTTTTTCGGTGTTTTACGTAGAAAAACGCTAACACGGATGCAAACCAACCAATATGAAGAAATAATATAATATTACCAAAAAGGTGTATTTTAAGTGTTTTTGAAATTGTTACCTACAAAAAACGCGAAAATGGATGGAAAGCACTCTATATTGGGAAGGAGAAGGACATTACGAGAAACGTGTATAATGAGTGTTTTGTAGTTTCACAAGAACTACAAGGCAAAAAACGCAAAAACTCGTGTATATAGAAAAGTTTCTTACATTCCAAAGTGCTGAAACTCATGAGCAACACTCTTAATTGAGAAACAGAACAATCTTACTAAATGCGTGTATTTTGAGTGCTTTTCACATCCTTAGTTACCAAAACCCGAAATTCCATGCGAAACCAGCTTTATGTGGGAAAAAAATGACATTACCAGAAAAATGTATTTTGAGTGTTTTTGAGAGTGTTAGGCAATAAAGCACTAAAAATCAAGGAAATCACATAACATTGGAATAAAACCATTTTTTAACAAGAACTTGTTTTTAAGTGTTTTTGGGCTCCTTATATACCAAAACACTAAAATGCATGCAAAATACACTTTATGGTGAAACAGAATAACATGTATTTTGATTGTTTTTTTCCATGTTACCAAAAAAAAGCTTAAATACATGCAAAGAACCCTATTTTTGGAAAAAGAAAGGACATTACGAGAAACGTGTATTATAAGTGTTTTTAAGTTCATTAAGTACGAAAAAGCTAAAAGCCACAAATTACACTCTTTATTGAGAAAAAATAAATAAATAAATGAAAAAATACGATATATTTTTTTATTCTTATTCATCTTCATAGGTAACGAAGTGTCAAAATTCGGGCAAAGTTCATTAAATTATATGAAATAAGAAAATTATCAAAAAAGTTAAATTTAGCTTTTTTTTCGGACTGTTATGTACCAAACCCCTAAAAAGCATGCAAAGCCACCTATATGGGAAAATTAAACGTCTTTGCCAGAAAACGGTCTTTTGAGTGTTTTTCAGCATGTTAGGAACCAACACGATAAAACACAAGAAAGTCAATCTATATGGGAATCCAAGACAAAATTAATGAAAACGTGTCTTTTCGGTGTTTTACGTAGAAAACGCTAAAACGGATGCAAAACAACCAAAATGAAGATATAGAATAACATTACCATAAAGGTATATTTTGAGTATTTTTGAAATTGTTACCTACAAAAAACGCAAAAATGGATGGAAAGCACTCTATATTGGGAAGCAAAAAGCACCAAAAAGCATGTTAGGCACAAAAACGATAAATAATATAAAAGTCACTCTATATGGAAATCCAGAACAAAATTACTGGAAACGTCTCTTTTAAAAGATTTACGTAGAAAAACGCGAAAACGGATGCAAACCAACTAATATGAAGAAATAGAATAACATTACCAAAAAAATATATTTTGTGTTTTCTTGAGCTTGTTACATAAAAAAAACGCGAAAATGGATGCAAAGCAATCTATATAAGGGAAAAAAAAGACATAACGAGAAACGTGTATAATGAGTGTTTTATAGTTTCACCAGAATCACAAGGCAAAAAACGCAAAAACTCGACTGTATGGAGAAGTTTCTAAGATACCAAAATACTGAAACTCATGAATAACACTCTTTATCAAGAAACAGAACAACCTTACTAAATGCGGATATTTTGAATTTTTTTACATTCTTAGTTACCAAAACCCCAAATCCCATGCTAAACTAGCTTTATGTGGGAAAAAAATTAAATTACCGGAAAAGTGTCTTTGAGTGTTTTTGAGCATGTTAGGCAATAAAGCACTAAAAAGCAGCGCAATCACATTACATGAGAATAAAACCAACTTTTACGGAGAACTTGACTTTTAGTGTTTTTGACACGCATTTAGTAAGGTTGCTCTGTTTCTCAATTAAGAGTGTTATTCATTAGTTTCAGCATATACACGAGTTTTTGCGTTTTTTTGCCTTGTGGTTTTTTTCAACTATAAAACATTCATTATACACTTTTCTCGCATTGTTCCTTTGTTTCCCAATATAGAGTGCTTTGTATCCATTTTCGCGTTTTTTTTGTAGCTAACAAGCTCAAAAACACTCAAAATATACGTTTTTGGTAATGTTTTTTCTGCTTCTTGATTTTGCTTGGTTTGTATCACTTTTAGCGTTTTTCTACGTAAAACACTGAGAAGACACGTTTTCAGTAATTTTCTTTTGGATTCCCACATAGAGTGAGTTCCTTATTATTTATCGTTTTGGTGCCTAACATGCTGAAAAACACTCAAAAGACAGATTTCTGGTAAGGTCTTTAATTTCTTCATATGGTTTTTCTTCATAATTTTCCTCACATGGCTTTGCTAGTCTTTTCAGTGTTTTTTGAGCGTGTTACGCAATAAAGCACTAAAAAACAGGGCAATCACATTACATGGGAATAAAACCAAATTTTACCACGAACTTGCCTTTAAGTTTTTTTGAGCTCCTTACATACCAAAACGCTAAAACGCATGCAAAATACATTTTATGAAGAAACAGAATAACATTACAAAATACATGTATTTTGAGTGTTTTTGATAATGTTATCTATAAAAACGCTTAAATACATGCAAAGGACCTTATGTTTGGGAAACGAAAGGACATTACGAGAAACGTGTATTATGAGTGATTTTTATGATCCTTCAGTAACAAAATGCTAAAACCCACAAATAACACTAGAATAGAATAAGTAAATAAAAAAAATAAAACAATAGGATTTTTTTTTTATTATTCATCTTCATAGGTACCGAGATGCCAAAATTCTGCTAAAATTCAGGGAATTTATGTGGAAAAAAGAACATTATCATAAAAGTTAATTATAGCTTTTTTTTTCGGATTGTTATGTACCAAACCCTAAAGTGCAGGTAAAGCCACCTATATAGGGAAGTTAAACGACTTTACCAGAAACCTGTCTTTTCAGTGTTTTCAGCATGTTAGGCACCAAAACAATAAATAATATGGAAGTCAGTCAATATGTGAATTAAAAAGAAAATTACTGATAACGTGTCTTTTCAGTGTTTTACGTAGAAACACGCTAAAGCGCATACAAACCATCCTATATGAAGAAATAGATTAACATTACCAAAAAGATATATTTTGAGTGTTTTTGAGCTTGTTACATACAAAAAATGCAAAAATGGATGTGAAGCACTCTATACATTACGAGAAACGTGTATTATGAGGGTTTTTTTAAGTTCCTTAAGTACCAAAAAGCTAAAACACACAAATAAAACTCTTTAATTAGAAAAAAAAAATAAATAAATAAATAAAATAAATAGTTTTTTTTTTTGTTATTCATCTTCATAGGTACAGAGATGCCAAAATTCTAGGAAAAATCAGGGCAATCATGTGATAAAAGAATATTATCAAAAAACTTAATTTCAGCTTTTTTTTTCGGACTGTTATGTACCAAACCCTAAAGTGCATGCAAAGCCTCCTTTATGAGGAAATTAAACGACCTTACCAGAAATCTGTGTTTTGAGTGTTTTTTAGCATGTTAGGCACCAAAACGATAAATAATAAGGAACTCAATCTATATGGGAATCCAAAAACAAAGTTACTGAAAACGTGTCTTCTCAGTATTTTACGTAGAAAAACGTTAAAACGGATGGAAACCAACCAATATCAAGAAATAGAAAAACTTTACGAAAAAGGTAGAATTTGAGTGTTTTTGAGCTTTTTACCTAAAAAAAAACGCGGAAATTGATGCAAGGCACTCTATATTTGGAAAGAAAAGGACATTGCAAGAAAAGTGTATAATGAGTGTTTTATAGTTCAAAAGAACCACAAAGCAAAAAACGCAAAAACTTGTGAATATGGAGAGATTTCCTAGATACCAAAATGCTGAAACTCATGAATAACACTCTTAATCGAGAAACAGAACAACATTACTAAATGCGTGTATCTTGAATGCCTTTCACATTCTTAGTTACCAAAACCCCAAATTGCATGCGAAACCACCTTTATGTCAGAAAAAAATGACATTACCAGAAAATTTCTTTTAAGTGTTTTTGAGCGTGATAGGCAATAAAGCACTAAAAAGCAGGGCAATTATATTACATTGGAATAACACCAATTTATACCAAAAACTTGCTTTTAAGTGTTTTTAAGCTCCTTATATACAAAACTGCTAAAACGCATGGAAAACACACTTTATGGAGAAATAAAATAACATTACCAAAAACATGTATTTTAAGTGTTTTTTGATACATGCAAAGAACATTATGTTTGGGAAACAAAAGGACATTACGAGAGACGTGTATTATGAGTGTTTTTAAGTTCCTTAAGTACCAAAAAGCTAAAACCCAAAAATAACACTCTTTATTTAGAAAATAAAAAAAAATAAAAAAAATGAAAAAAAATAGGAATTTTTTTTTTTTTGTTATTTATTTTCATAGGTACCGAGATGCCAAAAAATTAAACGACCTTACCAGATATCTGTGTTTTGAGTGTTTTTAGCACATTAGGCACCAAAACGATAAATAATAACCCAAACCCAAAACAAAGTTACTGAAAACGTGTCTTCTCAGTGTTTTACGTAGAAAAACGCTAAAACAAATGCAAAGCAACCAATACCAAAAAATAGAAAAACGTTACTAAAAAGGTATATTTTTTGTGTTTTTGAGCTTGTTACCTACAAAAAAACGCGAAAATTGATGCAAAGCACTCTATATTGGGAAACAAAAGGACATTGCAAGAAAAGTGTATAATGAGTGTTTTATAGTTCAAAAGAACCACAAGACAAAAAATGCAAAATCTCGTGTATATGGAGAGGTTTCCTAGATACCAAAATGCTAAAACTCATGTATAACACTCTTAATTGTGAAACAGAACAACCTTACTAAATGCGTGAATTTTGGGTGCTTTTAACATTCTTAGTTACCAAAACCCCAAATTGCATGCGAAAATAAATTGTGGGAAAAAAATGACTTTACCAGAAAAGTGTCTTTTGAGTGTTTTTGAGCGTGATAGGCAATAAAGCACTAAAAAAGGAGGGCAATCACATTACATTGGAGTAAAACGAATTTTTACCAAGAACTTGCCTTTAAGTGTTTTTCAGCTCCTTATATACCAAAACACTAAAATGCATGCAAAACACACTTTATGGTGAAACAGAATAACATTACCAGAAACATGTAGTTTGAGTGTTTTTGATCATGTTACCAATAAAAATGCTTAAATACATGGAAAGAACACTATTTTTAGGAAACGAAAGGAGATTACGAGAAACGTGTATTATGAGTGTTTTTAAGTTCATTAATTACCAAAAAGCTAAAAGCCACAAATAACACTCTTTATTGAGAAACAATAAATAAATAAAAAAAATACGATATTTTTTTTTCTTTCTTATTCATCTTCACAGGTATCGATATGCCAAAATTCGGGCAAAATTCAGGAAATTATGTAATATAAGATCATTATCAAAAAAGTTAAATTTAGCTTTTTTTTCTGACTGTTATGTACCAAACCCCTAAAGTGCATGCAAAGCCACCTATAAGGGGAAATTAAACGTGTTTCCCAGAAAACGGTCTTATAAGTGTTTTTTCAGCATCTTAGGAACCAACACGATAAATAACATGAAAGTCAATCTTTATGGGAATCCAAAAGAAAATTACTAAAAACGTGTCTTCTCGGTGTTTTACGCAGAAAAACGCTAAAACGAATGCAAACCAACCATTATTAAGAAATAAAATAACATTATCAAAAAGGTATTTTTTGAGTGTTTTTGAAATTGTTACCTACATAAAACGCGAAAATGGAAGCAAAAGGAAATTACGAAAAACGTGTATAATGAGTGTTTTATAGTTTCACAAGAACTACAAGGCAAAAAACGCAAAAACTCGTGTATATAGAGAAGTTTCTTACATTCTAAAATGCTGAAACTCTGCAACAACACTCTTAATTGAGAAACAGAACAATCTTACTAAATGCGTGTATTTTGAATGCTTTTCACATTCTTAGTTACGAAAACCCCAAATTGCATGCGAAACCAGCATTATGTGGGAAAAAAAATGACATTACCAGAAAAATGTCTTTTGAGAGTTTTTGAGCGTGTTAGGCAATAAAGCACTAAAAAGCAGGGCAAACATATTACATTTGAATAAAACCAATTTTTAACAAGAACTTGCCTTTAAGTGTTTTTGAGCTCCTTATATACCAAAACATTAAAACTCATGGAAAATACACTTTATGGTGAAACAGAAGAACATTACCAAAAACATATATTTTGAGTGTTTTTGATCATGTTACCAATAAAAACGCTTAAATACATGCAAATAATCCTATTTTTGGGAAACGAAAGGACATTACGAGAAACGTGTATTATTAATGTTTTTAAGTTCCTTAAGTACCAAAAAAGCTAAAACCCACAAATAACACTCTTTATTGAGAAAAAAAAAAATTTTTTTGTTTTTCATCTTCATAGGTACTAAGATGCCAAAATTCTGGCAATATTCTTTGGGAATCAAAAACAAAATTACTGAAAACGTGTCTTTTCGGTGTTTTACATAGAAAAACGCTAAAACAGATGAAAACCAACAAATATGAAGAAATAGAATAACATTACGAAAGAGGTATATTTTGAATGTTTTTGAGCTTGTTACCTACAAAAAACGCGAAAATTGATGCAAAGCACTCCTTATTGGGAAAGAGAAGTACATTACGAGAAAGAAGTATAAAGAGTGTCTTATTATTTTCTTGCAAAAAGCGCAAAAACTCGTGTATATAAAGAAGTTTCTTAGATACCAAAATGCTGAAACTCATGAATAACAATCTTAATTGAGAAACAGAACAACATAACCAAATGCGTGTATTTTGAGTGTTTTTTCACATTCTTCGCAAAACCCTAAATAGCATGCGAAACTAGCTTTATGTGGGAAAAAAAATGACATTACCATAAGTATCTTTTCAGTGTTTTTGAGCGTGTTAAGCAATAAAGCACTAAAAAGCAGGGCAATCATATTACATTGGAATAAAACCAACTTTTACCAAAAACTTGCCTTGAAGTGTTTTTCAGCTCCTTACATACCAAATCGCTAAAACGCATGCAAAACACTTCATTATGGAGAAGCAGAATAACAATACCAAAAACAAGTGTTTTGAGTGTTTTTTATCATGTTACCTATAAAAACGCTTAAATACATGCAAAGATCCCCATATTTGGGAAACGAAAGGACATTACGAGAAATGTGTATTATGAAAGTTTTTAAGTTCCTTCAGTACCAAAAAGTTAAAACCTAGAAATGACACTCTTTATAGAGAAAAAAATAAATGAAAAAATAGCATTTTTATTTTTTTGTTATTGATGTTCATAGGTACCAACATAGGTACCAACATAGGTACCAAAATTCTAGCAAAATTCAAGGAAATTATGTGGAAAAAACATTATCGAAAAAGTTAAGTTTTTTTTTCAGAGTTATGTTCCAAACCATAAAGTGTATGCAAAGCCACCTATCTGATGAAATTTAACGACTTTACAAGAAACCTGTCTTTTGAGTGTTTTTCTGCATGTTAGGCACCAAAACGATAAATAATATGAAAGTCACTCTATATGGAAATCCAAAACAAAATTACTGAAAACGTGTCTTTTAAAAGATTTACGTAGAAAAACGCTAAAACGGATGCAAACCAACCAATATGAAGAAATAGAATAACATTACCAAAAAAGTATATTTTGTGTGTTTTTAAGCATGTTACATAAAACAAACGCAAAAATGGATGCAAAGCACTCTATATAAGGAAAAAAAGGACATAACGAGAAACGTGTATAATGAGTGTTTTATAGTTTCACCAGAATCAAAAGGCAAAAACGCAAAAACTCGAGTGTATGGAGAAGTTTCTGAGATACCAAAATGCTAAAACTCATGAATAACACTCTTAATCAAGAAACAGAGCAACCTTATTAAATACGTGTATTTTGAGTGTTTTTTTTACATTTTTAGTTACCAAAACCCCAAATTCCATGCGAAACTAGCTTTATGTGGGAAAAAAAATGACATTTCCAGAAAAGTGTTTTTGAGTGTTTTTGAGCGTGTTAGGCAATAAAGCACTAAAAAGCAGGGCAATCACCTTACATGGGAATAAAACCAACTTTTACGAAGAACATTTTAGTGTTTTTACACGTATTTAGTAAGGTTGCTCTGTTTCTCAATTAAGAGTGTTATTCATGAGTTTCAGCATTTCAGTATCTAGGAAACTTCTCCATATACACGAGTTTTTGCGTTTTTTGCCTTTTTTTTTTTTTTACTATAAAACCTTCATTATACACGTTTCTCGCAATGTCCCTTTGTTTCCCAATATTGAGTGCTTTGTATCGATTTTCGTGTTTCTTTTGTAGGTAACAAGCTCAAAAACACTCAAAATATACATTTTTGGTAATGTTTTTCTGCTTCTTGATATTAGTTGGTTTGTATCAGTTTTAATGTTTTTCTAAGTAAAACACTGAGAAGACACGTTTTCAGTAATTTTCTTTTGGATTCCCAAATAGAGTGAGTTCCTTATTATTTATCGTTTTGGTGCCTAACATGCTGAAAAACACTCAAAAGACAGATTTCTGGTAAGGTCTTTAATTACCTCATATGGGAGGCTTTGCATGTCTTTTCAGTGTTTTTGAGCGTGTTACGCAATAAAGCACTAAAAGGAAGGAAGGGCAATCACATTACATGGGAATAAAACCAAATTTTACCAAGAACTTGCCTTTAAGTGTTTTTGAGCTCCTTACATACCAAAACGCTAAAACGCATGCAAAATACATTTTATGGAAAAACAGAATAACATTACAAAATACATGTATTTTGAGTTTTTTTAAATCATGTTATCTATAAAAACGCTTAAATACATGTAAAAAACCTTATGTTTGGGAAACGAAAAGACATTACGAGAAACGTGTATTATGAGTGTTTTTTTAAGTTCCTTTAGTACCAAAAAGCTAAAACCCACAAATAACACTTTTTAGAAAAAAAATAATAAATAAAAAAAAAATAAAATGGGAATTTTTTTTTTTTTTTTTTTTTTTGCATCTTCATAGGTACCGAATTGCTAAAATTCTGCCAAATTTCAGGGAATTTATTTAGAAAAAAGAACATTATCATGAAAGTTAATTATAGTTTTTTTTTTCTGATTGTTATATACATAAACCTAAAGTGCATGCAAAGCCACCTATATAGGGAAGTTAAACGACTTTACCAGAAACCTGTCTTTTCAGTGTTTTTCAGCATGTTAGGCACCAATGCGATAAATAATATGAAAATCAGTCAATATGTGAATCCAAAACAAAATTACTGAAAACGTGTCTTTTCAGTGTTTTACGTAGAAAAACGCTAAAGTGGATGCAAACCATCCTATATGAAGAAATGGAATAACATTACCAAAAATATATATTTTGAATGTTTTTGAGCTTGTTACCTACAAAAAATGCAAAAATGGATGTAAAGCACTCTATATTAGGAAACAAAAGGACATTACGAGAAACGTGTATAATGAGTGTTTTATAGATTTAAAAGAACCACAAGGCAATAAACGCAAAAAACTCGTGTATATAGTGAAATTTTTACATACCAAAATGATGAAATGCATGAATAACACTTTTAATCGATAAAGAGAACTACCTTACCAAATTGTGTATTTTGAGTGTTTTTTTCACATTCTTAGTTACGAAAATCCCAAATTACATGCGAAACTAGCTTCATGTGGGAAAAAAAATGACATTACCAGAAAAGTGTCTTTTGAGTGTTTTTGAGCGTGATATTCAACAAAACACTTAAAAGCAGAACAATCACATTACATTGGAATAAAACCAACTTTTAGGAAGAATTTGCCTTTAAGTATTTTTTAACCCCTTATATACCAAACCGTTAAAACGCATGCAAAACAAACTTTATGGAGAAACAGAATAACACTACCAAAAACATGTATTTTGAATGTTTTTGATCATGTTATCTATAAAATCGGGTAAGTACATGCAAAGAACATTATGTTTGGGAATCAAAAGGACATTACGAAAAAACGTGTATTATGAGTGTTTTTATAATTTCCTTAAGTACCAAAAAGATAAAACCCACAAATAAGACTTCATTTAGAAAATAGAAAAAAAAAAAAAAAATAGGAAATTTTATTATTTTTTTTTTATTCATTTCCATAGGTACCGAGATGCCAAAATTCTGGGAAAAATCAGGGCAATCATATGATAAAACAATATTATCAAAAAAGTTAATTTCAGCTTTTTTTTTTTCGGACTGTTATGTACGAAACCCTAAAGTGCCTGCAAAGCCTCCAATATGAGGAAATTAAACGACCTTACCAGAAATTTGTGTTGTGTGTTTTTTAGCATGTTAGGCACCAAAACCATAAATAATAAGGAACTCACTCTATATGGGAATTCAAAACAAAGTTACTGAAAACGTGTCTTCTCAGTGTTTTACACAGAAAAATGTTAAAACGGATGCAAACCAATCAATATCAAGAAATAGAAAAACGTTACCAAAAAAGTATATTTTGAGTGTTTTTGAGCTTTTTACTTACAAAAAACAAAAAAAAATGATGCAAAGCACTCCATATTGAGAAATAATTGTGGTTCAAAAGAACCACAAAGCAAACAACACAAAAACTCGTATATATGGAGTGATTAACTAGATACCAAAGTGCTGAAACTCATGAATAACACTCTTAATTGAGAAACATAACAACCTTACTAAATGCGTGTATTTTGAGTGCTTTTCACATTCTTAGTTACCAAAAAACCGAAATTACATGCAAAAATAGCTTTGTAGGGAAAAAAAAAAAAGACTTTACCAGAAAAGTGTCTTTTCAGTGTTTTTCAGCGTGATAGGTAATAAAGCGTTCAAAAGCAGGGCAATCACATTACATTGGAATAAAACCATTTTTTACCAAGAACTTGCCTTGAAGTGTTTTTGAGCTCCTTATATACAAAACTGCTGAAAAGCATGCAAAACACACTTTATGGAGAAACAGAATAACATTACCAAAACCTTGTTTTTTGAGTGTTTTTTATCATGTTATCTATAAAAACGCTTAAATACATGCAAAGAACCTTATGTTTGGAAACGAAAGGACATTACGAGAAACGTGTATTATGAGTGTCTTTTAAGTTCCTTAAGTACCGAAAAGGTAAATCACAAAAATAACACTCTTTATTGAGAAAAAATAAATAAACAAATAAAAAATTAAAAAATAGGATTTTTTTAAATATTTTTTTATTTATCTTCATAGGTACCGAGATGCCAAATTTTTTGGGAAAATTCATGACAATTATATGATAAAATAATATTATTGAAAAAGTTATTTTTAGCTTTTTTTCGGACTGAATCTCTCTTTTTGAGTGTTGTTCAGCATGTTAGGCAACAATAAATAATAAGGAACTCAATCTATATGGGAATTCAAAAGAAAATTACTGAAAACGTGTGTTCTCAGTGTTTTACATGGATAAACGCTAAACCGGATGCAAACAAAGCAATATAAAGAAATAGAAAAACATTACCAAAAAGGTATATTTTGAGTGTTTTTGAGCTTGTTACCTATAAAAAACACGAAAATTGATGCAAAGCACTCTATAATGGGAAAGAAAAGGACATTGCAAGAAAAGTGTATAATGAGTGTTTTATAGTTCAAAAGAACCACAAGGTAAAAAATGCAAAAACTAGTGTATATGAAGAAGTTTTGTAGATACCAAAATGCTGAAACTCATGAACAACACTCTTAATTGAGAAATAGAACAATCTTACTAAATGTGTGTATTTTGAGTGCTTTTCACATTCTTAGTTACCAAAACCCCAAATTGCATGCGAAACCAGCTTCATGTGGGAAAAAAAATGACATTACCAGAAAAATGTCTTTTGAGTGTTTTTCAGCGTGATAGGCAATAAAGCACTAAAAAGCAGGGCAATTACATTAAATTGGAATAAAACCAATTTTTAATAAGAACTTGCCTTTAGGTGTTTTGAGTTCCTTATATACCAAAACATTAAAACGCATGCAAAATACACTTCACGGTGAAACAAAATAACATTACCAAAAACATGTATTTTGAGTGTTTTTTATCATGTTACCAATAAAAACGCTTAAATACATGCAAAGAACCCTATTTTTGGGAAACGAAACGACATTACGAGAAACGTGTATTATGAGTGTTTATAAGTTCATTAAGTACGAAAAAGGTAAAAGCCACAAATTACACTCTTTATTGAGAATAAATATATAAATAAATAAAAAAATACGATATTTTTTTTCATTCTTATTCATATTCACAGGTAACGAGGCGCCAAAATTCGGGCAAAGTTCAGGAAATTATATGAAATATGAACATTATCAAAACAGTTAAATTTATGTTATGTACCAAACCCCTAAAGTGCATGCAAACCCACCTATATGGGGAAATTAAACCTCTTTGCCAGAAAACTGTCCTATGAATCTTTTTCAGCATGTTAGGATCCAATACGATAAAACCCAAGGAACTCAATCTATATGGGAATCCAAAACACAATTACTGAAAACGTGTCTTTTCGGTGTTTTACGTAGAAAAACGCTAAAACGGATGCAAACCAACCAAAATGAAGAAATAGAATAACATTACCAAAAAGGTATATTTTGAGTGTTTTTGTAATTGTTACCTACAAAAAACGCGAAAATGGATGGAAAACACTGTATATTGTGAAGCAAAAAGACTTTATAGTTTCACAAGAACCACAAGGCAAAAAACGCAAAAACTCGTGTATATAAAGAAATTTCTTACATTCCAAAATGCTGAAACTCATGAATAAGACTTTTAATTGAGAAACAGAACTATCTTACCAAATGTGAATATTTTGAGTGTTTTTCACATTCTTAGTTACGAAAATCCGAAATTACAAGCAAAACTAGTTTTATGTGGAAAAAAAATGACATTACTAGAAAAGTGTCTTTTGAGTGTTTTAGAGCGTGATATGCAACAAAGCACTAAAAAGCAGAACAATCACATTTCATGGGAATAAAACCAACTTTTACCAAGAACTACCTAACAAGATCATAATCACTCAAAAAACATGTTCCTGGAAATGTCTTTTTTTTTTTTCCTAATATAGGGTACCTTACATGTATTTATGCATTTAATTACTTAACAGTGTAAAAGAATACACAAAAAACGTTTGTTTTTTTCTTTTGATGTTGTTCTGTTTCTCCATTTAGAGTTTTATTACAGGGTTTTCGCGTTTTCGTAGACAGGAAACTCAAAAACACTCATAACACACGTCTCTCGCAATGTCTTTTTATTTCCTCATTCTTTGCATGCATTTTGGCGATTTTGTACGTAAACCCAAAAGCATTTAAATACTTGTTTTTGTTAAGGTTATTCTCTTTCTATTTAAAAGGGTGTTTTCCATTCGTTTTATGGTTTTTGTACATAAATAGCTAAAAAATACACAAACACACGTTTTTAGAAATGTTGTTTTGCTTTCCCCATAGAGGAATTTTTCCATGCCTTTTAGCGTTTTTGTGCCTAACACGCTCATAAACACTAAAAAAAATAAAAAAAATACATGTTTCTGGAAATGTCGTTTCATTTCCTTAGAGAGGGCACTTTGCATGCATTTTGGCATTTTTGCTATCTTAAAATGTGAAAAAAAACTCAAAAATCACGTTTTTTGGTAATTTTCTTTTATTTATTTATTTTTTTCCATATAGAGTAATACTATTTACGTCTTTTAACGTTTTGGTACCAAAAAAAAAAAAAACACTGATAATACACTTTTCTTGTAATGTCTCTTCGTTTCCTAATATTAGGTACTTTGCATACATTTTGGCGTTTTCGTAGGTAACAAACTGAAAACCCTTAACATACTTCTTTTTCGTAATTTTATTGTTTCTCCATAAATCATGTTTCACGTGCGTTTTAGCGTTTTGGTACGTAAGTAGCTCAAAAACATTTTGGTGCCTAATACGATCATAAACACTCAACAGACACGTTTCTCGATACATCATTTTCTTTCCCACCTATAGCCTATTTTTCCTGTTTTTTTTTTAGCTTTTTGGCACCTAATAATGTGTAATACATATAAAACACAAGTTTTTGGTAATGTTTTTTTTTTTTTTTTTTTATAGAGAGTGCTATTAATGCCTTTTAACATTTTGGTACCTAAGAAGCTCAAAAGCACTAATAATACACGTTTCAGGTAATGCTCTTTCGTTTCCCATAGTCTACTTTGTGTGCATATTGTCGTTTTTGTAACAAACTCAAAAACATTTTTTTTTTTTTTTTCGCAAATATATAATGTCTCGCCATAAATGTTTTTTTTTCTTCCATGCGTTTTACCATTATGATACGTAATTACCTGAAAAAACACTGAAAAGAGACGGTTTCGGTGACGTTTTGTTATCCATATAAGGTGTTTTTTATTTTTTATTTGTTTATTTTTTTTTCGTTTTGGTACTTAACACGCTAATAAACTCATAAAAAGACACGTTATTAGAAATTTAATTTCTTTTCCCTATATAGGGATCGTTGGATGCATTTTGGTGTTTTGGTATCTATGAATGTGAAAAAAAAAATCAAAACACACGTATTTGGTAATGTTTTGTATCTTCATATAGAATGTTATTCATGGTTTATTGCGTTTTGGTACCTAAGAAGCTCACAAACATTCATAACACACGTTTCTTGTAATGCCTTTTCGTTTCTCCATATAAAATTTTCGTACCTAAGAAGGATGTATTTTGGCGTTTTTCCACCTAAGCTCACAAAACACCCCCCAAAAAAAACTTGTTTTTGGTAATATTAGTTTTTTCTCCATAAATTGTGTTTTGCATGCATTTTTTTGCGTTTTTGGTACGTAAGATACTGAAAAAAACACTCAAAAGACACGTTTTTCGGTACTATTGTTGTTTTTTTTTTTTTTTTTTCATATAGAGTGCTATTCATGCGTTTTAGAGTTTTGGTACTTAAGAAGCTCAAAAAACAGATTTCTCGTAAAGACTTTTCGTTTCTCAATATCGAGTGCTTTGCATGCATTTCGCTGTCATATCTCCTAATAATGTGAAATACAATACACGTTTTTGGTATTAATCTTCTTTTTCTCCAAATAAAGGGTTATTCATGTGTTTTAACGTTTTGGTACCTAAGAAGCTAAAAAAAAAAAAAAATAATGATAATAAACGTTTTTTGTAATGTCGTTTCGGTTCCCCATATAGGATAGTTTGTATGCATTTTAGTGTTTTCGACGTAAAAAAAAAAAAAAACTCAACAACACTCGTTATTTATTTTCCGTAAGGATATAATTCATGTTTTTTTTTTACCGTTTTCCTTGCTAATACGTTAAAAACACTGAAGATATATGATTCTGAAAATGTAGTTCTGTTTCCCCTTATAGGGATATTTCCATGCACTTCGCCGTTTTGATACCTAACAATGTTAAAAACATTCAAAATACAAGTTTTTTTTTTTATAATAATTTATGTTTCTTTTATATAGTGTGATATTCCTACATATTTTTTTTTCTGGTTTGGTACCTAAAAGCTCAAAAACAATCATAATACACGTTTCTCGTAAAGTTCTTTCGTTTCCCTTTATAAACTATTTTCCATGCAATTCAGCGTTTTTGTACGTAAAAAGCTGAAAAAAATACACGTTTTTTGCTAAAGTTATTTTGTTTTTCCATAAAGCGTTTGCATGCATTTTATCATTTTACGACGTAAGTAGCTCAATAACTCTCAGAAGATGTTTTATTAATGTTTGTTTTACGTTTTTTTTTTTTTTTTTTAGCATTTTTTGTGACTAGCACGCTCACAAACACACAAAAGACCCGTTTTTTTTAAATCTCGTTTCCTATCCCGATATAAGGTACTTTCCATACATTTTGGCGTTTTGGTATCTAACAATGTGAAAAATCACTCTAAATACCAATTTTTGGTTATCTTATTATGTTTCTATATATAGGGTGCTATGCATACTTTTTCTCGTTTTGGTACCAAAGAAGCTCAAAAACACACAAAAAAAAATACACGTTTCTTATAATATGTTTTCGTTACGAGATATAGGGTAATTTACATACATTTTGGCGTTTTCTACGTATTGATTTCAAAAGCACTAAAAACAGGTTTCTTTTGTAATTTTTTACTATTCCTCCATACTTTTTTTTTTTTTGCATGCATTTTGGCGTTTTGGCACATACCTCAAAAAACACTGAAAAGAGATGTATGTAGTTATATTATTTTGTTTACTCATACAGGATGGTTTCCATACATTTTGGGTTTTGGTGCTTAGCACGCTCATAAACACTCAAAAAGACACGTTTCTGGAAATATCGCTTTGCATGTTTTTGGTGATTTGTTGCCTAACAATATGAAATACAGTCGAGATACATGTTTTCGATAATGCTTTTCTGTTTCTCCATATAGAGTGTTATTCATGCACTTTAACATTTTGGTACCTAAGAACCTCAAAATACTCATAATACAAGTTTCTCATGAAGTCTTTTTGTTTCCCTATATAGGGTACTTTGCATGCATTTTCGCTTTTTCTACGTAACAAGCTATAAAAAAAAAAATTTTAAATGTATGATTTTGATAATATTATTCTGTTTCTACATTAAAGTTTTTTTGCATACGTTTTAGCGTTTTTGTACGTAAATAAATGAAAAGACTCAAAAGGCACGATTAATGTAATGTTGTTTTGTTTTTCGAAATAGAGAAATCATGTATTTTGAGTGTGTTTCACATTGTTACCCACAAAAACGCCAAAATGCATGCAAAGCCCCTTATAATAGGAAAGGAAACAACATTTTTCAGAAAAAAAAATAGTGCTTTGAGGGTTTCTGAGCATGTAAGCATGTATGAAAATTCAAAACATTACGAAAAAAAACGTATCTTATGAGTGTTTTTCAGCTTCTTACGTACCAAAACTCTAAATTACATGCAAAAACACCCTTCATAAACACAATAACTTTATAAAAAATATGTGTTTTAAATGTTTTAAGCTTGTTACGTTGAAAAGTAAAAATGAATGCAATTTACTCTATACGGGGAAACGAGAAATTACGAGAAGCGTGTATTATGAGTTTTTTTTTTTTATCTTCTTAGGTACCAAAATCCTAAAACGAATGAATAGTACTCTATATCGAAAAACTAACAACATTACCAAAAACGTGTATTTTGAGTGTTTTCTCACATTATTAGGTAGAAAAACAGCACGAGGCAATAAAGGTTCATATATGGGGAAACGAAACAGCATTACCAGAAACGTGTCTCTTCAGTGTTTTGAGCGTGTTAGTTACCAACACGCTTAAAAGCATGGAAATCACCTTATATAAGAATACAAAACAACGTTACGTACATGTCTTTTGAGTATTTTTAATCTTCTTACGTACTGAAACGATAAAACCCATATAAAACACAGTTCATGGTGAAACAGAATAATTTTACCAAAAACAAGTATTTTGACTGTTTTCAGGTTTTTTACGTACAAAACCGGCAAAATGCATCCAAAGTTCCCTATATGTTTAGACGAAAGGGGATTGCGAAAACCATTTCTTAGTGTTTTTTTTTGGGGGGGCTTCTTAGGTACAAAAACGAGAAATCGCATGACTAGCGATCTCTTTGGAGAAACAAAACAACATTACCAAAAACGTGTATTTTAAGTGTATTTCACATTGTTAGGTACCAAAACGCCATTGTCTATGTAATGCACCCTAAATGGCGAAACGAGTTTTCCAGAAGTGTCTTTCCAGATGTTGATGAGCGTGCTAGGCACCAAAACGATAAAAGCGAAAATGCTTTGTGTGTCCACTATATCTGGGAAAACAAAACAACATTACAAAAAATGTCTCTTTTCAGTGTTTGTGAGCTACTTACGTTTCCAAAAGCTAAAACGCATATAAATATGTTTTATTCAGAAACACAATAACTTTATTTAAAATTGTATTTCAATTGTTTTCTGAGTTTGTTACGTACAAAAAAAGAAAAAAACCGTGCAAAGTACTCTCTATGATGAAACGAAAAGACATTACGAGAAAGTGTTTTTAAGCTTCTTAGGTACCAAAACGGAAAAAGGCGATAATACAACTATATATGGAAAAACAGAGCGATATTACTAAAATCACGCATTTTGAGTGCTTTTTACATTACTAAAATACCTGAAAAGCCTTTATATACGAAAATAAAACGTGATTACAAGAAACGAGAAACGTATTTATGTGTCTTTCAGCAAGTTAGGCAACAAAACGCTAAAAAGCATGGAAAATGACCTTATAGCGGAATACAAAACGTTACGAAAAACGAGTCTTTTGAGAGTTTTGTTTTTACTTTTTACGCTAAAACTCATGCAAAACACCTTTTATGGAGAAACAGAATAACATTAAAAAAAAAAAAGTATTCTGAGTGTTTTCGGCTTGTTACTTAGAAAACTCAGAAACGCATACAAAGTATTCTATATGGGGAATGAAAAATGCATTACGAAAAACATGTATAATGGATGTTTTCAGCTTTTTAGGTACCAAAAATGAGGAAAAGCAAGAATAACACTTCCTATTCAGAAACACAACAACATTACTAAAAACGTGTATTTTAAGTGTTTTTCGTACTGTAAGATATCAAAACGACAAAACGGATGCAAAACTCTTTATATTCAGGAACGAAGCAACATTACAAGAAATGTATTTATTTGTGTTTTTGTGCATATTAGGCACAAAAATGCTAAAAAGAATGGAATACACCTAATATGGGAAAACGAAACAACATTACTTATATTGTACATTTTGAGTCTGTTTTCAGCTTTTTAGGTAACAAAACGATAAAACGCATGAAAAAAAAAAACTAGAAACAGATTACCATTACCAAAAAAAAAAAAAAAAAAAAAATCGAGTGTCTTTTCAGCATATGAAGTCAATAAGCAGGCAATGTACAATGCAATAGGGAATGGAAAAGGCATAATGAGAAACATGTATTGAGTGTTTTTTTTTTTTTTCAGATTTGCATGAGTAGGACTCTATATAGTGAGAAACATAACAACATTATCAAAAACGTGTATTTTAAGTGCATTTCATATTCTGAAGTGACAAAACGCCAAAATGCATTTAAAGCACCCTATATTTGGCAAAGGTAACGATATCTTATGAAACGCCTTTTTAGTGTTTATGGAAACAAAACAACATTACGAAAAACGTGTCTTTTCAATGTTTATAAAGTTACGTACTAAAACGCTAAAACGTATGTTATAAAAAAAAATATATAAATTTACCCCCTTAAAAAAATCGTTTATATTGAGTGTTTTTGAGTTTCATACGTAGAAAAATGCCAAGATCATGAAATTACCCTATATCAAAAGAAAAAGACATAACGAGAAAAGTGTATTATGAGTATTTTTGAGCTTTTTATTTACCAAAAAAACAAAAAAAGGAATACAAAACATTACTAAAAACGTGTTTTATAGGTTCTTATGTATAGAAACGCTAAAACCCAAGCAAAACACCCTTTATGGAGAAGTGAAATAAAAATTTCGTTGATAAATTACATTCAGGACAGTTAAGGAACATCCCTTACAGAAGAATAAGATCGCAGAAGAATGGTCCTAAATAGATGACTGAGGATAAAACACTACATAGGGCGAAAGAGAAGTATATATGTGATTAAAGACA
>NC_087186.1:3707476-3968344 GCF_035594125.1 Scylla paramamosain | reverse complement strand
GAAACCTGTCTTCTCAGTGTTTTTCAGCATGTTAGGCACCAAAACGATAAATAATATGGAAGTCAGTCAATATGTGAATTAAAAATAAAAATTACTGAAAACGTGTCTTTTCAGTGTTTTACGTAGAAAAACGCTAAACCGGATACAAACCATCCTATATGAAGAAATAAAATAACATTACCAAAAAGATATGTTTTGAGTGTTTTTGAGCTTGTTACCTACAAAAAATGCAAAAATGGATGTGAAACACTATATTAGGAAACAAAAGGACATTACGAGAAACGTGTATTATGAGGGTTTTTTTTAACTTCCTTAAGTACCAAAAAAGCTAAAACACACAAATAACACTCTTTATTTAGAAAATAATAAAAAAAATAAAATAAAAATAAATAGGATTTTTTTTTTTGTTACCCATCTTCATAGGTACCGAGTTGCCAAAATTCTAGGAAAATTCAGGGCAATTATATAATAAAAGAATATTATCAAAAAAGTTAATTTCAGCTTTTTTTTTCGGACTATTACCAAATCCAAAAGTGCACGCAAAGCCTCCAATATGAGGAAATTAAACGACCTTACCAGAAATCTGCGTTTTGAGTGTTTTTTAGCATGTTAGGCACCAAAACGATAAATAATAAGGAACTCACTCTATATGCGAATCCAAAACAAAGTTACTGGAAACGTGTCTTCTCAGTGTTTTACGTAGAAAAACGTTAAAACGGATGAAAACCAACCCATATCAAGAAATAGAAAAACGTTACTAAAAAGGTATATTTTGAGTGTTTTTGAGCTTTTTACCTACAAAAAACGCGAAAATTGATGCAAAGCACTCTATATTTGGAAAGAAAAGGACATTGCAAGAAAAGTTTATAATGAGTGTTTTATAGTTCAAAAGAACCACAAAGCAAAAAACGCAAAAACTCGTGTATATGGAGAGATTTCCTAGATACCAAAATGCTGAAACTCATGAATAACACTCTTAATTGAGAAACAGAAAAACCTTACTAAATGCGTGTATTTTGAGTGCTTTTCACATTCTTAGTTACCAAAACACCAAATTGCATGCGAAACCACCTTTATGTGAGAACAAAATGACTTTACCAGAAAAGTGTCTTTTAAGTGTTTTTGAGTGTGATAGGCAATAAAGCACTAAAAAGCAGGGCAATCATATTACATTAGAATAACACCAATTTAAACCAAAAACTTGCCTTTAAGTGTTTTTTTAAGCTCCTTATATACAAAACTGCTAAAACGTATGGAAAACACACTTTATGGAGAAACAGAATAACATTACCAAAAACATGTATTTTAAGTGTTTTTGATCATGTTATATATAAAAACGCTAAAATACATGCAAAGAACATTATGTTTGGGAAACAAAAGGACATTATCGAAAGACGTGTATTATGAGTGTTTTTTTTAAGTTCCTTAAGTACCAAAAAGCTAAAACCCACAAAAAACACTCTTTATTTAGAAAATAAAAAATAAAAAATAAAAAAATAGGAATTTCTTTTTTCATATTCATTTTCATAGGTACCGAGATGCCAATTATCTGGGAAAATTCAGGACAATCATATGATAAAACAATATTATCAAAAAAGTTAATTTCAGCTTTTTTATCGAACTGTTATATACCAAACCCTAAAGTGCATGCAATGCCTCCTATATGAGGAAATTAAACGACCTTACCAGAAATCTGTCTTTTGAGTGTTTTTTAGCATATTAGGCACCAAAACGATAAATAATAAGGATCTCACTCTATATGGGAATCCAAAACAAATTACTGAAAACGTGTCTTCTCAGCGTTTTACGTAGAAAAACGCTAAAACAAATGCAAAGCAACCAATATCAAGAAATAGAAAAACGTTACTAAAAAGGTATATTTTGAGTGTTTTTGAGCTTGTTACCTACAAAAAACGCGAAAATTGATGCATAGCAATCTATACTGGGAAACAAAATGACATTGCAAGAAAAGTGTATAATGAGTGTTTTATAGTTCAAAAGAACCACAAGGCAAAAAATGCAAAATCTCGTGTATATGGAGAGGTTTCCTAGATACCAAAATGCTAAAACTTAATTGAGAAACAGAACAACCTTATTAAATGCGTGTATTTTGAGTGTTTTAAACATTCTTAGTTACCAAAACACCAAATTGCATGCGAAAAAAAAAAGTCTTTACCAGAAAAGTGTCTTTTGAGTGTTTTTAAGCGTAATAGGCAATAAAGCGCTAAAAAGGAGGGCAATCACATTACATTGGAGTAAACGAATTTTTACCAGGAACTTGCCTTTAAGTGTTTTTCAGCTCCTTATATACCAAAACACTGAAATGCACACAAAACACACTTTATGGTGAAAAAGAATAACATTACCAAAAACATGTATTTTGAGTGTTTTTCATCATGTTACCAATAAAAACGCTTAAATACATGCAAAGAACACTATTTTTGGGAAACGAAAGGAGATTACGAGAAACGTGTATTATGACTGTTTTTAAGTTCATTAATTACCAAAAAGCTAAAAGCCACAAATAACACTCTTTATTGAGAAACAATAAATAAATAAAAAAAATACAATATTTTGGTTTTCTTTCTTATTCATCTTCACAGGTATCGATATGCCAAAATTCGGGCAAAATTCAGGAAATTATGTGATATAAGAACATTATCAAAAAAGTCAAATTTTGCTTTTTTTCAGACTGTTATGTACCAAACCCCTAAAGTGCATGTAAAGCCTCCTATAAGGGGAAATTAAACGTGTTTGCCAGAAAACGGTCTTATGAGTGTTTTTCAGCATCTTAGGAACCAACACGATAAATAACATGGAAGTCAATCTTTATGGGAATGCAAAAGAAAATTACTAAAAACGTAACTTTTTCGGTGTTTTACGTAGAAAAACGCTAAAACGGATGCAAACCAACCATTATGAAGAAATGAAATAACATTACCAAAAAGGTATATTTTGAGTGTTTTTGAAATTGTTACAAAAAACATGAAAATGGATGGAAAGCACTCTATATTGGGAAGCAAAAGGACATTACGAAAAACGTGTATAATGAGTGTTTTATAGTTTCACAAGAACCACAAGGCAAAAAAAGAAAAAACTCGTGTATATAAAGAAGTTTTTTACATTCCAAAATGCTGAAACTCATGAATAAGACTTTTAATTGAGAAACAGAACTCTCTTACCAAATGTGAATATTTTGAGTGTTTTTCACATTCTTAGTTACGAAAATCCGAAATTATAAGCAAAACTAGTTTGATGTGGGAAAAAATGACATTACCAGAAAAGTGTCTTTTGAGTGTTTTAGAGCGTGATATGCAACAAAGCACTAAAAAGCAGAACAATCACATTATATGGGAATAAAACCAACTTTTACCAAAAACATTCCTTTGTGTTTGTAACTCCTTACATAACAAAACGCTAAAATGCATGCAAAACACCCTTCATGGAGAAAGAAAATAACATTACCAAAAACATGAATTTTAAGTGGATATTACGAAAATTGTGTATTATGAGAGTTTTTAGGTTCCTTAAGTACCAAAAAGCTAAAACACACAAATAACACTCTTTAGAGAGAAAAAAATAAAATAAATGGATACAATTTTTTTTTATTATTCTTCTTCATAGGTACCGAGATGCCAAAATTCTGGCAAAATTCAGGGAAATTAGGTAAAGAAAAAAAATTATAAAAAAAATTCATTTTAGCTTTTTCCCGGACTTATGTACCAAACCCTGAAGTGCATGCAAAGCCACCTCTATGGGAAAATTACACGACTTTACCTGAAACCTCTACCAGAAGCAATTTCAACAATATTACTGAAAACGAGTCTTTTCAGAGATCTACGAAGAAAAACGCTAAAATGGATGCGAACCAATATGAAAAAAAATAGAATAACATTACCAAAAAGATATATTTTGAGTGCTTGTTACCTACAAAAAAATGCAAAAATGGATGAAAAACACTCTATATTAGGAAACAAAAGAACATTACGAGAGACGTGTATAATGAGTATTTTATAGTTTCACAAGAACCACAAGGCAATAAACGCAAAAACTCGTGTATATAGAGAAGTATCTTACATACAAAAATGATGAAATGCATGAATAACACTTTTAATCGAGAAACAGAACTACCCTACAAAATTGTGTATTTTGAGTGTTTTTTACATTCTTAGTTACAAAATTGCCAAATTACATGCGAAACTAGCTATATGTGGGAAAAAAATACCATTACCAGAAAAATGCCTTTTGAGTGTTTTTGAGCGTGATATGCAACAAAGCACTAAAAAGCAGAACAATCATATTACTTGGGAAAAAAAAAACAACTTTTACGAAGAACTTGCCTTTAAGTCTTTTTTTTAACTCCTTACATACCAAAACGCTAAAACGCATGTAAAACACCCTTTATGGAGAAACAGAATAACATTACCAAAATATGTATTTTGAGTGTTTTTGATCATGTTACCTATAAAAACGCTTTAATACATGTAAAGAACCCTATGTTTATATAAGAAAAGGACATTACGAAAATCGTGTATTATGAGTGTTTTTACGTTCCTTAAGTACCAAAAAGCTAAAACTCACAAATAACACTTTATAGAGAGAGAAAAAAAATTTTTATTCTTCTTCATAGGTATCGAGATACCAAAATTCTGGAAAATTTCAAGGAAATTTTGTAAAAAAAAATCATTATAAAAAAAATAATTTAATTTTTTCCGGAGTTATGTACCAAACCCTGAAGTTCATGCAAAGCCACCTATATGGAGAAATTACTCGACTTTACCAGAAACCTGTCTTTAGAGTGTTTTTTCAGCAATTTCAACAATATTACTGAAAACGTATCTTTTCATTCATTTACGTAGAAAAACGCTAAAACGGATGCAAACCAACCAATATGAAGAAATAGAATAACATTACCAAAATTATATATTATGATGTGTTTTTGAGCTCGTTACCTACAAAAAAATTGCGAAAATGGATGAAACGCACTCTATATTAGTAAAGAAAAGGACATTACAAGAAACGTGTATAATGAGTGTTTTATAGTTTCACAAGAACCACAAGGCAAAATACGCAAAAACTCATGTACATAAAGTTTCTTACATACCAAAATGCTGAAACTCATGAATAACACTTTTAACTGAGAAACAGAACTACCTTACCAAATGTGTGTATTAGAGAAGTTTCTTCCATACCAAAATGCTGAAACTCATGAAACACTTTTAATTAAGAAACAGAACGACCTTACTAAATGTCTGAATTTTGAGGGTTTTTCACATTCTTAGTTACCAAAACCCCAAATTTCATGCGAAACTAGCTTGTGGGAAAAAAATAATATTACCGGAAAATGTCTTTCGAGTGTTTTTGAGCGTGTTAGGCAATAAACCACTAAAAAGCAGGGCAATCACATTACATGGAAATAAAATCATCTTTTACCAAGAACTTGCCTTTAGGTGTTTTTGAGGTCATTACATACCAAAACGCTAAAACGCATGCAAAACACATTTTATGGACAAACTGAATAACATTACCAAAAACATGTATTTTGAGTGTTTTTGATCATGTTATCTATAAAAACGCTTAAATACATGCAAAGAACCTTATGTTTGGGAAACGAAAGGACATTACGAGAAATATGTATTATGAGTGTTTTTTTTAGTTCCTTAAGTACCAAAAAGCTAAAACCCACAAATAACACTATTTAGAAAACTAAATAAATAAAAAATAAAAAAATAGGATTTTTTTTTTACTTCATAGGTACCGAGATGCCAAAATTCTGAGAAAATTCAGGCTATTATATGATAAAAGAAAATTATCAAAAAAGTTAATTTTAGCTTTTTTTTCGGACTGTTATGTACCAAACCCTAAAGTGCATGCAAAAGCCTCCTATATGAGGAAATTAAACGACCTTAAAATAAATCTGTCTTTTGAGTGTTTTTTCAGAATGTTAGGCACCAAAACGATAAATAAATAAGGAACTCACTCTATATGGGAATCTAAAACAAAAATACTGAAAACGTTTTTCTCTCTGTTTTACGTAAAAAAAACGCTAAAACGGATGCAAACCAACCAATATAAAAAAAAATAGAAAAACATTAGGAAATAAAAGGACATTGCAAGAAAAGTGTATAATGAGTGTTTTATAGTTCAAAAGAACAAAAAGGCAATAAAAGCAAAAACTTGTGGATATGGAGAAGTTTCCTCGATACCAAAATGCTGAAACTCATGAATAACATTCCTAATTGAGAAACAGAACAACCTTACTAAATGCGTGTATTTTGAAAGCTTTTCATATTCTTAGTTACCAAAATCCCAAATTGCATGCAAAACCAGCTTTATGTGAGAAAAAAATGACATTACCAGAAAAATGTCTTTTGAGTGTTTTTGAGCCTGATACGCAATAAAGCACTAAAAGGCAAGGCAATCACATTACATTTGAATAAAACCAATTTTTATCAAGAACTTGCCTTTTTTGTGTTTTTGAGCTCCTAATATACTAAACCGCTAAAACACATGCAAAACAAACTTTATGGAGAAACAGAATAAAATTACCAAAAACATGTATTTTGAGTGTTTTTCATCATGTTATCTATAAAAACGCTTAAATACATGCAAAGAACCTTATCTTTGGGAAACAAAAGGACTTTAGGAGAAACGTATATTATGAGTGTTTTTAAGTTTGTTAAGTACCAAAAACCTAAAACCCACTCTTTATTTAGAAAAAATAAAATAAATAAAAAAAATAAAAAATAAAGATTTTTTTTATTCATCTTTATAGGTACCGAAATGCCAAAATTCTGGGAAAATTTAAGGCAATTATATGATAAGAGAATATTATCAAAAAAGTTGATTTTAGCTTTTTTTTTGGACTGTTATGTACCAAACCCTAAACTGCATGCAAAGCCTCCAATATAAGGAAATTAAACGACCTTACCAGAAATCTGTGTTTTGCGTGTTTTTCAGCATGTTAGGCACCAAAATGATAGATAATAAGGAACTAACTCTATATGGGAATCCAAAACAAAATTACTAAAAACGTGTCTTCCCAGTGTTTTACGTAGAAAAACGCTAAAATGGATGCAAACCAACTAATATCAAGAAATAGAAAAAACATTACCAAAAAGGTATATTTTGAGTGTTTTTGAGCTTGTTACCTACAAAAAAACGTTAAAATTGATACAAAGCAGTCTATACTGGGAAACGAAGGGACATTGCGAGGAAAGTGTATATTGAGTGTATTATAGTTCAAAAGAACAACAAGGCAAAAAACGCAAAAACTTGTGTATATGGAGAAGTTTCCTAGATACCAAAATGCTGAAAATCATGAATAACACTCTTAATTGAGAAACAGAACAACCTTACAAAATTCGTGTATTTTGATTGTTTTTCATATTCTTAGTTACCAAAAACCCAAATTTCATGCGAAACCAGATTTATGTGGGAAAACATGACATTTCCAGAAAAATGTCTTTTCAGTGTTTTTGAGCGTGATAGACAATAAAGCACTAAAAAGCAGGGCAATCACTTTTCATTGGAATAAAACCAATTTTTATCAAAAACTTGCCTTTAAATGTTTTTGAGCTCCTTATATACCAAACCGCTATAACGAATGCAAAACAAACTTTATGGAGAAACAGAATAACATTACCAAAAACATGTAATTTGGGAGTTTTTTATCATGTTATCTATAAAAACGCTGAAATACATGCAAAGGACATTATGTTTGGGAAAAAAAAAAAGGATATTACGAGAAATGTGTATTATGAGTGTTTTTTTTTTTTAAGTTCCTTAAGTACCAAAAAGCCAAAACCCACAAATAACACTCTTTATTTAGAAAAAAAAAATTGGAATTATTTTTTTTTTTTCCATCTTCAGGGGTACCGAGATGCCAAAATTCTGGAAAAATTCAGAAAAATTATATGAACAAAAGAATATTAGCAAAAAAGTTAATTTTAGCTTTTTTTTCGGACTGTTATGTACCAAACACTAAAATGCATGCAAAGCCTCCTATATGAGGAAATTAAACGATCTTACCAGAAATCTGTCTTTTGAGTGTTTTCCAGCATGTTAGGCACCAAAACGATAAATAATAAGGAACTCACTCTATATGGGAATCCAAAATAAAATTAGTGAAAATGTATCTTCTCAGTGTTTTACGTAGAAAAACGCAAAAACTCGTGTATATAAAGAAGTTTCTTAGGCACAAAAATGCTGAAACTCATGAATAACAATCTTAATTGAGAAACAGAACAACCTTAGCAAATGCAGATATTTTGAGTGTTTTTCATATTCCTAGTTAACAATACCCAAAATAGCATGCAAAACTAGCTTTATGAGGGAAAAAAATGACATTTCCAAAAGTGTCTTTTAATTGTTTTTGAACGTGTTAGACAATGAAGTACTAAAAAGCAGGGCAATAACATTACATGGAAATAAAACCAAGTTTTACCAAGAAATTGCCAATATGTGTTTTTGAGCTCCTTACATACCAAACCGCTAAAACGCATGAAAAACAAACTTTATGGAGAAACAGAATAACATTACCAAAAACACGTATTTTGAGTGTTTTTGATAATGTTATCTATAAAAACGCCTAAATACATGCAAAGAACCTTATGTTTGGGAAACGTAAGGAAATTACGAGAAACGTTTATTATGAGTGTTTTTAATTTCCTTAACCACCAAAAAGCTAAAACCCACAAATAACACTCGTTATTTAGAAAAATAAAAAATAAAAATAAATAAATAAAAGGATTTTCTTTTTTTTTTTTTTATTCACCTTCATAGGTACCGAGATGCTAAAATTCTGGGAAAATTTTGGGAAATTATTTGATAAGAAAATATTATCAAAAAACTTTATATTAGCTGTTTTTCGGACTGTTATGTACCAAACACCAAAGTGCATGCAAAGCCTCCCATATGAGGAAATTAAACGACCTTATCAGAAATCCGTGTTTTGAGTGTTTTTCAGCATGTTAGGCACCAAAACGATAAATAATAAGGAACTCACTCTATATGGCAAACCAAAACAAAATTACTGAAAACGTGTCTTCTCAGTGTTTTACGTAGAAAAACGCTAAAGCAGATGCAAACCAACTAATATGAAAAAGTAGAAAAACATTACCAAAAAGGAATGTTTTGAGTGTTTTTTTGAGCTTGTTACTTGCAAAAAAAAAAACGCAAAAATTGATACAAAGCACTCTATATTGGGAAACAAAGGGACATTGCGAGAAAAGTGTATAATGAATGTTTTATAGTTGAAAAGAACCACAAGGCTAAAAACGCAAAAACTCGTGTATATGGAGAAGTTTCCTAGATACCAAAATGCTGAAACTCATGAATAACACTCTTAATTGAGAAACAGAACTACTTTACTAAATGCGTGTATTTTGAGTGCTTTTCACATTCTTAGTTACCAAAATCTAAAATTGCATGCGAAACCAGCTTTATGTGGGAAAAAAATGACATTACCAGAAAAGTGTCTTTTGAGTGTTTTTGAGCGTGATAGGCAATATAGCCCTAAAAAGTAGGGGAATCACTTTACATGGCAATAAAATCAATTTTTACCAAGAACTTGCCTTTAAGTGTTTTGAGCTCTTTATATAACAAAACGCTAAAACGCATGCAAAACACACTTTATGGAGAAAGACAATAACATTACCAAAAACATATTTTGAGTTGTTTTGATCATGTTACCAATAAAAATGCTTAAATACATGCAAAGAACCCTATTTTTGGGAAATGAAAGGACATTACGAGAAACGTTTATTATGAGTGTTTTTAAGATCATTATTTACCAAAAAGCTAAAAGCCACAAATGACACTCTTTATTAAAAAAAAAACAAATAAATAAACAAAAAATACGATATTTTTTTTCTTTCTTTTTCATCTTCACAGGTACCGAGATTCCAAAATTTTGGCAAAATTCAGGAAATTATGAGTCAATTATCAAAAAAGTTAATTTTAGCTTTTTTTTTCGTACTGTTATTTACAGAACCCTAAAGTGCATGCAAAGCCACCTATATGGGGATATTAAACGTCTTTGCCAGAAAACTGTCTTATGAGTGTTTTTCAGCTTGTTAGGCACCTTAACGGTAAATAACATGCAAGTCACTCTATATGGGAATCTAAAACAAAATTACTGAAAACGTGTCTTTTCGGTGTTTTACGTAGAAAAACGATAAAACGGATGCAAATAACGAATAAAAAGAAATAAAATAACATTACCAAAAAGGTACATTTTCAGTGTTTTTGAACTGTTACCTACAAAAAACGCGAAAATGGATGCAAAACACTCCCTATTGGGAAACAAAAGGACATTACGAGAAACGTGTATAATGAGTGTCTTACTATTTTTGAGCAAACGAACTTGTGGTTCACAAGAACCACAAGGCGAAAAACGCAAAAACTCTTGTATATAAAGAAGTTTCTTAGATACCAAAATGCTGAAACTCATGAATAACAGTATTATTTGAGAAACAGAACAACATTACCAAATCCGTGTAATTTGAGTGCTTTTCACATTATTAGTTAGCAAAACCCCAAATAGCACGCGAAACTATGTTGGAAAAAATGACGTTACCAGAAGTGTCTTTTGAGTGTTTTTGAGCGTGTTAGGCAATAAATCTAAAAAAAAAAACAGGGCAATCACATTACATAATTATGAATAAAACCAACTTTTACAAAGAACTTGCCTTGAAGTGTTTTTGACCTCCTTACAAACCAAAACGCTAAAACGCATGCAAAAAACTCCTTTATGGAGAAGCAGAATAACATTACTAAAAACATGTGTTTTAAGTGTTTTTTGATCATGTTACCTATAAAAACGTTTAAATACATAAAAAGAACACTATGTTTGGGAAACGAAAGGACATTACGACATTACACAAAAACTCGTGTATATAGAGAAGTTTCTTACATACCAAACGCTAAAACTCATGAATAACACTTTTAATTGAAAAACAGAACTACCTTACCAAATGTGTGTATTTTGAGTGTTTTTCGCATTCTTAGTTACGAAAATCCCAAATTACATGCGAAACTAGCTTTATGTGGGAAAAAAAGGACATTACCAAAAAAGGGTGTTTTGAGTGTTTTTGAGCGCTATATGCAAAAAAGCAGAATAATCACATTACATTGGAATAAAACCAAATTTTACGAAGAACTTGCCTTTAAGTGTTTTTTAACTCCTTACATACCAAAACGCTAAACGCATGCAAAACAACCTTTATGGACAAACAGAATAACATAACCAAAAACATGTATTTTGAGTGTTTTTGATCATGTTACCTATAAAATCGCTTAAATACATGCAAAGAACCCTATGTTTGTGAAACGAAAGGACATTACGAGAAACGTGTATTATGCGTGTTTTTAAGTTCCATAAGTACCAAAAAGCTAAAACCTCTTTACAGAGAAAAAAAAAATAAAGAAATAATTAAAAAATAGGATCTTTTTTTTTTTCTTCTTCATAGGTACTAAGATGCCAAAATTCTGGCAAAATTCAGGGAAATTATGTGTAAAAGAACATTATCAAAAAAGTTAATTTTTTGCTTTTTTTTCGGACTGTTATGTACCAAACCATGAAGTGCATGCAAAGCCAACTATATGGGGAAATTAAACGACTTTACGAGGAACCTGTGTTTCTAGTGTTGTTCAGCATGTTAGTCAACAAAACAATAAATAATATTGAAGTCATTCTATGTGGAAAATCAAAACAAAAATATTTTAAACGTGTCTTTTTCGTGTTTTACATAGAAAACCGCTCAAACGGATGCATATGGATGGATATGAAGAAATAGAATAAGATTACCAAAAAGGTATAATTTGAGTGTTTTTTGAGCTTTTTACTTACAAAAAACGCGAAAATTGATGCAAAGTTCGCTGTATTGATTAACAAAAAGACATTACGAGAAACGTGTATAATGAGTGTTTTATAGATTCTCAAGAATCACAAGGCAAAAAACGCAAAAACTCATATATATGGAGAAGTTTCTTAGATACCAAAATGTTGAAACTTCTGAATAATACTCTTAATTGAGAAACAGAACAACCTTACGAAATGCGTGTATTTTGAGTGTTTTTCACATTCTTAGTTACCAAAACCCCAAATTTTATGTGAAAGTAGCTTTATGTGGGAAAAAAATGACATTACCAGAAAAGTGTCTTTTAAGTGTTTTTTTTTTAGCATGATAGGCAATAAAGCACTAAAAAGCAGGGCAATCACATTACATGTGAATAAAACTAACTTTTACTAAGAACTTGCCGTTAAGTGTTTTTGAGCTCCACATATACCAAAACGCTAAAACGAATGCAAAACACCCTTTATGGAGAAACAGAATAACATTACCAAAAACATGTATTTTCAGTGTTTTTGATCAGGTTATCTATAAAAACGCTTAAATACATGCAAAGAACCTTATGTTTGGGAAATTATAGGACATTTCGAGAAACATGTATTACGAGTGTTTTTAAGTTCTTTATGTACCATTTAGCTAAAACCCATAAATAACATTGTTTATAGAAAATATAAATAAAATAAATAAAAAGATAGGAATTTATCTTTTTTTTTTTTGTTATTCATCTTCATAGGTACCAAGATGCCAAAATTCTGGCAAAATTCAGGAAAATTGTGAAAAAAGAACATTAGAAAAAAATTTAATTTTAGCTTTTTTATCGGACTGTTATGTACCAACCCTAAAGTGCATGCAAAGCCACCTATATGGGGAAATTAAATGACTTTACCAGAAACCTGCCTTTTGAGTGTTTTTCAGCATGTTAGGCACCAAAACGATATATAATATGGAAGTCACTCACTATGGGAATCCATCACAAAATTACTGAAAAAGTGTCTTTTCAGTGTTTTACGTAGAAAAACGCTAAAACGGATACAAACCAACGAATATGAGGAAATAGAATAACATTACCAAAAAAGGTATATTTTCAATGTTTTTGAGCTTCTTACCTACAAAAAAACGCGAAAATGGATAGAAAGCACTCTATATTGAGATACAAAAGGACATTACAAGAAACTTGTATAATGAGTGTTTTATAGTTTCACAAGAACCACAAGGGAAAAAACGCAAAAACTCGTGTATATGGATAATTTTCTTAGATACCAAAATGCTGAAATTCAGGAATAACACTCTTAATTGAGGATACAGAACAACCTTACGATATGCATGTATTTTGACTGTTTTTCACATTCTTAGTTACCAAAACCCCAAATTGCATGCAAAAGTAGCTTTATGTGGTAAAAAAAATGACATTACCAGAAAAGTGTCTTTTGAGTGTTTTTTTTAGCGTGTTAGGCAATAAAGCACTAAAAAGGAGGGCATTAAAACCATCTTTTACCAAGAACTTGCCTTTGCCTAATATAGAGTTCGTTTCATCCATTTTCGCATTTTTTTGTAGGTAACAAGCTAAAAATACATCAAAATATATAATTTTGGTAATGTTATTGTATCTCTTCATATTGGTTAGTTTGCATCTTTTTTGGCGTTTTTCTACGTAAATCACTGAAAAGAGACGTTTTCAGTAATATTGTTGAAATTGCTGAAAAAAAAACACCCAAAAGACAGGTTTCTGGTAAAGTCGAGTAATTTCTCCATATAGGTGGCTTTGCCTGAACTTCAGGGTTTGGTACATAACACCGGAAAAAAGCTAAAATTATTTTTTTTTATAATGATTTCTTTTACAAAATTTCCCTGAATTTTTCCATAATTTTGGTATCTCGGTACCTATGAAGATGAAAAACAAAAAATTTTTTTTTTTCTCTATAAAGTGTTATTTGTGAGTTTTAGCTTTTTGGTACTTAAGGAACTTAAAAACACTCATAATACACGATTTTGGTAATGTCCTTTTCTTATAAAAAGATCCGTTTCTTTACATGTATTACAGCGTTCTTATAGGTAACATGGTCAAAAACACTCAAAATACATATTTTTGGTAATGTTATTCTGTTTCTCCATAAAGGGTGTTTTACATGCGTTTTAGAGTTTTGGTATGTAAGGAGTTAAAAAACACTTAAAGGCAATTTCTTCGTAAAAGTTGATTTTATTCCCAAGTAATGTGATTGTTCTGCTTTTTAGTGCTTTGTTGCATATCATGCTCAAAAACACTCAAAAGACATTTTTCTGATAATGTCATTTTTTTCCCACATAAAGCTAGTTTCGCACGTAATTTGGGAATTTCGTAACTAAGAATATGAAAAACTCTCAAATTAGATTAAGTAGATTAATTAGGTCAGAATCGCATGCCATCGCCTTGCAGGCAGATTTGGATAGGATGAACGAATGGACAGACAAATGGCAAATGCAGTTTAATATCAACAAATGCAAAGCACTTAGCGTAAGTAGAAGAAACCCAAACAGTAGTTACACAATGAACAACAAAGTTGTGGTAGGTTCAGGGTAAGAAAAAGATTTGAGATTTAAAGTTAGCTCTGAATTCCGTCTAAGAAAGCAATGCAGAGGCCAGAAACAAAGCAAATAGTGTATTATGATTCATTTTCAGGAATGCTAAAAGTAGAACACCCGAAGTAATATTGAAGGTAACATAATAAAAAACACGTTTTTGGTAATGTTTTTCTGTTTCTCCATAAAGGATGTTTTACATGCGTTTTAGCGATTTGGTATGTAAGGAGCTCAAAAACACTTAGAAGCAAGTTCTTGGTAAAAGTTGGTTTTGTTCACATGTAATGTGATTGCCCTTCTTTTTAGTGCTTTATTGCCTAACACGTTCAAAAATACTCAAAAGACACTTTTAAGGTAATGTCATTTTTTTTTCCCCATATTAAGCTATTTTTGCATGAAATTTGGAGTTTTGGTAACCAAGAATGTGAAAAACACTCAAAATACACGCATTCGGTAAGGTTGTTCTGTTTCTCAATTAAAAGTGTTATTCATGAGTTTTAGTGTTTTGGTATCTAAGAATCTCAAAATCTCTCATAATGCAAGTTTCTCGTAATGTCCTTTTTTTCCTCATATGGGGTGCTTTGCCTGCATTTTGGCATTTTTTTTTCACGTAATAGCTGAAAAAAACACTTGAAAATACACACTTTTGGTAATAAGAACATAAGAAATAAGTAAATCTGCAAGAAAGCATCAGGACTACACGTGGCAGTACTTGTATGAAATACTCGTATGCCTACCTATTTCCACCTATCATCCCAATCCATAAATGTGTAATTTTTTCTTACAGTTCCCAAATGCCTCAGCACTAACAACTAGATTAATACGTCCGTTCCAGTCATCTACTACTCTATTTGAGAACCAATTCCTTCCTGTCTCCTTTTTGAACATCAAGTTTTCAGGCTTGAACCCGTTTTTCTTGTTCTATCATGGTTACAGATTCTAAGAATTTTCCTTATGTTCCCTTTGATATAACCCATGTACCACTTAAAGACTTCTATCAGCTCCAACTCTTAACCTACGTCTCTCTAAACCTCTAAAGATTGTAAATTAAACAGCTTGAATCTCGCTTCGTAAGGAATACTCCTCAACCCCTGTATCCTTTTAGTCATTCTCCTTTGTACTGATTCTAATAGACCTTTATCCTTCCTGTGATGTGGTGACCAGAATTGGACAGCGTAGTGTAGATGAAGCGCCAAATGTAACTTTGGTATAAATTGGTGTTATTCTAATGTAATATGATTGCCCTGCTTTTCAGTGCTTTATTTCCTATCACGCTCAAAAACACTTAAAAGACACTTTTCTGGTAATGTCATTTTTTTCTAACATAAAGGTGGTTTCGCATGCAATTTGGGGTTTTGGTAACTAAGAATGTGAAAAGCACTCAAAAAACACGCATTTAGTAAGGTTGTTCTTTTTCTCAATTAAGAGTGTTATTCATGAGTTTCAGCATTTTGGTATCTAGGAACCTTCTCCATATACACGAGTTTTTGTGTTTTTTGCCTTTTGGTTCTTTTGAACTATCAAAATCTCATTATACACTTTTCTTGCAAAGTCCTTTTGTTTTCTAATATAGAGTGCTTTGCATCAATTTTTGCGTTTTTTTTTTGTAGGTAACAACCACAAAAACACTCAAAATATACCTTTTTGGTAACGTTTTTCTATTTCTTGATATTGGTTGGTTTCCATCCGTTTTAGCGTTTTTCTACGTAAAACACTGAAAAAACACGTTTTTAGCAATTTTGTTTTGGATTCTCATATAGAGTGAGTTCCTTATTATTTATCGTTTTGGTGCCTAACATGCTGAAAAACACTCAAAAAACAGATTTCTGGTAAAGTCGTTTAATTTCCTCATGCAATTTCCTTTGGATGCACTTTACGGTTTGGTACATAACAGTCCGAATAAAATAGCTAAAATTAACTTTTCTGATAATTTTCTTTTATCATATAATAACTCTGAATTTTCCCAGAATTTTGGCATCTCGGTACCTATGAAGACGAATAACAACAAAAAAAATCCTATTTTTTTTATTTTCTTACTTTTTTTCTTTCTAAATAAAAAGTGTTATTTGTGGGTTTATCTTTTTGGTACTTAATAATACTTATAATACACATTTCTCGTAATGTTCTTTCGTTTCGCAAACATAAGGTTCTTTGCATGTCTTTAAGCGTTTTTATAGATAACATGATCAAAAACACTGAAAATATATGTTTTTGGTAATTTGATTCTGTTTCTCCAAAAAAGGTGTTTTGCATGCATTTTAGCGTTTTGGTATGTAATGAGCTCAAAAACACTTAAAAGCAAGTTCTTGGTAAAAGTTATTTTTATTCCCATGTAATGTGATTGCCCTGCTTTTTAGTGCTTTATTGCCTAACACGATCAAAAACAGTCAAAAGACACTTTTCTGGTAATATCATTTTTTTTCCCACATAAAGCTAGTTTTGCATGGAATTTGGGGTTTTGATAACTAAGAATGTGAAAAAAAACTCAAAACACAGGCATTTAGTAAGGTTGTTCTATTTCTTAATTAAAAGTGTTATTCATGAGTTTCAGCATTTTGGTATGTAAGAAACTTTTCTAATACACACATTTGGTAAGGTATTTCTGTTTCAAAATTAAAAGTGTTATTCATGAGTTTTAGCTTTTTGGTATGTAAGAAACTTCTTTATGTAAACGAGTTTTTGAGTTTTTTACCTTGTGGTTCTTGTCAAACTATAAAAGACTCATACACGTTTCTCGTAATGTCCTTTTCTTTGCCAATATAAAGTGCTTTCCATCCATTTTTGCATTTTTGTAGGTAACAAGCTCAAAAACACATAAAAATATATGTTTTTGGTAATGTTATTCTATTTCTTCATATTGGTTAGTTTACATCCGTTTTAGCGTTTTACTACGTAAATCACTGAAAAGAAACGTTTTCAGTAATATTATTGAAATTGCCGAAAAACACTCAAAAGACAGGTTTATGGTAAAGTCGTGGAATTTCCCCATATATTGCATGCTCTTTAGGGTTTGTACATAACTCCGGAAAAAAAGCTAAAATAATTTTTTTTATAATGATTTTTTTTACAAAATTTCCATGAATTTTGCCAGAATTTTGGCATTTCAGTACGTATGAAGATGAAAAACAAAAAAAAAAATTTCTCTTTATGAAGAGTGTTATTTGTGGGTTTTAGCTTTTTGGTACTTAAGGAACTTAAAAAAACACTCATAATACACGATTTTCGTAATGTCCTTTTGTTATACAAACATAGGGTTCTTTACATGTATTTACATGTTTTTGGTAATGTTATTCTGTTTCTCCATAAAGGGTGTTTTGCATGCGTTTTAGCGATTTGGTATGTAAGGAGTTAAAAAACACTTAAAGGCAAGTTCTTCGTAAAAGTTGGCTTTATTCCCATGTAATGTGAGTGTTCTTCTTTTTATTGCTTTGTTGCATATCACGCTCAAGAACACTAAAAAGACACTTTTTTGGTAATGTTATTTTTTTTTCCCACATGAAGGTACTTTCGCATGTAATTTTGCATTTTCGTAACTAAGAATGTGAAAAACACTCAAAATACATAATTTGGTAAGGTAGTTCTGTTTATCGATTAAAAGTGTTATTCATGCATTTCATCATTTCGGTATGTAAGAAATTTCTCTATATACACGAGTTTTTGCGTTTATTGCCTTGTGGTACTTTTAAAACTATAAAACACTCATTATACACGTTTCTCGTAATGTCCTTTTGTTTCCTATTATAGAGTGCTTTACATCCATTTTTGCATTTTATTGTAGGTAACAAGCTCAAAAACACTCAAAATATATCTTTTTGGTAATGTTATTCTATTTCTTCATATAGGTTGGTTTGCATCCGCTTTAGCGTTTTTCTACGTAAACACTGAAAGGACACGTTTTCAGTAATTTTGTTTTGGATTCACATATTGACTGACTTCCATATTATTTATCGTTTTGGTGCCTAACATGCTGAAAAACACTGAAAAGACAGGCTTCTTGTAAAGTCGTTTAACTTCCCTATATAGGTGGCTTTGCATGCACTTTAGGGTTTGGTACATAACAATCCGAAAAAAAAAAAGCTATAATTAATTTTTTGGGTAATGTTCTTTTTTCCACATAAATTCTCTGAATTTTTTCAGATTTTGGGCATCTCGGTACCTATAAGGATGAATAACAAAAAAAAAAAAAAATCCCATTTTTTATTTTTTGTTTATTTTTTTCCTAAATAAACAGTGTTATTTGTGGGTTTTAGCCTTTAGGTACTAAAGGAACTTAAAAAAAAACACTCATAATACACGTTTCTCGTAATGTCCTTTCGTTTCCCAAACATAAGGTTCTTTGCATGAATTTAACCGTTTTTATAGATAACATGATCAAAAACACTCAAAATACATGTATTTTGTAATATTATTCTGTTTCTCCATAAAATGTATTTTGCATGCGTTTTAGCGTTTTGGTATGTAAGGAGCTCAAAAACACTTAAAGGCAAGTTCTTGGTATAATTTGGTTTTATTCCCATGTAATGTGATTGCCCTTCCTTTTAGTGCTTTATTGCGTAATACGCTCAAAAAACACTCAAAAGACATGCAAGGCCTCGCATATGAGGAAATTAACGACCTTACCAGAAATCTGTCTTTTGAGTGTTTTTCAGCATGTTAGGCACCAAAATGATCAATAATAAGAAACTCACTCTATGTGGGAATACAAGAGAAAATTACTGAAAACGTGTCTTCTCAGTGTTTTACGTAGAAAAACGCTAAAACTAATGCAAACCAACCAATATCAAGAAGCAGAAAAACATTACCAAAAATGTATATCTTGAGTGTTTTTGAGCTTGTTACCTACAAAATAAAAAACGCAAAAATTAATAAAAGCACTCTATATTGGGAAACAAAGGGACATTGCGAGAAAAGTGTATAATGAATGTTTTATAGTTCAATAAAAACACAAGAGAAAAAACGCAAAAACTCGTGTATATGGAGAAGTTTCCTAGATACCAAAATGCTGAAACTCATGAATAACACTCTTAATTGAGGAACAGAACAACCTTTCTAAATGCGTGTCAAAAACACTAAAAGGCAAGTTCTTCGTAAAAGTTGGTTTTATTCCCATGTAATGTGATTGCCCTGCTTTTAGTGCTTTATTGCCTAAGACGTTCAAAAACACTCAGACACTTTTCTGGTAATGTCATTTTTTTCCCATATTAGGCTAGTTTCGCATGGAATTAGGGGTTTTGGTAACTAAAAATGTAAAAAAACACTCATAATACACGCATTTGGTAAGGTTGCTCTGTTTCTTGATTAAGAGTGTTATTCATGAGTTTCAGCATTTTGGTATCTTAGAAACTTCTCCACACAGACGAGTTTTTGCGTTTTTTGCCTTGTGATTCTGGTGAAACTATAAAACACTCTTTATACATGTTTCTCGTTATGTCCTTTTTTTCCTAACATACAGTGCTTTGCATCCATTTTTTTTTTTCATGTAACAAGCTGAAAAACACAAAATATACTTTTCTGGTAATATTATTCTATTTTTTCATATTGGTTAGTTTGCCTCCGTTTAAGCGTTTTTCTACATAAATATTTTAAAAGACACTTCTCGGTAGTTTTGTTTTGGATTTCCATATAGAGTGACTTTCATATTATCTATCGTTTTGGTTCCTAACATGCGGAAAAACACTCAAAAGACAGGTTTCTTGTAAATTCGTTAAATTTTCCCAAATAGATGGCTTTGCATACATTTTATGGTTTGGTACATAACTCCGAAAAAAAAGGTAAAATTAACTTTTTTGATAATGTTCTTTTTTCCACATAATTTCCCTGAATTTTGCCTTGTGGTTCTTTTAATACTATAAAACACTCATTATACACGTTTCCCTTAATGTCCCTTTGTTTCCTAATATAGAGTGCTTTACATCCATTTTTGCATTTTTTTGTAGGTAACAAGCTCTAAAACACTCAAAATATATCTTTTTGGTAATGTTATTTTATTTTTTCATATAGGTTGGTTTGCATCCGCTTTAGCGTTTTTTTCTACGTAAAACACTGAAAAGACACGTTTTCAGTAATTTTGTTTTGGATTCACATATTGACTGACTTCCATATTATTTATCGCTTTGGTGCCTAACATGCTGAAAAACACTGAAAAGACAGGTTTCTGGTAAAGTTGTTTAATTTCCTCATATAGGTGGCTTTGCATGCACTTTAGGGTTTGGTAAATAACAATCCGAAAAAAAGCTATAATTAACTTTTTTGATAATGTTCTTTTTTCCACATAAATTTCCTGAATTTTGGCAGAATTTTGGCATCTCGGTACTTATGAAAATCAATAAAAAAATCATTTTTTTTATTTTTTTTTATTTTGTTTTCTCTTTAAAGAGTGTTATTTGTGGGGTTTTAACGTTTTGGTAATTAAGGAACTTAAAAAGAGTCAAAATACACGTTTCTCGTAATACCCTTTCGTTTCCCAAAGATAGGGTTCTTTATACGTAACAGATCAAAAACACTGAAAATTCATGTTTTTCGTAATTTTATTTTGTTTCTCAATAAAGGGTGTTTTGCATGCATTTTAGCGTTTTGGTATGTAAGGAGCTGAAAAACACTTAAAAACAAGTTTTTGGTAAATGTTCGTTTTATTCCCATGTAATGTCATTGCCCTGTTTTTTTGTGCTTTATTGCCTAACACGCTCAAACACACTCAAACACACTCAAAAGACTTTTTTTCTGGTAATGTCGTTTTTTTCCCACATAAAGCTAGTTTCGCATGTAATTTCGGGTTTTGGTAGCTAAGAATGTGAAAAACACTCAAAATACACGCATTTGGTAAGGTTGTTTTGTTTCTCAATTAAGAGTGTTATTGATGAATTTCAACATTTTGGTATCTAAGAAATATCTCCATATACACGAGTTTTTCCTTGTTTTGCCTCGTAGTTCTTGTGAAACTATAAAACACTCATTATAAACGTTTCTCGTAATGTCCTTTTGTTTCCCAATATAGAGAGATTTGCATCCATTTTCGCTCAAAAACACAAAAAATACCTTTTTGGTAATATTATTCTATTTCATGATATTGGTTGATTTGCATTCGTTTTAGCGTTTTTCTACGTAAAACACAGAAAAGACACGTTTTCAGTAATTTTGTTTTGGATTCCCATATAGATTGACTTCCATGTTATTTATCGTTTTGATGCCTAACATGAAGAAAAACACTCAAAAGACAGGTTTCTTGTAAAGTCGTTTAATTTCCCCATATAGGTGGCTTTGCATACTCTTTAGGATTTGGTACATAACAGTCCGAAAAAAAGCTAAAATTAACCTTTTTCATAATATTCTTTTTTAACGTAATTTTCCTGAATTTTGCCAGAATTTTGGCATCTCGGTACCTATGAAGATCAATAAAAAAATACTATTTATTTATTTATTTATTTATTTTTCTCTATAGAGAGTGTTATTTGTGGGTTTTAGCTTTTTGGTACTTAAGGAACTTATAAACACTCATAATACACATTCCTCGTAATGTCCTTTCATTCCCAAATATAGGGTTCTTTGCATGTATTTAAGCGTTTTTATTGGTAATAAGCTCAAAAACACTCATAATATATGTTTTTGATAATGTTATTTTGTTTTTCCATAAAGGATGTTTTGCATGGGTTTTAGCGTTTTGGTATGTAAGGAGCTTAAAAAAACTTAGAGGCAAGTTCTTGGTAAAAGTTAGTTATATTCCCATATAATGTGATTGCCCTGCTTTTTACTGCTTTATTGCCTAACATGCTGAAAACACTAAAAAGACACTTTTCTACTAATTTCATTTTTTTTCCACAGTTTCGCATGTAATTTGGGGTTGGACCACTAAGAATGTGAAAAAAAAACACTCAAAATACACTCATTTTCTATGATTGTTATGTTTCTCAATTAAGAGTGTTATTCATGAGTTTCAACATTTTGGTATCTAAGAAACTTCTCCATATACACGAGTTTTTGCGTTTTTTGCCTTATGGTTCTTAAAAACTATTAAAATATTCATTATACAATTTTCTTATAATATTCTTTTGTTTCGCAATATAGATTGCTTTGCATTGATTTTTGCGTTTTTTGTAGGTAACAAGCTCAAAAACACTCAACTTTTTTGTAATGTTATTCTATTTTTTCATATTGGTTGGTTTGCATCCGTTTTAGCGTTCTACGCTAAAACTGAAAAGACATGTTTTCAGTAATATTATTGAAATTGCTGAAAACACCCACAGACACGTTTCTTGTAAAGTCGTGTAATTTCCCTATAGAGGTGGCTTTGCATGCACTTCCGGGTTTCGTACATAACTCCGGAAAAAGCTAAAATTATTTTTTTTTTATGTTTTTTTTTCACATAATTTCCCTGAATTTTCTCAGAATTTTGGCATCTCGGTACCTATGAAGATGAATAACAAAAACTGAAAAAAATATTTTTTTTAAATAATTTTTTCTCTATAAAGAAAAAAATTGTGGGTTTTAGATTTTTAATACTTAAGGAACGTAAAAATACCCATAATACACGATTTTCGTAATGTCCTTTCGTTTCACAAACATAGGGTTCTTTGCATCCGTTTTAGCGTTTTTCTACGTAAAACACTGAAAAGACAGTTTTTCAGTAATTTTGTGATGGATTCCCATGTTAAGTGACTTCCATATTATATATCGTTTTGGTGCCTAACATGCTGAAAAACACTCAAAAGACAGGTTTCTGGTAAAGTCATTTAATTTCCCCATATAGGTGGCTTTGCATGCACTTTAGGGTTTGGTACATAACAGTCCGAAAAAAGAAACAAAATTATATTTTTTTCATAATTTTCTTTTTTCACAATTTTCCTGAATTTTGCCAGAATTTTGGCATATTGGTACCTATGAAGATGAATAACAAAAAAAAAAAGATAAATTCCTATCTTTTTATTTATTTTATTTATATTTTCTATAAACAATGTTATTCATGGGTTTTAGCTAAATGGTACTTAAAGAACTTAAAAACACTCGTAATACATGTTTCTCGAAATGTCGTATAATTTCCCAAACATAAGGTTCTTTGCATGTATTTAAGCGTTTTTATAGATAACCTGATCAAAAACACTCAAAATACATGTTTTTGGTAATGTTATTCTGTTTCTCCATAAAGGGTGTTTTGCATTCGTTTTAGCGTTTTGGTATATGTGGAGCTCAAAAACACTTAAAGGCAAGTTCTTAGTAAAAGTTAGTTTTATTCCCATGTAATGTGATTGCCCTGCATTTTAGTGTTTTATTGCCTATCATGCTAAAAAAAAAAAAAAAAAACACTTAAAAGACACTTTCCTGGTAATGTCATTTTTTTCCCACATAAAGCTACTTTCACATAAAATTTGGGGTTTTGGTAACTAAGAATGTGAAAAACACTCAAAATACACGCATTTCGTAAGGTTGCTCTGTTTCTCAATTAAGAGTGTTATTCAGAAGTTTCAGCATTTTGGTATCTAAGAAACTTCTCCATATATATGAGTTTTTGCGTTTTTTGCCTTGTGATTCTTGAGAATCTATAAAACACTCATTATACACGTTTCTCGTAATGTCTTTTTGTTAATCAGTACAGCGAGCTTTGCATCCATTTTCGCGTTTTTTGTAAGTAAAAAGCTCAAAAAACACTCAAATTATACCTTTTTGGTAATCTTATTCTATTTCTTCATATTGGTTGGTTTGCATCCGTTTCAGCGTTTTTCTATGTAAAACACGAAAAAGACACGTTTAAAATAATTTTGTTTTGGATTTCCACATAGAATGACTTCAATATTATTTATTGTTTTGGTGACTAACATGCTGAACAACACTAGAAACACAGGTTCCTCGTAAAGTCGTTTAATTTCCCCATATAGTTGGCTTTGCATGCACTTCATGGTTTGGTACATAACAGTCCGAAAAAAAAGCAAAAAATTAACTTTTTTGATAATGTTCTTTTTACACATAATTTCCCTGAATTTTGCCAGAATTTTGGCATCTCAGTACCTATGAAGAAGAATAAAAAAAAAGATCCTATTTTTTTATTATTTCTTTATTTTTTTTTTTCTCTATAAAGAGGTTTTAGCTTTTTGGTACTTATGGAACTTAAAAAACACGCATAATACACGTTTCTCGTAATGTCCTTTCGTTTCACAAACATAGGGTTCTTTGCATGTATTTAAGCGATTTTATAGGTAACATGATCAAAAACACTCAAAATACATGTTTTTGGTAATGTTATTCTGTTTCTCCATAAAGGTTGTTTTGCATGCGTTTAGCGTTTTGGTATGTAAGGAGTTAAAAAACACTTAAAGGCAATTTCGTAAAATTTGGTTTTATTCCAATGTAATGTGATTATTCTGCTTTTTTGCATATAACGAGCAAAAACACTCAAAAGACCCTTTTCTGGTAATGTCATTTTTTTCCCACATAAAACTAGTTTCGCATGTAATTTGGGATTTTCGTAACTAAGAATGCGAAAAACACTCAAAATACACACATTTGGTAAGGTAGTTCTGTTTTTTAATTAAAAGTATTATTCATGAGTTTTAGCGTTTGGTATGTAAGAAACTTCTCTATATACACGAGTTTTTGCGTTTTTTGACTTGTGGTTCTTGTGAAACTATAAAACACTCATTATTCACGTTTCTTGTAATTTCCTTTTCCTTCCCAATATCGAGTGCTTTCCACCTATTTCCGCGTTTTTTTGTAGGTAAAAAGCTCAAAAACAATTTTGGTAATGTTATTCTATTTCTTCATATTTGTTGGTTTGCATCCGTTTCAGCGTTTTTCTTCGTAAAACACTGAAAAGACACGTTTTCAGTAATTTTGTTTTGGATTCACATATTGACTGACTTCCATATTATTTATCGTTTTGGTGCCTAACATGCTGAAAAACACTGAATTGACAAGTTTCTGGTAAAGTCGTTTAACTTCCTTATATAGGTGGCATGCACTTTAAAGTTTGGTACATAAAAATCCGAAAAACAGCTGTAATTAACTTTTTTGATAATGTTCTTTTTTCCACATAAATTCCCTTAATTTTGGCAGAATTTTGGCATCTTGGTACCTATGAAAATCAATATAAAAAAAAAGCTATTTTTTTATTTATTTATTTTTTTTATCTATAAAGAGTGTTATTTGTGGGTTTTAACGTTTTGGTACTTAAGGAACTTAAAAACGGTCCTAATACACGTTTCTCGTAATGTCCTTTCGTTTCCCAAATATAGGGTTCTTTGCATGTATTTAAACGTTTTTATAGGTAACATGATCAAAAAACACTTAAAACACATGTTTTTAGTAATGTTATTCTGCTTCTCCATAAAGGAGTTTTTTTGCATGCGTTTTAGCGTTTTGGTTTGTAAGGAGGTCAAAACACTCCAAGGCAAGTTCTTTGTAGAAGTTGGTTTTATTGATATGTAATGTGATTGCCCTGTTTTTTTTTTTTTTTGTGATTTATTGTCTAACACGCTCAAAAACACTCAAAAGACACTTCTGGTAATGTCATTTTTTCCAACATAGTTTCGCGTGCTATTTGGGGTTTTGCTAACTAAGAATGTGAAAAACACTCAAAATACACGGATTTGGTAATGTTGTTCTGTTTCTCAAATAATACTGTTATTCATGAGTTTCAGCATTTTGGTATCTAAGAAACTTCTTTATATACCCGAGTTTTTGCGTTTTTTGCCTTGTGGTTCTTGTGAACCACAAGTTCGTTTGCTCAAAAATAATAAGACACTCATTATACACGTTTCTCGTAATGTCCTTTTGTTTCCCAATAGGGAGTGTTTTGCATCCATTTTCGCGTTTTTTGTAGGTAACAGTTCAAAAACACTGAAAATGTACCTTTTTTGGTAATGTTATTTTATTTATTTTTATTTGTTATTTGCATCCGTTTTATCGTTTTTCTACGTAAAACACCGAAAAGACACGTTTTCAGTAATTTTGTTTTAGATTCCCATATAGAGTGACTTGCATGTTATTTACCGTTAAGGTGCCTAACAAGCTGAAAAACACTCATAAGACAGTTTTCTTGCAAAGACGTTTAATATCCCCATATAGGTGGCTTTGCATGCACTTTAGGGTTTGGTAAATAACAGTACGAAAAAAAAAGCTAAAATTAACTTTTTTGATAATTGACTCATAATTTCCTGAATTTTGCCCAAATTTTGGAATCTTGGTACCTGTGAAGATGAAAAAGAAAGAAAAAAATATCGTATTTTTTGTTTATTTATTTGTTTTTTCTTAATAAAGAGTGTCATTTGTGACTTTTAGCTTTTTGGTAAATAATGATCTTAAAAACACTCATAATACACGTTTCTCGTAATGTCCTTTCGTTTCCCAAAAATACGGTTCTTTGCATGTATTTAAGCGTTTTTATTGGTAACATGATCAAAACAACTCAAAATATATGTTTTTGGTAATGTTATTCTCTTTCTCCATAAAGTGTGTTTTGCCTGCGTTTTAGCGTTTTGTTATATAAGGAGCTCAAAACACTTAAAGTCAAGTTCTTGTTAAAAATTGATTTTATTGCCATGTAAAGTGATTCCCCTACTTTTTAGTGCTATATTGCCAATCACGCTCAAAAACACTCAAAATACACTTTTCTGGTAATGTCATTTTTTTCCCACATAAAGCTGGTTTCGCATGCAATTGCGTTTTTGAGCTCCTTATATACCAAAACGCTAAAACGCATGCAAAACACCCTTTATGGAGGAACAGATTAACATAACCAAAAACACGTATTTTGAGTGTTTTTGATCATCTTACCTCTAAAAACGCTTGAATACATGCAAAGAACCCTATGTCTGGGAAACGAAAGGACTTTACGAGAAATGTGTATTATGAGTGTTTTTAAGTTCCATAAGTACCAAAAAGCTAAAACCTCTTTATATAGAAAAAAAAAGTAAATAAATAAATAAGATTTTTTTTTGTTATTCTTCTTCGTAGGTACCGAGATCCCAAAATTCTGGCAAAATTCAGGTAAATTATATGAAAAAAGAACATTATCAAAAGAGTTAATTTTAGCTTTTTTTTCGGACTGTTATGCACAAAACACTAAAGTGCATGCATAGCCACCTATATGGGGAAATTAAATGACTTTACGAGAAACCTGTGTTTCTAGTGTTATTCAGCATGTTAGTCACCAAAACAATAAATAATATGGAAGTCATTCTATATGGGAATCCAAAGCAAATTACTGAAAATGTGTCTTTTCGGTGTTTTAAGTAGAAAAATGCTAAAACGGATGCAAAACCAACCAACAAGAAAAATAGAATAAGATTACCAAAAAGGTATATTTTGAGTATTTTTGAGCTTTTTACAAAATACGCGAAAATGGATGGAAAGCTCTCTATATTGGTTAACAAAAGGACATTACGAGAAACGTGTACTCATTAATAACATTCCTAATTGAGAAACAGAACAACCTTACTAAATGCGTGTATTTTGAGAGCTTTTCACATTCTTAGTTACCAAAACCCCAAATTGCATGCGAAACCAGCTTTATATGAGAAAAAAATTAAAAATTACCAGAAAAATATTTTTTGATTGTTTTTGAGCCTGATAGGCAATAAAGCACTAAAAAAGACGGCAATCAAATTACATGTGAATAAAACAAATTTTTATCAAGAACTTGCCTGTAAGTGTTTTTGAGCTCCTTATATACTAAACCGCTAAAACGCATGCAATACAAACTTTATGGAGAAACAGAATATAATTACCAAAAACATTTATTTTGAGTGTTTTTGATCATGTTATCTATAAAAACGCTTAAATACATGCAAAAAACCTTATGTTTTTATGAAGCAAAAAGGATATTACGAGAAACGTATATTATGAGTGTTTTTTTTTATTTGTTAAGTGCCAAAAACCTAAAACCCACTTTTTATTTAGAAAAAAATAAATAAAAAAATTAAAAATTAGGATTTCTTTTTTGTTATTCATGTTCATAGGTACCGAAATGCCAAAATTCTGGGAAAATTCAAGGCAATTATATGATAAGAGAATATTATCAAAAAAGTTGATTTTAGCTTTTTTCCGGACTGTTATGTACCAAACACTAAAATGCATGCAAAGCCTCCTATATGAGGAAATTAAACGACCTTACCAGAAATCTGTCTTTTGAGTGTTTTTCAGCATGTTAGGCACCAAAATGATATATAATAAGGAACTGACTCTATATGGGAATCCAAAACCAAATTACTGAAAACGTGTCTTCCCAGTGTTTTACGTAGAAAAATGCTAAAATGGATGCAAACCAACCAATATCAAGAAATAGAAAAAAACATTACCAAAAAGGTATATTTTGAGTGTTTTTGAGCTTGTTACCTACATGTTAAATACATGCAAAGAACCCTATGTTTGTGAAACGAAAGAACATTACGAAAATCGTGTATTATGGGTATTTTTACGTTCCTTAAGTATTAAAAATCTAAAACCCACAAATTTTCTCTTTATAGAGAAAAAAATAATTTAAAAAAATATATTTTTTTTCAGTTTTTGTTATTCATCTTCATAGGTACTGAGATGCCAAAATTCTGAGAAAATTCAGGGAAATTATGTGAAAAAAACATAAAAAAAAATAATTTTAGCTTTTTCCGGAGTTATGTACGAAACCCGGAAGTGCATGCAAAGCCACCTATATAGGGAAATTACACGACTTTACAAGAAACGTGTTTTTGGGTGTTTTCAGCAATTTCAATAATATTACTGAAAACATGTCTTTTCAGTTTTAGCGTAGAACGCTAAAACGGATGCAAACCAACCAATATGAAAAAATAGAATAACATTACAAAAAAGTTGAGTATTTTTGAGCTTGTTACCTACAAAAAACGCAAAAATCAATGCAAAGCAGTCTATATTGCGAAACAAAAGAATATTATAAGAAAATTGTATAATGAATGTTTTAATAGTTTTTAAGAACCATAAGGCAAAAAACGCAAAAACTCGTGTAGATGGAGAAGTTTCTTAGATACCAAAATGTTGAAACTCATGAATAACACTCTTAATTGAGAAACATAACAATCATAGAAAATGAGTGTATTTTGAGTGTTTTTTTTTTTCACATTCTTAGTGGTCCAACCCCAAATTACATGTGAAACTGTGGAAAAAAATGAAATTAGTAGAAAAGTGTCTTTTTAGTGTTTTCAGCGTGTTAGACAATAAAGCACTAAAAAGCAGGGCAATCACATTACATGGGAATATAACCAACTTTTACCAAGTACTTGCCTTTAAGTTTTTTTAAGCTCCTTACATACCAAAACGCTAAAACCCATGCAAAACATCCTTTATGGAAAAACAAAATAACATTATCAAAAACATATATTATGAGTGTTTTTGAGCTTATTACCAATAAAAACGCTTAAATACATGCAAAGAACCGTATATTTGGGAATGAAAGGACATTACGAGGAATGTGTATTATGAGTGTTTATAAGATCCTTAAGTACCAAAAAGCTAAAACCCACAAATAACTCTCTATAGAGAAAAGTAAATAAATAATTAAATAAATAGCATTTTTTTTATTGATCTTCATAGGTACAAAGATGCCAAAATTCTGGCAAAATTCAGGAAAATTACGTTAAAAAAGAATGTTATGAAAAAGGTTAATTTTAGCTTTTTTTCGGACTGTTATGTACCAAACCCTAAAGAATATGCAAAGCCACCTATATGGGGAAATTAAACGACTTTACAAGAAACCTGTCTTTTGAGTGTTTTTCAGCATGTTAGGCATCAAAACGATAAATAACATGGAAGTCACTCTATATGGGAATCCAAAACAAAATTACTGAAAACGTGTCTTTTCTGTGTTTTACGTAGAAAAACGCTAAAACGAATGGAAATCAACCAATATCATGAAATAGAATAATATTACCAAAAAGGTACTTTTTGTGTTTTTGAGCGAAAATGGATGCAAATCTCTCTATATTGGGAAACAAAAGGACATTACGAGAAACGTTTATAATGAGTGTTTTATAGTTTCACAAGAACTACAAGGCAAAACAAGGAAAAACTCGTGTATATGGAGATATTTCTTAGATACGAAAATGTTGAAATTCATCAATAACACTCTTAATTGAGAAACAAAACAACCTTACCAAATGCGTGTATTTTGAGTGTTTTTCACATTCTTAGCTACCAAAACCCAAAAAATTACATGCGAAACTAGCTTTATGTTGGAAAAAAAACGACATTACCAGAAAAAAAGTCTTTTGAGTGTTTGAGTGTGTTTGAGCGTGTTAGGCAATAAAGCACAAAAAAACAGGACATTACATGGGAATAAAACGAACATTTACCAAAAACTTGTTTTTAAGTGTTTTTCAGCTACTTACATACCAAAACGCTAAAATGCATGCAAAACACCCTTTATGGAGAAACAAAATAAAATTACGAAAAACATGAATTTTCAGTGTTTTTGATCTGTTACGTGTTTTTGATCTGGGAAACGAAAGGGTATTACGAGAAACGTGTATTTTGACTATTTTTAAGTTCCTTAAGTACCAAAACGTTAAAACCCACAAATAACACTCTTTAAAGAGAAAAAAAAAATAAAAATAGAAATAAATCATTTTTTTTATTGATTTTCATAAGTACCGAGATGCCAAAATTCTGCCAAAATTCTGGAAATTTATGTGGAAAAAAGAACATTATCAAAAAAGTTAATTATAGCTTTTTTTTCGGATTGTTATTTACCAAACCCTAAAGTGCATGCAAAGCCACCTATATGAGGAAATTAAACAACTTTACCAGAAACCTGTCTTTTCAGTGTTTTCAGCATGTTAGGCACTAAACCGATAAATAATATGGAAGTCAGTCAATATGTGAATCCAAAAGAAAACGTGTCTTTTCAGTGTTTTACGTAGAAAAAACGCTAAAGCGGATGCAAACCAACCTATATGAAAAAATAAAATAACATTACCAAAAAGATATATTTTGAGTGTTTTTAACCTTGTTACCTACAAAAAAATGCAAAAATGGATGTAAAGCACTCTATATTAGGAAACAAAGGGACATTAAGAGAAACGTGTATAATGACTGTTTTATAGTTTTAAAAGAACCACAAGGCAAAATTCAGGGAAATTATGTGGAAAAAAGAACATTATCAAAAAAGTTAATTTTACCTTTTTTTCGGAGTTATGTACCAAACCATAAAGTGTATGCAAAGCCATCTATTTGGGAAAATTTAACGAATTTACAAGAAACCTGTCTTTTGAGTGTTTTTCCGCATGTTAGGAACCAAAACGATAGATAATATGAAAGTCACTCTATATGGAAATCCAAAACAAAATTACTGAAAAGTGTCTTTTAAAATATTTACGTAGAAAAACGCTAAAACGGATGCAAACCAACCAATATGAAAAAATAGAATAATATTACCAGAAAAGTATATTTTGTGTTTTTGAGCTTGTTACATGAAAAAAAAAAAAATGGATGCAAAGCACTGTATATTAGGAAAAAAAGGACATAACGAGAAACATGTATAAAGAGTGTTTTATAGTTTCACCAGAATCACAAGGCAAAAAACGTAAAAACTCGTCTGTGTGGAGAAGTTTCTAAGATTCCAAAATGCTGAAACTCATGAATAACACTCTTAATCAAGAAACAGAGCAACCTTTAGCAAATGCGTGTATTATGAGTGTTTTTTACATTCTTAGTTACCAAAACCCCTAATTCCATGCGAAACTAGCTTTATGTGGGAAAAAAATGACATTACCAGAAAAGTGTCTGAGTGTTTTTGAACGTGTTAGGGAATAAAGCACTAAAAGCAGGGCAATCACATTACATGGGAATAAAACCAACTTTTACGAAGAACTTGCCTTTTAGTGTTTTTGACACGCATTTAGTAAGGTTGTTCTGTTCCTCAATTAAGAGTGTTATTCATGAGTTTCAGCATTTTGGTATCTAGGAAACTTCTCCATATACACGAGTTTTTGCGTTTTTTCTCTTGTGTTTTTATTGAAATATAAAACATTCATTATACACTTTTCTCGCAATGTCCCTTTGTTTCCCAATATAGAGTGCTTTTATCAATTTTTGCGTTTTTTTTTTTTTAGGTAACAAGCTCAAAAACACTCAAAATATACATTTTTGGTAATGATTTTCTGCTTCTTGATATTGGTTGGTTTGCATCAGTTTTAGCGTTTTTCTACGTAAAACACTGAGAAGACACGTTTTCAGTAATTTTGTTTTGTATTCCCACATAGAGTGAGTTCCTTATTACTGATCGTTTTGGTTCCTAACATGCTGAAAAACACTCAAAAGACAGATTTCTGGTAAGGTCGTTAATTTCCTCATATGCGAGGCCTTGCATGTCTTTCGAGTGTTTTTTGAGCGTGTTACGCAATAAAGCACTAAAAGAAAGGGCAATCACATTACATGGGAATAAAACCAAATTATACCAAGAACTTGCCTTTAAGTGTTTTTGAGCTCCGTACATACCAAAACGCTAAAACGCATGCAAAATACATTTTATGGAGAAACAGAATAATATTACCAAATACATGTATTTTCAGTGTTTTTGATCATGTTATCTATAAAAACGGTTAAATTCATGCAAAGAACCTTATGTTTGGGAAACGAAAGTACATTACGAGAAACGTATATTATGAGTGTTTTTTTTAAGTTCCTTTAGTACCTAAAGGCTAAAACCCACAAATAACACTGTTTATTTAGAAAAAAAATAAACAAAAAAATAAAAAATGGGATTTTTTTTTTTGTTATCCATCCTTATAGGTACCGAGATGCCCAAAATCTGCCAAAATTCAGAGAATTTATGTGGAAAAAAGAACATTACCCAAAAAGTTAATTATAGCTTTTTTTTTTCGGATTGTTATGTACCAAACCCTAAAGTGCATGCAAAGCCACCTATATAGGGAAGTTAAACGACTTTACAAGAAACCTATCTTTTCAGTGTTTTTCAGCATGTTAGGCACCAAAACGATAAATAATATGGAAGTCAGTCAATATGTGAATCCAAAACAAAATGACTGAAAACGTGTCTTTTCAGTGTTTACGTAGAAAACGCTAAAGCGTATGCAAACCAACCTATATGAAGAAATAGAATAACATTACCAAAAAGATATATTTTGAGTGTTTTTGAGCTTGTTACCTACAAAAAAAAAATGCAAAAATGGATGTAAAGCACTCTATAATAGGAAACAAAAGGACATTACGAGAAACGTGTATAATGAGTGTTTTATAGTTTTAAAAGAACCACAAGGCAATAAACGCAAAAACTCGAGTATATAGAGAAATTTCTTACATACCGAAATGATGAAATGCATGAATAACACTTTTAATCGATAAACAGAACTACCTTACCAAATTATGTATTTTGAGTGTTTTTCACATTCTTAGTTACGAAAATGCCAAATTACATGCGAAAGTACCTTCATGTGGGGAAAAAAAAATGACATTACCAAAAAAGTGTCTTTTTAGTGTTCTTGATTGTCATATGCAACAAAGCAATAAAAAGCAGAACACTCACATTACATGGGAATAAAACCAACTTTTACGAAGAACTTGCCTTTAAGTGTTTTTTAACTCCTTACATACCAAATCGCTAAAACGCATGCAAAACACCCTTTATGGAGAAACAGAATAACATTACCAAAAACATGTATTTTGAGTATTTTTGATCATGTAACCTATAAAAACGCTTAAATACATGTAAAGAACCCTATGTTTGTATAACAAAAGGACATTACGAAAATCGTGTATTATGAGTGTTTTTTTAAGTTCCTTAAGTACCAAAAACTAATACCCACAAATAACACTCTTCATAAAGAGAAAATTTTTTTTTTTGTTATTCATCTTCATATGTACCGAGATGCCAAAATTCTGGCAAAATTCATGGAAATTTTGTAAAAAAAAATCATTATAAAAAAATAATTTAAGCTTTTTTCCGGAGTTATGTACAAACCCTGAAGAGCATGTAAAGCCACCTATATGGGGAAATTCCACGACTTTACCATAAACCTGTCTTTTGAGTGTTTTCGGCAATTTCAATAATATTACTGAAAACGTGTCTTTTCAGTGATTTACGTAGTAAAACGCTAAAACAGATGTAAACTAACCAATATGAAGAAATAGAATAACATTACCAAAAACATATATTTTTATGTGTTTTTGAGCTTGTTACCTACAAAAATGCAAAAATGGATGGAAAGCACTTTATATTGGCAAAGAAAAGGACATTACGAGAAACTTGTATGAGTCTTTTATAGTTTGACAAGAACCACAAGGTAAAAAACTCAAAAACTCGTTTACATAAAGAAGTTTCTTACATACCAAAAAGCTAAAACTCATGAATAACACTTTTAATTTTGAAACAGAAATACCTTACCAAATGTGTGTATTAGAAAAGTTTCTTACATACCAAAATGCTGAAACTCATGAATAACACTTTTAATTAAGAAATAGGACAACCTTACTAAATGCCTGTGTTTTGAGTTTTTTTCACATTCTTAGTTACCAAAACCCCAAATTCCATGCAAAACTAGCTTTATGTGGAAAAAAAAATGATATTACCAGAAAAGTGTCTTTTGACTGTTTTTGAGCGTGTTAGGCAATAAATCACTAAAAAGCAGGGCAATCACATTACATGGGAATAAAAATAACTTTTACCAAGAACTTGCTTTTAAGTGTTTTTGAGCTCATTACATACCAAAACGCTAAAACGCATGGAAAACACCTTTTATGGAGAAACAGAATCAAATTACCAAAAACATATATTTTCAGTGTTTTTGATCATGTTATCTATAAAAACGCTTAAATACATGCAAAGAACCTTATGTTTGCGAAACGAAAGAACATTACGAGAAATGTGTATTATAAGTGTTATTAAGTTCCTTAAGTACCAAAAAGATAAACCCACAAATAACACTTTTTATTTAGAAAGAAAAAAGTAAGAAAATAATAAAATAGGATTTTTTTTTTTTTTTTGTTATTCGTCTTCATAGGTACCGAGATGCCAAAATTCTGGGAAAATTCAGGGTTATTATATGATAAAAGAAAATTATCAGAAAAGTTAATTTTAGCTTTTTTATTCGGACTGTTATGTACCAAACCGTAAAGTGCATCCAAAGACTCCTATATGAGGAAATTAAACGACTTTACCAGAAACCTGTTTTTTGAGTGTTTTTCAGCATGTTAGGCACCAAAACGATAAATAATAAGGAACTCACTCTATATGAGAATCCAAAACAAAATTGCTAAAAACGTGTTTTTTCAGTGTTTTACGTAGAAAAACGCTAAAACGGATGCAAACCAACCAATATCAAAAAATAGAAAAACGTTACCAAAAAGGTATATTTTGAGTGTTTTTTAGGTTGTTACCTACAAAAAACGCAAAAATTGATGCAAAGCACTCTATATTAGAAAACAAAAGGACTTTGCAAGAAAAGTGTATAATGAGATTTTTATAGTTCAAAAGAACCAAAAGGCAAAAAACACAAAAACTCGTGTATATGGAGAAGGTTCCTAGATACCAAAATGCTGAAACTCATGAATAACACTCTTAATTAATTGAGAAAAAGAACAACCTTACTAAATGCATGTTTTTTGAGTGCTTTTTCACTTAGTTACCAAAACCCCAAATTGCATGCGAAACCACCTTTATGTTAGAAAAAAATGACATTACCAGAAAAGTGTCTTTTAAGTGTTTTTGAGCGTGATAGGAAATAAAGCACTGAAAAGCAGGGCAATCATATTACATTAGAATAACACCAATTTATACCAAAGTTACATTTGGCGCTAGTCAGACTTCATCTACACTACGCTGTCCAATTCTGGTCACCACATCACAGGAAGGATAAAGGTCTATTAGAATCAGTACAAAGGAGAATGACTAAAAGGATACAGGGGTTGAGGAGTATTCCTTACGAAGCGAGATTCAAGCTGTTAAATTTACAATCTTTAGAGAGACGTAGGTTAAGAGTTTGAGCTGATAGTAGTCTTTAAGTGACCAGAAACGTGTTCTTCGAGCATTTTTGAGCGTTTTAGGAACCAAAACGCTAAAAAGCATGGAAGTCACCCTGTATCCGAATAAAAAACAATATTGCGAAAAACATATCTTTTGAGAGCTTTCGAACTTCTTACGTACCAAAACGAGAAAACGCATGAAAAACCAGGGACCAGAAAAAAAAAAAATAAATAAATAAAAGTGTCTTTTCAGTGTTTTGAACTTATTATATAATGAAATACTAAAACGCATGTAAAACACCCTTTATGGGGAAAGAGAATTACTTTAAGAAAATCAAGTGCTTTTAATGTTTTTTTGTGCTGTTACGCAGAAAAATGCAAAATTCAAGAAATCTACCCTATATGAGGAAATGAAAGGACATTACAAGAGACGTGTATTATGAGATTTTTTTTTTTTTAGCTTCTTATATACCAAAATTCTAAAACACATAAATTGCACTATGTATGAAGAAACATAATAACATTAGTAAAAATGTTTATTTTCAGTGTATTTCACATAATAAGGTACCAAAGCACCAAAAGGCATGCAAAGCACCCTATTTCCCGAGAAGAAGCGACATTCCAGAAACTAGTTTTTAGTGATTATAACCGTGTTAGGCACCAAAACTCACGAAAAGCACCTTATATTGGGAAACAAAACTTTACGAAAAACGATTTTTGTGTGTGTGTGTTTTTGAGCTACTTCCGTATTAAGACGATAAAACATTTGCAAAAAAAAAAAAACCTTAATGGAGAGAAAGAGAATACCATTACTAAAAATAAGTATTATGAGCGTCTTTTAACTTGTTTTGTACAAAAAGCGTTTTGAGTGTTTTGTGTTTTTTAGCTGACGTACTAAAACGCTAAAAAGACTGGAAAACACAGTTTATGGAGAAACAAAATAATATTACAAAAACGTTTATTTTCAATGTTTTGAGCTAATTATGTACAAAAATACCCAAATCCATGAAAAGTAGCGTATTTCAGAAATAAAACGATATTACAAAAAACGTGTATTATAAATGTTCCTGAGCTTCGTAAGTACCAAATCCCTGAATCGCATGATAGAAAAAAAAAGAACAACTTTCCTCCCCCCTCAAAAAAAAAAAAGTCTGTTTTCAGTGCTTTTTACTTTGTTAAGTACCAAAAAGCCTAATGGTTGTAAAACACCCTGTATCGGAAAAGGAAAGGACATTACGAGAAACGTGTATTATGAGTGTTTTTGAGGCTGTTAGGTATCAAAACTCTAAACGCGTGAATAGCACTACATATGAAGAAAGAAAATATTACTAAAAACATTTGTTTTGAGTTCTTTTTTTTTTTCATTTTTTTGTTAGATTGTAAAATGCACAAATAAATACTAATTACTCTATATTGAGAAAAATATAATATGACTAGAAACATGTTTTTTGATTGTTTTTGAGCGTGGTAGGCACCAAAACTGTAAAAAAAAAAAAACGGAATACAAAACTTTACCAACAACGTGTCTTTTGAGCGGAAAACTTTCTTATGAAGAAACAGAACAACATTGCAAAAAAAAAAGCGTATTTTGAGTATTTTTAGCTTCTTAGCAATAGAAATGTCAAAATACATGCAAAACACTTTACATGATGAAACAAAATTATATTATCAGAGTGTTTTTTTTTTTTTTTTAGATTTTTAAGCATCAAAAAACGGTGGACAACATTCAATATGGAAAAACAGAACAGCATTACGAAAATCGTGTATTTTGAGTGTTTTTCACATTGTTAGGTACAAAAAAAGCCAAAATACATGCAAAATACTCAATATGAGTAACCGAAACACATCTTTTGAGTGTATTTGAGCGTTTTATGCACAAAAACGCTAGAAAGCATGGAAAGCATCTTATATAAGAATATAAATCTTACTCCTTAAGTAGAAAAACGGCAAAATGCATGCAAAGTACCCTATATTGGGAAACGAAACGATATTACCACAAACGTATGTAATACGTACTTCTGAGCTTTTTAGGAACTAAAACCTTAAAACGCGTGAAAAGCACTCTATATGGAGAATTTTAAAAACATTACCAAAAATGTGTTTTGAATGTTTTTCAACATCGTGATTTGAAGAAACAGAATAATGTAAAAAAAAAAAAAAACGTGTAGGTATGTTTGACCAAAATGCAAAAATAAATGAAAACCATTCTTTATGGGGAATCGAAAAGGCATTATGAGAAACATGTAAAATGAGTGTTTCTGAGCCTACTATGTACCAAAACGCAAAAAAAAAAAAAAAAAAAAAAAAAACACGTGAATAGTATTCTATATAGAGACACAAAACATAAAAAAAAAAAAGTGTAATTTGAGTGTTTTCCAAATGTTAGGTATTAAAACAGTAAAATGCATGCATAGCACTCTCTATGGTGAAATAAAACAATATTACAAGAAATGTATATTATAATTATTTTTGTGCATGTTACACAATAAAACGCGAAAATGCATGGAAAGCACGCTATATTAGAAAACAAAATATTACCAAAAACGTTCCTTTTTAGTCTTTTTGAGGTACTTACCTACCAAAACGCTAAAACGGATGGAAAACACCCTTAATTGAGACATAGAATAACATTAGCAAAAAAACAAGTATTTTGAGTGATTATGAGCCTTTTACTTAGATAAAAACGAAAATGCATGCAAAACGGCAAAACTGTGGCAAAACGAAAAAAAAATATTAAAAGAAACGTGTATACGGAGTGTTTTTGAGCTTCTTAGGTACGAAAACGCGAGAATGCGATGAATAACACTCTATATCAAGAATCATATCAACATTACCAAAAACTTGAATTTTGAGTGTTTTTTTACATAGGTACCGAAAAGCTATCCTACCTATGTAAAAAAAAACATTCAAAGTGCGATATAGAGTGGGATACACTCTATATCGGGAAACAAAGGGACATTAACAGAAACGTGTATTTTCATTATTTTTAGCGTTTTAGACACCAAAACAATAAAAATGCTTGGAAAGTAACCTATTTTGGACTTGAAAACTACATTACCAAAAAGAAGTCATTTGTGTGTTTTGAACTATTTACGTACCAAAACGCTAAAACTCATGCAAAATTAATGAGAGAAAAAAAAGAATATTGTTAGGTAAAGAATCGGCAAAATGTATGCAATGTACCCTAAATGATGAAACATCGATATTACCACACACACATGTATTATGAATGTTATTTACCTTAGCTAACGAAACATTGAATAGCAATCTTCAGTATATGAAGTAACAGAATATTACAAAAATCGTGTGTTATGAGTGTTAGTGTTACTGGTATGTACGAAGACGCGAAAATTCACGCAAAGTATCCTATATGTATTAACGAAAGGACACTACAAAAAAAAAGTATTATAAGTGCTTTTCAGCTTCTTAGGTTAAAAAAAAAAAAACACACACACACACACAAAAAAAAAAAAAAAAAAAAACCTTATGTGTTTCTATAAGCATGTTATGCACCAAAACGCTAAAAGCATGAAAATCACCCTGTATGGGAATACCAAACAACATTACCAAAAACTTATCCTTTGAGTGTTTTTAGCTTCTTACGTACCAAAATACTAAAACGCATGCTAAACACACTTTATGGAAAAAGAATAGCATTACCAGAAACAAGTATTTTGATTTCTTTTTTTTTTTTTAGCTTAATACGTTAAAATTCATGAAAAGAATCCTATTTGAGGTAATGAAAGAACATTACTAAAAATACGTATGATGAGTGCTTTGTGAGTGTCTGAGGTGTCTTAGGTACCAAAACGCTAAAACACATGGATAACACTCTATCTCGTAAAGAGAACATTATCTAAAATATATATTTTGATTTTTTTTCACATTTTTAGGTACCAGAACGCCAAAATGCATGCAAAGCACCTTCACTTCTGAATTGAAATTTCGTTTACAGAAACATGTTTTTTGAGTGTCCTTTGAAGGCACGAGAACACTAAAAAGCATGGAAAATATGAAAAAGTACTTGGAAAAAAAAATACCAAAACGTGTTTTTTGAGCGTTTTTAGCTATACGTTCTGAAACGCTAAAACACTTGCAAATCAGTTTTTTTATAGTGAAAGAATAATAACTTTAACAAAAAAAACGTGCATTTTCGGTTTTTTCTGCTTGCTGAGTATAAAACCGCAAATATGTACTGGAAGTACACTACATCGGGAAACAAAAGAACATTACGATGGACGTGTATTATGAGGAGTTTTAAGCTTAGGTACCAAAATGCATAAAAGGCATTAATAGCACTCTATATGGAGAAACAGGATAACAATACATAAATTGTGTATTTTGTGTTTTTTCACATCGTTAGATAACAGAACACCAAAATGCATACAAATCAACCATTACTGTGAAATGATACATTACAGGAAACATATGAGTGTTTTTGTGCATGTTTTACAATAAAACCCTATAAAAGTATCGAAAGCACTCGGTATCATAAAACAAAATAACATTGCCAAAAACGTTCCTTTTGAGTGTTTTGAGGTACTAACCTAACAAAACACTAAAACGCATGGAAAGACAAAGAGACAGTGTAACAATATATTTTTTTTTTTCTGCTTGTTACGTACATAAATGCCAAATGCATGCAAAGTACTCTATATGGGAAAACGAAAGGACATTACGAAAAACGTGTTTTAGGAATTTTTTTTTTTTGTGCTTCTTAGATACCCAAAAGCAATTTTTTTTTCTTAATAGCACTCCAAATGGAGAAACAACAATATTACCAAAAACGTGTATTTTTAGTTTTTTATTTTATTTTTTATTTACAGTTATGTACCAAAACACCAAAATGCATGCAATGTGCCCTATATGGGAGAAGAAACGACATTAAAAGAAATGTGTCTTTTGGGTATTTTTGTGCATGTTAGAGAACAAAACCCTAAAAAGCCTGGAAAGCACCCTATATAGGAAAACAAAACGAGTCTTTTCAATTTATTTGAGCTCCATACGTACCAAAATGGTAAAACGCACGTAAAACACCCTTTTTTTTGGAGACACAGAGTATATTACAAAAAAAAAGGAGTATTTTCAGTGTTTTTGAACTTGTTACGTACATAAACGCCAAATTGCATGCAAAGCAACCTATTTGGGGAGACAAAAAAACAATACGAGAAATTAATATTATGAATGTTTTTGAGCTTCTCAAGTACCAAAGCGCTAAAACGGATGAATAGCTCTCTATCTGGAGAAACAGAACAACACTACCAAAAAACATGTATTTTGAGTGTATTTCACATTGTTAGGTATCAAAAAGCCAAAATGCATGTAAAGCACCGTATATGGAGAAAGGAAACAACATTTTAATAAACGTTTTTGTTGTATGATTATGGGCGTGTTAGGCACGGAAACGCTAAAAAGGACTGAAAGTACCCTATATGGGAAAGCAATACATCATAACCAAATACTTTTCTTTTTTTTATTGTTATTAAGCTACTTACGTACTAAAACCCTAAAACGCAGGCAGTATAACTTTACCAAAAACGTGTATTTTCAGAGTTTTTGAGCTTGTTACGTATAAAAATTCTAAAATACATGGAAAGTACTATATATGGGAGGAAAAAATAGTATTAAGAAAAGCGTGTATTATGAGTTATTAAGCTTGGGTACCAAAACGTTAAAAGGCATGAATAGCACTCTGTATGGAGAAAGAAAACATCATTACCAAAGACATGTGTTTTGAGTGTTTTTCCCAGTGTTATCTAACTCTGGGAAAAACACTCAAAACACACGTCTTTGGTAATGATCTTTTCTTTCTCCATACAGAGTGCTATTCATGCTTTTTAACCATGCCTTTAACCAAACATGCAAAGCCATCTATATTGGGAAACGAACCGACATTAACAGAAACATATCTTTTGTGTGTTTTTCTGCGGGTAAACGCATAAACGTTTAACGTTAAAAAGCATAAAAATGACCCTATATGGAAAAATAAAACATTAGCAAAAACGTGTCTTTTGAGTGATTTGAACTACTTACGTACGAAAACGCCAAAACGCATGCAAAACACCTTTTATAGAGAAACAGAAAATATATATGCATATATGGTGAAAGGAAATTATCTTTTCAGAAACGTGTCTTTTGAGTGTTTATGGATGTGCTAGGCAACAAAACGCTACAAAGCATGGAAAGCACCCAATATAGAATAGAAAAAACATTACCAAAAAACGTGACATTTCAGTGTGTTTGACTTTTTTTTTTTACCAAAAACGTGACATTTAAGTGTTTTTTTTACTTTATTTCGTACCAAAAAGCTAAGTCATGCAAAACACGCTTTATAGGGAAATATAATAATATTACCACCCCCAAAAAAAGTTTTGAGTGTTTTTGAGCTTCTTACGTAAAAATAACGTCAAATTCCATGGTAAGTACCTTATATGGGAAAATGGAAATACTTTACGAATAACATGTATTATAAGTGTTTTAAAGCTTTTTAGGCTCCAAAACGCGATAACACATAAATAGCTCTCTATATGGCATGGAAAAAACAGGAAATTACCAAAAACGTAATTTTGAGTGTATTTCACATCGTTAGGTACCAAACCGATAAAATGCATACAAAGCACTCTTCATGTGGAAAAGAAGGGAAATTTCAAGAAACGTGTCTTTTGAGTGTTTATCAATGTACTATGCACCAAACGCTAAAAAAAAAATATATATATATATATATATGGAAAAAAAGTATGTGAAAAAAGTATGTTAAAAAAAATATTACGAAACATCTATTTTCACTACTTACTAAAACGTTAAAACTCAAGCAAAACAAACTTTATGGAGAAAGATAATAACATTACCAAAAACAAGCATTTTTAGTGTTTTTGAGCTTGTTGCAAATAAAAACGCAAAGCACCCTATACAGAAAAAAGAAAAGACATTGCAAGAAACATGTATTGTGTCTTTTTGAGCTTCTGAGGTACAAAAAAGTTAAAAAGCATGAATAGAACTTTATATGGAGAAACAGAACAACATTAGCAAAAACGAGCATTTTGTGTATATCGCATTGTTACGTACCAAAAAGAAATTAAAATGCATGGAAAGTACTCTAGGGGTTAGAGGGAAAGAAAACGGGATTTCCAGAAACGTGTCTTTTAAATGTTTATGAGCGAGCAAGGCACTAAACCGATAAAAAGCATGAAAAAAGCACCATATATGGGAAAAAAAAAAGATCGGAAACGTCTTTCATCAGTTTTTTTTTTTTTTCAGCTACATACTTACCAAAACGCTGAAACGTATTAAAAAAAAAACCTTTATGTAGAATCAGAATAACATTACCAAAAACATGTAATTTGTTTTCTGCTTGTTAAGTAGAAAAATGCAAATATGTATGGAAAATACTCTGTTACGGAAAGTAAAAGAAATTACGAGAAACGTATATTGCGAGAGATTTACAGCTTTTTAGGTACCAAATGCTAAAATAAATGAGTAGCACTCTATACCAAGAAACAGAACAACATTAAGAAAAACCTTAATTTGAGTGTATTTCACATTCTTAGGTGCCAAAGCGCCAATATGTTCGCAAATCACCCAATATGGTAAAGGAAATGAAATTTCTAGAAATGTGTCTTTTGAGTGTTTATGAGCGTGTTAAGCACCAAAACGCAAAAAAGGAAAAAAAAAAATGAAAAGCTCGAAAACATTACATAACAAGAAATTCTCATTTTCAGTATTTTTTAGTTACATTAGTACCAAAACGCAAAAACGTATGCAAAACACATTTTATAGAGAAACAAACAACGAAAAATAGCTTGTTACGGAGAAGAGCGCCGGAATTCATGGAAAGTATCTAAATGGGGAAAAGAAAAGACCATACGAAAGGCAAGTATTATGAATGTTTTTGAGTTTTGATGTACCAATATAGTAAAACGTATGAACAAAACTCTATACGGAGAAAGAGAACTTACCAAAATCGTTTATCTATAGTGTTTTTCACATTGTTACGTACGAAAAATCCAAAATACTTGCAAAAATCTCCTATATAGTGAAACGAAACGAAATTACGAGGAACGTGTCTTTTAAGTGTTATTAAACCTGATAAACACCAAACATTATAAACCATGGAAATCACCCATATGGGAATACTAAACAATAAGTCGAAAAGTATGTTTTATGAATGTTTTCAGCTTCATACGTAATAAAACGCTGAAAAACATGCAAAGCACCTTTTATGAAGACAGAAAATAACATGACCAAAAAAAAAAGTATTTTGAGTGTTTTTGAGCTTATTACATAGATAATGTACGCTATATGGGGAAACGAAAAGGCATTTCGAGGAACGTGTATTATAACTGTTTTTGAGCTCCTTACGTACCAAAACGGGAAAACACGCTAATACCACTACCACTAATATGGTGAAACAAAACATTACCAAAAATATGTTAATTTAGTCTTTTCACATTGTTAGATACCAAAATACCAGAATTCATATTTATATTGGGAAAGAAAACATTATTAGAATCGTCTCTCTTGAGTATATATGTGCATATTATCCACCAAAACGTTAAAAAAATCTTGGAAAACACTCAATTTGGTTATGAAAATATTATCCACAACGTTTCTTTTTTTTTTTTTTTTTTTCTTAGCTTCTTGCGTACCAAAACGCTAAAAAGCATGAAAACACCCTTCATGGAGAAACAAAACATTACCAAAAACAAGTGTTTTGAGAGTTTTTGAGCTTGTTACATAGAAAAAACGCAAAAGTGCATAAAGAGTACATTATATGGGAAAACCAAAAGATATTAGGAGAAACGTGTATTGTGAGTGTTTTTTAGCTTCTTGGGTACCAAAACGCGAAAAAGCATGAATAGCACTCTATATGGAGAAAGAGAAAAACATTACCAAAAAACTTGTATTTTGAGTGTATTTCACATTGTTAGGTACTTAAACGCCAAAATTCATGTAAAACACATAATATGGGAAAGGAGTCGAAATTTGCGGAAGTGTGTATTTTGAGTGTTTATGAGCATTTTAGGCACCAAAAACGCCAAAGAGCATAAAAATCACCCTATACTATACACACACAAAAAAAAGAAAAAAAAAGAAAAAAAAAACATGTTTTTAAGTGTTCTTACCTACCCAAAATCTAAAACATGCAAAACATCCTCTATGGAAAAAAAACAATAACATTACTATAAAACAGTATTTTGAGTGTTTTTCAATAGATTACATAGAAAACTCGAAAATGCAGGCGTGTGCAAAATGTGTGTTTCTGAGCTTCTTAGGTACCAGAAGATGAAAACGCATTAACATATGGAAAAGGAAAACAAAATTACCAAAAACATGTATTTTGTACCAAAAACCTGTTTTTGGTACCTGATAGTTTACCATTATCAGATACCAAAACGAGTTTTTTCAGCTGGTAACGTAAAAAATGTAAACAAAATACCATATATGAGGAAAGAAAAGGACATTACGAGGAACAGGAATTATGGCTATTTTTGGGGTTCTTAGGTATAAAAAAGCGAAAATGCCTCAATAACACTCTGTATGGAGAAATAGAACAACTTTACCAATCACGTGTATTTTGAATGTATTTCATATATTTAGGTACTAAATCACCAGAATACACATTATATGGGTAAATGAAACAAAATTTAGAGAAAAGTGTCTTTTGAACGTTTATGAGCGTGCTAGATACCAAAACGACAAAAAGCATGGAAAACACCCCATATGAGAAAACATAACAATGTCTCTTTAGTGTTTATTACCTACTTACACTTTATTGAGTAACAGTATAACTTTATCAAAAAAGGTGTATTTTTTGTGGTTTTGAACTTCTGTAGAAAAACGACATAGAGAATGTAAAATTAAATATGGGGAAACGAAAAGACATTATGAGAAACATGTATTATAAAATTATAAAAGAAACAGAAAAGCATTAACAAAAACGTCTATTTTGAATGTTTTTCATATTATTATATTGAATAAACGCCAAAATGCATGCAAACGCTCCTAAATAGGGAAATGAAACGACGTTACAAAAAACATGTCTTTTTATTTTTTTTATTTTATTTTATTTTTTTTTTTTTTGCGTGTTAGGTACCAAAACGTAAAACAAAAAAAGATCATGGAAATCATCTTATTTTGCAATATAAAACAAAAGTACGAAAAACTTGTATTTTGTGTGTTTCTGAACTTCTTTCGTACCAAAATTCTAAAACACATGCAAAACACACTATAGAGCAACAGAATAACATTATCGAAAACAAGTATTTTAAGTGTTTTTTTTTTAGATTTTTACGTAGAAAAACGCAAAAAATGCATGCAAAGTACCTTACATGGGTAGACGAAAAGGTATTACTAGAAATGTTTATTATAAATCTATTTAAGCATTTTAGATTCCAAAATGCAAAAAAAGCGTTAATACCACTCTATATGGAGAAACAGAATATTATCAAAAAAGTGTAATTTTAAAGTTTTTATATGATGTTAGGAATTTAAATGCCAAAATGCATGCAAAGCCGCTTATATGGGAAAACGACATTACAAGAAACGTATATTTTTACTTTATGTCCATATTAGGCACAAAAATGCTGAAAACCATGGAAAGCATCCTACAATGGAATGGAAAACATTACCAAAAACGTGTCTTTGGAGTGTTTTTTTAGTTTCTTACTTAACAAAATGGCAAAAAAAAATAAAAATAAAAGCATGCAAAACACCATTCATGGAGAAACAGCTTACGAAGAAGCAGTATTTTTAGTTTTTTTTTTTTTAAGCTTATGACAGAAAAAAAATGCAGGGTATGTGCACGTACATAGCCTGCATTTTTGCATTTAATGCGAAAAGGAAAAGACATTACGAGAGACACGTATTACGAGTGTTTTTTAGCTTCTTAGATACCAAAATGCTAACAGGCATGAATAGCACTCTATATGGAGAAACAGAATGACATTAGCAAAAATATGCATTATTAGGTAGAAAAACGCCAAAATGCATGCAAAAAAATCCTATATAGGGAAAAGAAACGACATTTCCACAAACGTCTTTTGAATGTTTATGAGCGTGTTAGGTACTAAAATGCTGAAATTCAAAGAAAGCACCCTATATGAGAATAGAAAATAACTACCGAAAACGAGTTTTTCAGTGTTTTTGGGCTTATTACTTAACAAGGCTCTTAAGCATGCAAAACACACTTTACGAAGAAAAGAGAATGGTACCTAAAACAAAAATTTTGAGTGTTTTGAATTTCTTACAGGCAAATAAACAATATAAATTGATGCAAAATAACGTGGAAAAAAAAAGACTAAGAGAAACGTGTATTATGAGTGTTTTTGAGCTTATTACGTACCAAATCACTAAAACGCATGAATATCACTTTATATGGAGAAACAGAACAACAAAATGAAATAAAAAAAAATTGGAGTTTGAATGCTACACATTGTTAGGTACCATTATGCTAAAAAGCATGCAAAGCACCCTATATCGGTAAAAGAAACATTTCAAGAAAAGGATCTTTCAATGTTTATAAGAAACATGGAAACCACCTTATATGGATATACAAAACAACATCACAAAAACTGTGTCTTTTCAGTGTTTTATGAGATTCTTACGTAAGAAAAACCTAAACCACATTAAAAAAAATCTCCTTGTAAAGTAACAGAATAATATTACCAATAACAAGAAGAGTTTTTGAGCTTGTTACGTGCAAAAACTCCACAATGTGAAGAAAATATATAAGGAAAAGAAAAAACATTATGACGATAATGAGTGCTTTTGAGTTTTCTAGTTACCAAAATGCGAAAACGCTTCAATAGCACTTTGTATGGAGAAACAAAACATTACCAAAAACGTGTTTTTTTTTTTGTGTGTGTGTGTTTCACAAAGTTAAGTAAAAAAACGCAAAACTACACACAAAGCACCCTATATGGGTAAATGAAACGTGATTTCTAGAAAAGTATGAAGAAGCATGAAAGGAACTCTATATGAGACAGGAAAACAATATTACCAATTATGTCTCTTTTCAGTGTTTTCAGCTACTTGCATAACAAAACGCTTAAACGCATGGAAAAAAAAAATAATAATGGAGAAACAGTATAAGTTTACACACCAAAAACCATAGAAAAACACCAAAATGCATGCTAAGTATGGGAAACGAAAAAAACATTACGAGAAACGTGAATTATAAAAGTTTTTGAGCTTCTAACGTACTGAAATTCTAAAATATATAAATAGTACTTGATATCAAGAAACATAACAACATTAACAAAATCGTGTGTTTTGAGTGTTTTTCACATTACTGAGTTAAAAAACGCCAAAATGCATGCAAACCCTCTTAAAATAGGGAAGCTACATTACCAGAGACATGTGTTTTCTGTGTCTCTAACGTATTAGGCACGAAAACATGGGAATTCCCCTATATGGGAACACAAAACGACATTACGAAAAGCGTATATTTTGTGTGTCTTTGAGCTTCTTACGTAATAAAACGCTAAAAAAAAAAGAAAAAAAAAACATGCAAAACATACTCTATGTAGTGTTTCTCCATAAAGTGTGTTTTGCATGTTAACTTGATCCAAAACAAATATTTTGAGTGCTTTTGAGATTTTTAAGTAGAAAACGCCAAAATGCATGCAAGGTACACCAATTTGGGGAAACAAAAAAACCTTAGTGGTATTATTAGTGTTTTTAAGCTTCAGAGTGCTAAAACGCAGAAAACGAATTAATTTCATTCTATATGGAGAAACAAAACAATATTAACGAAAACATGTAATTTGAGTGTTTTCCACATTGTAAGTTACGAAAAATGCATCTATAGGAAAACAAAGCAACATTTCAAGAAACGTATCCTTTGAGTCTTTTGTGCATGTTACGCACCAAAACTCTAAAAAGAATTGAAAGCAAAATATAATTGAATAGAAAACAACTTAACCAAAAACGTGTCTTTTGAATGTTTCCCAGCTTATGTACCGAAACGCTAAAACTCATGCAAAACAACATTTATGGAGAATAAAATGATCAATAAAGAGTATTTCGAGTGTTTTTAAGCTTCTTACGAAGAAAACCTCCAAAATGCACTTATGTGTATATTTTACATTATTAGGTACCAAAACACCAAAAATATATGCAAATCATTCTGTATGAGGAAAAGAAACGACATTTCCAGAAACGTGTCTTTCGAGTGTTTTTTGAGTTTGTTAATCACAAAACAATAAAAAGTTTAGAAATCACTCTATATGGGAATAGACAACATTATCAAAAACGTCTTTTGAGTGTTTTTTTTTTTTTTTTTAGGTTCTTACGCGCCAAAACACTTAAACGCTTGTTAAGCACTCTTTATGAAGAAACAAAATAACATTACAAAAAAAAAAAAAAGTATTTTTAGTGTTTTGAGTTTGCTACCCTCAAAAACGAAAAAATGGATTCAAAGTAGCCTATGTAGAGAAACGAAATGACATTAGAAGAGACGTGTATTATAAGTATTTTTGAGGTTCTTAGGTACTAAAAGCCTATAATGCATGAACAGCAGTCTATATGGAGAAACAGAACATTAGAAAAATGTATATTTTTAGTGTATTTCACATTATTAATTGCCAAAACGCCAAACTACATGCAAAGCACCCTAGACAAGGAAACAAAACGACATAACCAGCAATATGTCTTTTGAGTGTTTTTGAGCGTGTTAAACACCAAAACACGGAAAAGTATGGCAATTACTTTATATGGAAATACAAAACAATTTGCCTTTTGAGTGTTTTTGAGGTTCTCACGCTAAAACGCATAAATAGCACTCAATATGGAGAAACAGTACAACTTTACCAAGAATGTGTATTTTGAGTGTCTTTCACTTTGGTAGGTATCAAAACGCCAAATTGAATGCAAAGCACCCTATATGGGGAAAGAAAACGAGATTTCCAGAAACGTGTCTTTCCCGAAACACTATAACGCATACAAAACAACCTTTATGGAAAAACATAATAACATTATATAAAAAAAATATTTTGAGTATTTTGACCTTGTTACATAGAAAAACACGAAAATATATATGTGGTGAAAAGAAAATACATTACGAGATATGTGTATTATGTAACATTATCAAAAACAAGTGTTTTGAGTTTTTTTTTTTTATCTTGTTACGTAGACAAACGCCAAAATGCATGCAAAGTTCCTTATATAGGGAAAGGAAAAAAACGTTACCAGAAATGTGCATTAGTAATGGTTTTGAGCTTCTTCGGTACCAAAACACGAAAAAGCATAAATAGCACTCAATATGGAGAAACAGTACAACTTTACCAAGAACGTGTATTTTTGAGTGTATTTCACTTTGGTAGGTACCAAAACGCCAAATTGAATGGGGAAAGGAATTGAGATTTCCAGAAACGTGTCTTTTAGTATTTATTTATGTGCTAGGTACTAAAACGTTAAAAAGCATGGAAAGAACGCCATATGAAAAAAAAAAACTTCTCTTTTCAATGTTTTTAGCTACTTACTAAAATGCATGCAAAACACTCTTCTTAGGGGAATACATCATAACATTACCAAAAACGTGTTCTTTGAGTGTTTTTCAACTTCTTACATAGGAAAAAGCCAAAATGCATGCAAAGTTCCCTATATGGGTTAACGAAAGAACATTGCGAGTAAAGTTTGTTATGGGTGCTTTTGAGCTTCTTATGTATCAAAACACTAAGACGTATGAATTTCTCCAGCTGCGAGACGTATGATAAGTTTTTCTTTTCTTTTTTTTCCCATATTGTTCTGATATACCTGTTTTCTTTTTGGTTTCCTATGAAAAGCTCTTATTTTTTTCTCTGAGCACATTAGAGAACGAGACATTTTTAGGGCTAATTATATTTCTTAGATTTATATACGAAAAATTATGATATATTTACATTTTTTTTTTTTTCGTAATTCCAGCAAATAATCAATGTATCTGCATCAAATATCTTTTTGCATTAATATTTTATTTATTATAAACAGTGAAACACTGGTTTTCACTTAGAAATATAGCGAAATATTAAAAAAAAAAATCCCCTTTTCCCACCCAACCCCAGGTAATTAAGCTTGAAATCATGAATCGTTTTAGGCCTATGTACAAAACCAATATGAGTAACGAAATGAAATTAAAGCTACTTTTTCATTATATTCTGCTGTATATATCATGTGAATGTCCCTAGCTATAATAAGTATATTTTAGTGTCCCCTTAATATTGGTGACTTTATATCTCAATATGGCAGATTTTTCGATATAAAATTTTTCTTCTCTGTTATAATTCCTGGTACACATATATGGGCTACTGCCTCTCATAAAATTATGAGATCCGAACAAAGTCTGCTATCGAATTTTTTGTTTTTGGAATTGAATTCCATTTTTGAAACATTTGAATAACATTTTTTTTTACTTTTAATCGATTTGTTTTTAAATTATTGTACAAGAAAAAAACGATAAAAGACTTTGTTTTCTTATCCTTCCTGATTAAAATAATTTCTGAATTAAAGAAGTTGGTCAATTAATGGGGGAGGATATATGAGCTGAACATAGATAATTTAACAAGGGATTAGCGACCCTACAACACTCCTTTCACTGTTTTTGAGCTACTTACGTACCAAAACGCAAAATCGCATGCAAAACAAAATTTATAGAGAAATAAAATAACATTACCAAAACGCAAAATCTCGAGGATGGAACTCTACATAGAGAAACAGAACATTACCAAAAACGAGGAGTTTGGGTGTATTTCACATTGTTAGGTAACAAAAACCCAAAATGCATGCAAAACACCCTATATGGGGAAAAGAAACACTTTAAAAAACGTGTCTTTTAAGTGTTTTTGAGTGTGATATGAACCAAAACGCTAAAACGCATGGATAGCATTCTATTTGGAAAATAAAAAAAATAAAAAAAAAATGTTCTTTTCAGTGTTTTAGAGAACATACCAAAACGCAAAAATGCATGCAAAGCAGCCTTTATGAAGAAATCGAATAACATTACCAAAAATAAGTTTTTGAGTGTTTTTAAGATTGTTACGTATAACATCGCCAGTATGTATGGAAAATACCCTTTACGGGGAATCGAAAAAAAATTACGAGAAACGTTTATTATGAGTGTTTTTTGAGCTTCTTAGGTATCAAATGTATTAAACGCATGAAAAACACTCAAAGGAAAACATTGCTAGGTACGAAAAGTCCAAAATGCATGCAAAGCCTCCCATTTCGGGGAAAAAAATCGACCACCAGAAACGTGTCTTTTCAGTGTTTCTGAGCGTGTTAGGCACCAAAACCCTAAAACATACTTTTTAGCGTTCTGATATCACGCTCAAAAACACCCAAAAGACACGATTGTTTTAAATCTCGTTTCCTTACCTCATATATGGTGCATTTCGGCGTTTTACTGCTAAACAATGCTAAAAACACATTAATATACACATTTTTGGTGATGTTATTTTGTTTTTTTTTTCCATTATGTGTGTTTTGCATGATAATGAGCGTTTTCGTATGTAGCAAGTTCAAAAAACACTTGAAAATATGTTTTTCGTGATGTTTATATCTATCTATCTATCTATCTATCTATCTATTTATCTATCTATCTATCTATCTATCTATCTATCTATCTATCTATCTATCTATATATATATATATATATATATATATATATATATATATATATATATATATATATATATATATATATATATATATATATATATATATATATATATATATATATATATATATATATATATATATATATATATATATATATATATATATATATATATATATATATATATATATATATATATATATATATATATATATATCTTTTATGGAGAAAAATACCAACATTATCAAAAAAAGTGTGTTTTGAGAATTCTTTATCTTATTAGGTACCAAAACGCCGAAATTTATGGAAACCACCCTATATGGGGTAAAGAAACGACATTACCAGAAGCGTGTCATATAGGTGTTTTTGAGCGTATGTGACACTAAACGCTAAAAAGCTCGGAAAACATTCTATAAAGAAAAACAAAACACCATCATCAAAGACGTGTATTTTCAGTGTTTTGAGCTTCTTAAATACCAAAACGATAAAACGCGTCAAAAAAGACATTTTATGGAGAAACAGAAATACATCAGTAAAAAGGTGTGTTTTGAGTTATTTTGAGCTTTTTTGGAATAAATTGAATGAAAATGCATGCAAAGTACCCGACATGGGGAAAAGAAACGATATTAACATAAATGTTGATTGTGAGTGTTTTTCACCTTATGTACCAAAACGCTAAAAGGAGTGAATAGTACTCTATGTGGAGAAACAGAACAACATTACCCACGTTAGGTACCAAAGCGCCAAAATGCATACAAAGCACCCTACATGAAAGAAAGTTAACAAAAGCGTAGTGTTTTTGAGCTTGTTAGGTACCAGAACGTAAAAGTACATGCAAAACTCCTTATATTGGAAAGGTAAAGAACATAATAAAAAACGTGTCTTTTGAATGTTTTGGAGCTTCTTACGCACCAAAACGCTAAAATAATTGCAAAAGACCATTTATGAAGAAGCAGAACAACTTTACCAAATACTAGTGTTTTGAGTGTTTTTTTAAAGTTTGTTAGGTACGAAAACTCCAAAATATATGCAAATAACCATATTAAGAGAAACGTGTATTATGAGGATTTTTCAGCTTCTTTTATATCAAAATGCTAAAACACGTGAATGGCACTGTATAGGAAGAAACAGAACATTATAAAAAACGTGCATTATCAGTGTTTTTCCTCAAGTTAGTTACGAAAACGCCTAAATGTATACGAAGCAACCTATATGAAGAAACAGAACATCACCAAAAAAGTGTATTATGAGTGTATTTGAGATTGTTAGGTACTGAAACGTCAAACTGCATGCAAAGCACCGTATATGGTGGAAAAGAACATTACCAAAAAGCGTGTCTTTTGAGTGTCTTTCAGCGTCTTAGGTAACAAAAAGCTAAAACGCCCCTTATGGAGAAACAGAACATCATTACGGACAACTTGTGTTTTAACTGTTTTCCAGCTTGTTAGTTACACAACGCCAAGATGCATGGAAAACAACCTATTTGTCGTGACAAAACGATATTACCATGTACGTGTCATTTGGGTGTTTATTTTATTGTATCTGGCAAAAGAAAAACTTTAAAGACATGGAAAACACTCTGTATGGAAAAACAAAACATTACCAAAAGCGTGTCTTTTGAGAATTTTTGAGTTTCTTAAGTATCACGATTAACAAACTCTTTATGGTGAAAAAAAACAACTAATAATAACATTAGCAAAAACGTATGTATTGAGTATTGTTAGGTAAGAAAACGCAGAATTACATGCAAAGTACGCGATATGTGGAAACGAAACAGTATTAACAGAAACGTACATTATAATTATTTTTTTAGCTTTTTGGTAACAAAACACTAAAACAATTTTATAGCACTCTATATGGATAAACAGAACAACATTGTCAAAAAACATGTATATTAAATATCTTTTTTTTTAACTTGCTAGGTACTAAAACGCCAAAGTGCATGCAAGGCACCTTATATGGGGATAAAAAAAACGTTTACAGAGCATTACATTACCAAGAATATGTATTTTGAGAATTTTGAGCTTATTAGATATCAAACCCCCCAAAATCCATGCAAAGCACCTTATACTGAATAACGAAACAAAATTACCAGAATTGAGTCAACAACTAATACGGGAAAATAATACAATATTAAAAAAAAAAAAAACGTGTCTTTTAAGTGTTTTTGAGCTTCTAACGTACCAAAATGCTAAAACGCGTCCAAAAAACCCTTTATGGAGAAACAGAACAATATTAGGTGTGTGTTTTGAGTGTTTTTGAGCATGTTAGGTAACAAAACGCCAAAATGCAGGCAAAGTCCCCTATATGGAGAAAAGAAACGATATTGATATAAAAGTGTGCTATGAGTGTTTCATATGTATCAGAACGCTGAGAGACGTGAATAGCTCTCTATATGGAGAAATAAAACAACATTACTAAAAACGTGTATTGTGACTTTTCACCATGTTAGGCACCAAAACTTCAACATGAAAACAAAGCACCATACATGAAGAAAAAGCAACAATATTACCAAAAAACTTTTTTTCTTAGGTGTTATTATGAGCGTTTATTCAACTTATCTACCAGAACGGTCAAATAACACTGTATAAAGAGAAACAGGACATCATAACCAAAAACGTGTATTATGAGTAATTATCCCTTTTTCAAGTACCAAAGCGCCAAAATGCATAAGAATCAGCCTAGAAGAATAAACATAACATTACCAAAAACGTGTAGTTTGAATGTTTTGTTTCCGGTTATTACGTCATAAAACGCTGAAACATCTTTCAGGGGAGAAAGACACGTTTCCGGTAATGTTGTTTTCTTTTCCCATATAAAGTGACTTGCATGCAATTTCGGGTTTTCGTACCTATAAGTAAAAAAAAAAAAAAAACTCAATATACACGTTTTTTCTTAAAGTTGTTTTCTTTCTCCACATAGAGTGCTATAATCTTGTTTTAGCGTTTTGTTACATATGAAGCTAAAAATACTCATAATACACGTTTCTGTTAATATCGTTATATTAACAGAAACATGTATTACGAGTATTTTTAGGTTTCTTAGGTAACAAGACGCTAAAACAAATGTATAGCACGCTCTATTTGAAAAAAAAAAAACATGTATATTAAATGTCTTTTAGCTTGTTAGGTACCAAAACCCAAAATTGCATGCAAGCCACCTTATATGTGAAGAGAAAACAACATTACCGAACACGTATCTTTTCAGTATATTTGAGCTTGTTAGGTACCAAATCGATAAAATGCATACAAAAATCCCTATAAGCTAAAATAATAAAACATTACCAAAAACGAACCAAAACGCCAAAATGCACGCACAGCACCTTATTTGGTGTAACAAAACATTACGACAAACTTGTCTTTTGAGTGTTTTTTTAGCATATTAGGCACCAAAACGCTAAACAAGCATGAAAAAAAACTCTGTAAGGGAAAACAAAACATCATTATTAAAAACGTGTCTTTTGAGTATTTTTGAGCTTTATACGTACCAAAACGCTAATACGCGTGGAAAACACCATTTACGGAGAAACAGAACAACATTACCAAAAACAGATATTTCGAGTGTTTTTCAGCTTGTTAGGTACCAAAACGCCAAAATACATGTTAATTACCTGATATTTGGAAATGAAAGAATATTAACAAAATAGTGTATTCTGAGAAGTTTTCAGTTTCTTATGTACCAAAACGCTAAAAGACGTGAATAGCACATATGGAGAAACATAACAATATTACCATATATTATGAGTGTTTTTCCCACATTAGGTACCAAAACACCAAAATTCATACAAAGCACCGTCTATGCAGAAAAGAAGAACATTACCAGAAACGTATATTATGAGTGTTTTTGTGCTTGTAAGGTACCAGAACCCTTAAGTGCATGCAAGCACCCTATACGGAAAAGGTAAATAACATTACCAAAAACGTGTCTTTTAAGTGTTTTTCAGCATCTTACGTACCAAAACGCTAAAACGCATGCAAAACATCCTTCATAGAGAAACAACAACATTGTCAAAAGACATTTTTTTCAGATTTTTGAGCTTGTAAGGTACGAAAACGCCAATATGCATGCAAAGCACCCTATATAGGTAATTAAAACGACATTACCAAAAACTTGTCATTTAGGTATTTTTGAGCGTATTTGTCATCAAACGCTAAAAAAAAAAAAATGGAAAACAACTAATAAAAAAAATAAATAAAAACGTGTTTTTTTAATGTTTTTGATCCTCTTACGTACCAAAACACTAAACAGTGTCCAAATAACACATAATGGAGAAACATAACAACATTAGCAGAAACTTGTTTTTAGTGTTTCTGAGCTTGCTAAATAACAAAGCGCCAAAATAGCATGTAAAGTACCAAATATAGAAAAAGGAAACTATTCTAACAGAAATGTCTATTATGATTGCTTTTAAACTTAATAGATAACAAAAACGCAAAAAAAAAACTTAAATACCTCTTTATATGGAGAAATAATACACAAAAATGTGTATTATAAGTGTTTTTCCCAATGTTAAGTACCGAACGCCAAAATGCATACAAATCACGTTATATGAAGAAACAGAACAAGATTACCAAAAACGGTATTGTAAGTGTTTTTAATTTGTTAGGCACCAAAATGCTAAAAAGCATGGAAAATACTCTATACGGGAAAACAACATTACCAGAAACGTGTCTTTTGAGTGTTTTTCAGTTTATTACGTACAAGAACGCTAAATCGAAAGCAAAACACCCTTTATGGGAAACATTACCCAAAACTTGTGATTTGAGCGTTTTCTTGCTTTTTAAATAACAAACGACCTAGTGCAAACCACCCAATATAGGGAAACAAAACGATAGTAAAAAGAAACCTGCATCATGAGTGTTTTTTTCAGCTTCTTACGTAACAGAACACTAAAACACGTGAAAAGCATTATATTTGTAGAAACAAGACAACATTACCAAAAGCGTGTGTATTAAGTTTTTTTTTTTTTTCTTATTTGTTTCCAAAACGCCAAAGTGCATGCAAGGCACTTTATAATGGAAAAGAAAAGGGCATTAACAAAAACCTGTCTTTTCAGTGTTTTTGAGCTTGTTAGGTGCCAGCTTCTAACGTACCAAAACTTTAAAGCGCATACAAAACACCTTTTATGGAGAAAAATTTTATGGAGAAAAAAATTTGAGCTTATTAGGTACCAAAACGGCAAAATATATGCTAAGCATATGGGTAACGAAACGACATACCAGAAACGTGTCATTTAGGTGTTTTTGGGCGTATCAGGTACCAAAACGCTAAAATGCATGGAAAAACACTCTATATGAGAAAACAAAAGATTATAAAAAACGTGTCTTTTCAGTGTTTTTGAGCTACTTTCTTACTAAAATGGTAAAACGCGTGGAAATGGAGAAACAGAACAGCTTTACCAAAAGTTCTGAGTGTTTTTCAGCTTGTTAGGTAAACCTGATATAAGAAACCGAAACGATATTAACAGAAAGGTGAACTGTGAGCCTTTCTTAGCTTCTCATGTACCAATGCTCTAAAACACATGAATACCACAAACAAAACATAATAAAAAACGTCTATTATGATTCCTTATCCTCATATTAGATACCAAACATCAAAATGCACATGAAGCACCCTATATGACGAAAAAGAACGTCATTACCAAAAATGTGCATTATGAGTGTTTTTGGGCTTGTTATTTACCAAAACACTAAAGTGCATGCAAAAAACTCTATATGGGAAAAGCAAACAACATTACGTGTGTTTGTGTTTCTTTTTTTTTTTTTTTACACACATGGAAAACACCTTTATGGAGAAATAGAACAACAGTACTAAAAACGTGTATTTTTTAGTGTTTTCAGGTTTTTAGGTACCAAAAAGCCAAAATGTATGCAAGGCACCCTCTCTGTGATATCGGAATGACATTACCAAAAACTTGTCATTTGGGTGTTTTTAAGCATATTAGGCACCAAAACGCTAAAAAGCGTGGAAAACACTCTTCATGAAGAAACAGAACATTACCAAAAACAGGAGTTTTGAGTGTTTTATTTTTAGCTGGCTAGGTACCAAAAAGACGAAACGATATCAACAAAAAAAAAGTGTATTATGATTGTTTTTCAGCTTCTTTTGCACCAAAACGATAAAACAAGTGAAAGGCACTCTATATGGCGAAACATAACAACATTGCTAAAAAATGTGTATTATGATTCTTTTTGAACTTATAAGGTACCAAAACATAAGAACATAAGAACATAAGAAATAAGGGAAGCTGCAAGAAGCGACCAGGCTTACACGTGGCAGTCCCTGTATGAAACACACCTACCTATTTCCATCTGTTATCCCCATCCATAAACTTGTCTAATCTTCTCTTAAAGCTCTCTAGTGTCCTAGCACTAACTACATGATTACTGAGTCCGTTCCACTCGTCTACCACTCTATTTGAGAACCAATTTTTCCCTATCTCTTTCCTAAACCTAAATTTTTCAAGCTTGAACCCGTTATTTCTTGTTCTACCCTGGTTGCTGATCCTAAGAATTTTGCTTATATCTCCCTTGTTATAACCCTTATACCACTTAAAGATTTCTATCAGGTCCCCTCTTAACCTACGTCTCTCTAAAGAATGTAAATTCAACAGCTTCAACCTCGCCTCGTAAGGAATACTCCTCATCCCCTGTATCCTTTTAGTCATTCTCCTCTGTACTGATTCTAATAGACCTATATCTTTCCTGTAATGTGGGGACCAGAACTGCACCGCGTATTCTAGATGAGGTCTGACCAGCGCCAAGTATAACTTTAATATTACTCCCGGCCTTCTACTTTTAACACTCCTAAAAATAAATCCTAGTACCCTATTTGCCTTGTTTCTGGCTTCTATGCATTGCTTCCCTAGACGGAGTTCAGAGCTAACTATAACTCCTAAATCTCTCGTACCCTGTACCTACCAGAGTTTGGCTGTCTAATGTGTACCTATTGTGTGGATTTCCTCTACCTACGCTAAGCACTTTGCATTTATTGATATTAAATTGCATTTGCCATCTATCCGTCCATTCATTCATTCTATCTAAGTCTGCCTGCAAGGCGATGGCATCCGATTCTGACCTAATTAATCTACCTATCTTTGTGTCATCCGCAAATTTACTAACATCACTACTAATTCCACTATCCAAGTCATTGATATACATTAGAAATAACAATGGCCCTAAAACGCTAAAGTGCATGCAAAGTACCCTATATTTGAAAAAAATACACAACATTACCAAAAACGTGTCTTTTGAGCGTTTTTTTTTTTTAGCTTATTTACCAAAACGTTGAAACGCATACAAACATCCTTTATAGATAAACAGAACAACATTTCCAAAAACGTGTATATTGACTGTTTTGAGATTGTTACATACCAGAACGCCAAAATGCATACATAGTGACGAAACAACATCACCAACAAAGTATCATTTGGGTGTGTTTCAGCGTATCAGTCATCAAAACGCTAAAAAGCATAGAAAACACTCCATATGAGAAAACAAAACAATATTATAAAAAAAACGTGTCTTTTAAAATTCTTTGAGCTTATGAACCAAAATGCTAAAACGCGTTCAACACACCTTTTATGGAGAAACAGAACAATATTACCAGAGAAGTGTTATGTGTGTTTTTGACCTCGTTAGGTACAAAAACGACAAAATGAATTCAAAGGAACCGATGTGGAAACGAAACGATACTAACAGAAACGTGTATTAATAGTGTTTTTTCATCTACTTAGGTAATAAAACGCTAAAACAACTGTATAGGATTTTATATGGAGAAACAGAACATTACAAAAAAAAAAAAGCGTGTATATTGAGTGTTTTTAACTTGTTAGGTACCAAAACGCCAAAGTTTATATAAGGCAACTTAAATGTGAAAAAAAAAACTGCCAAAACGTGACTTTTGAGTGGTTATCAGCTTCTTACGTAGCATAACGCTAAAACGCATTCAAACACGCTTTTTATTGAGAAACAGAACGGCATTCTCAAAAATTTGTGTTTTGGTCGCTATTCGCATATTAAATTGCGTATGTTCAACTCGTATCTCCATCCTTATTTATTGACCAATTTCTTTAATTCAAAAAGCATTTTAATCAGAAAGGATAGGAAAACAATGTCTCCTATCTTTTTTTTTGTACAATGATAAAAGATTTTTTTTGTTCGACGAAAAAGTAAGAAAAATTTTGACATTCAAATATTTGTCCAAAATGAAAATCAACTCCAAACAAAAATTTCGATAGCAGACTTTGTTCGCCTCTCATAGTTTCATAAGCTGCAATAGCCCATATATGTGTAACAAGAAAAACAACGAAGGAGATAATCTTTATATGCCAAAATCCGACGCTTTGAGATACCATGTCATTAAGTTTAAGGGGTTACTATAATTTACCTATTGCAGCTAGGGAATTGAAATTTACATGATATATACATCTGGATATGTTGAAAAAGCACACATAGTCTCATTTAATTACTCCAACTGGTTTTCTACATAGGACTAAAGCGATTCATGATTTCACGCTTAATTACCCGGGGGATGAAGGTGGAAGGGGGGGGATAGATTTTTTTGTTGTATTTCGCCATATTTCTAAGTAAAAAAAAAGTTTTCACTGCTTGAAATAAATAAAACATTAATGGAAAAGATATTTGATGCTGATACATTGATTATATGCTAGATTTACGAAAAATATAGTAAAATTTTTACTTTTCGCAAGAAATATAGTAAGACCTAAAATTTTATGTTCTCTAATGTTGTATGCTGAGAGAGAACCTTTTTTTTTTATGTTACTGAAGAAAACGGATATATCAGAAAAATATAAGAAAAAAGTGAAAAAAAAAAATCAGAAATGTCTCGCGGGGTGTTAAACCGTGGAATTTAATGATGGAAGACCTCATTACATAAGGGGAATTTTTTTTTATCAAAACGTTGCATATATAAAAAAAAATAAATAAAAAACGAAAAAAATGCAAAAATGAGAGGAAAAAAAAAATTCATGTCCGTATCCTACAACCCCCGTACAATTGAGTGTTTTCCAGCTTGTTAGATACGAAATTTCCAAAATGCATACAAAACAACCTATTTCGGATAACGAAACGACAATCCCAGAAACATGTCATATTTATATTTCTAAGCATATAGGCACAAAAACGCTAAAAAAGCATAAAAAACACTCTATATGGGAAAACAACATTATTAAAAAGCGTTTTTTTTGTGTGTGTTTTTGAGCTTCTTATGTACCAAACACTAAAAATGCGTGCAGAACGTCCTTTATGGAGAAACTAAACTTTAACAAAAACGGGCATTTTGAGTGGTTTTAAGATTGTTATGCTATGCAAATTACTCTATTTTGGGAAACGAAATGATATTAACAGAAAACTATATGAGTGTTTTCAACTTCTTATGTACCAAAGAGTTAAAACACGTGTATATCACTCTATATGGAGAAACAAAACAACATTACAAAAAACGTGTATTATGAGTGTTTTTCCTCAAGATAGATACTAAAACTCCAAAATGCATATAAAGTACCGTATATAAAGAAACAGAACAACATTACCAAAAAAAAAAAAGTGTATTATAAGTGTTTTTCCACATGTTAGGTACCAAAACACGAAAATGCATATGAAAAGCAGAACAACACTACCAAAAAGTGCATTATGAAAATTTTTGAGATTGTAAGTTGCTAAAAACCAAAAGTGCATGTAAAGAACATTATATGGGACAAAAAAAAAGAATATTACCAAAAACGTGTCTTTTGAGTTTTTCAGCTTCTTACATATCAAAACGCTAAAACACATGTAAAACACCATTTATAGAGAAACAGAACAAAATGATCAAAAACGTGTTTTCAGCGTTTTCCCGCTTGTGAGGTACCAAAAAGCCAAAATGCCTGCAAAGCTCCCTTGGTGTGTACGAAACGACATTACAAGAAACGTGTCATATTAGTGTTTTTTTTTTTTTTTTTAGCGTATTAGGCAACTAAACAATAAAAAACCTGGAAAAAAAAACTCTGTCAAAAACAAAACATTATGCAAACATCCTTTATGGGAAAACATTACCAAAAAACGCGTGATTTGAGTGTTTTCCAAAACCACAAGATACTTGCAAAGTACACAAAATGGGGAAACGAAACGATATTAATAGAAACGTGTATTATGAGTTTTTTTTTCCAGTTTTCTAGGTAAAAGAACGCTAAAATACGTGAATAACACTGTATGTGAATAAACAGAACAACATTACCAAAAAAGTGTATTTTTAATGTTTTTAACTTGTTAGGTACCAAAACGCCAAAATGCATATAAGGCACCTTATATGGGAAAATAAAATGACATTGCCAAAAACGTGTCCTTTGGGTGTTTTTGAGCTTCTTAGGTACCAAATCGCCAAAGTGTGTGCAAAACACCCTATATGGGAAAAGCAAACATCTTTTGAGTGTTTTTTTCAGCTTCTTAGGTACCAAAACGCTATAATGTATATAAACGTCCATTACGAAGCAACACAACAACATTACCAAAAACGTGTGTTTTCCAGCTTGTTAGATACCAAAACGCCAAAATGGGTTAAAGAAACGTCATTACCAGAAACGTGTCATTTGGGTGTTTTCAGCATATTAAGCACGAAGACGCTAAAAAGCATGGAAAACACTATATGAAAACCATATGAAAACAAAACATTATCAAAAACGTGCATTTTGAGTGTTTTTGAGCTTCTTAGGTACCAAAACGGTAAAACACGTGGAAAACACCCTTTATGGACATTACCAAAAAACATGTGCCTTGAGTGTTTTTGAGATTCATAGGTACCAAAACACGAAAATGCATGCAAATCACCCGACATAGGGAAACGAAATGATATTAACAGAAACGTGAATTATAATTTTTTTTTTTTTTTTAGCTTCTTATGTACGAAAACGGTAAAACACATGAATAGCTCTATAAGGAGAAACAGAACAACATTATGAAAAAAAAACGTGAATTATTATTACTTTTCCTCATGTTAGGTACCAAAACGCTAAAATACATACAAAGCACCTTATATGAAGAAACTGAACAACATCAACAAAAATGTGTTTTATGAATGTTTTCGAGCTTGTTATTTACTAAAACGCTAAAGTGTATGCTTTAAAGACCCCTATATGGGAAAAAGCAAACAACATTACCAAAAAACGTGTCTTTTGACTGTTTTTCAACTTCTTACGTACTAAAACGATAAGATACATACAAAACATCCCTTTATGGAGAAACAGAACATTAGCAAAAATGGGTTTTAAGTATTTTTGAGCTTGTTAATTACCAAAACGCAAAATGGATCTAAATTACCCGATATTGGGAGACGAAAGTTATTAACAGAAAGTGTTTTTCAGCTAAGGGACCAAAACCCTAGAACACGTGAATGGCACTCTATATGATGAAACAGAATGACATTACCAAAAGCGTGTATTATAAGTGTTTTCCCCATTGTTAGGTACTAAAACGCCAAAATGAAAACAAATCATCCAGTATGAAAAAAAAAGAACAACCAAACCATGTAAAAAGAGTGTTTTTAAACTTGTAAGTGCATGCAAAACACATTATATTGGAAAAGCAAACAGCTTTACCAAAAACAATATAGAATACTTTGCATGCATTTTTTTCATTTTTGTACGTAACAAGCTCAAAAACTCAAAATACTTTTTTTCGGGAACGTTATTCTATTCCTCCAATGGGAGTAATTTCTTTCGCTTTAGTGTTTTGATACGTAAGAAGCTGAAAACAAGACATGTTTTCTATTCCCACATAGGAAATTTTCCATACTTTTTACCGTTTTGCTGCCGTTTTTGCTGCTGTTCTGTTTCAGCATATAGAATTATATTAACGCATTTTCGTGTTTTGGTACCTAAGAAACTAAAAAAAAAAAAGTTTCTCGTAATGAGTTTTCGTTTTCACACATAATACACTTTTCTCGTATTGTCTTTTTGTTTCCCCATATATGACACTGCATGCATTTCGGCGTTTTTCTACCTAACAAGTTCAAAAATACAAAAAAAAATATTTGTTTTTTGGTAATGATTTTCTATTTCTCCGTAAAGGGTGCTTTGCTTGCTTGCAATCAACTGCTAACACTCAAAATGCACGTTTTTGGTAATATTGTTCTTTTTCCCCATATAGATAACTATTCATGATTTTCAGCGTTTTGGTACCCAAGAAGCTCAAAAGTACTCATAATAGACGTTTCTCGTTCTTCCGTTTCCCCATATAGAGTACTTTGCAGGCATTTTGGCATGCTTGTACCTAACATTGTGGAAAAAAAAAACACTCAAAATACACGTTTTTTTGGTTATATATATATATATATATATATATATATATATATATATATATATATATATATATATATATATATATATATATATATATATATATATATATATATATATATATATATATATATATATATATATATATATATATATATATATATATATATATATATATATATATATATATATATATATATATATATATATATATATATATATATATATATATATATATACATTTTTTTCAAATTGTAAGCGTTTTAGCGTTTTGGTACGTGAGCAGCTCAGAAACACACACAAAAAAAAAATTCTTAATGCTGTTTTTTTTCCCATTAGTGTGCTTTCGATGCTTTTTAGTGTTTTGGGGCTTAGCACGCTCATACGCACTAAAAAGATATGTTTCTGGATTTTTTTTTCCACATATAGGTTCTTTTGCATGCATTTTGGCATTTTTCTACCTAACAATGTCAAAAACACTCGAAATACACTTTTTTGTATTTTTTTTTTCTCCATTGAGAGAGCTTTTAAAGTGTTTTCGCGTTTTAGTACCTAAGGAGCACAAAAACATTCACAATGTACGTTTCTCGTAATGTCTTCGTATCCCCATATGATGTACTTTTTCCACCTAAGCATATGAAAAAACACCTAAAATAGACGTTTTTGTTAAAGTTATATGGTTTCTCCATTACGGGATTTTTGCATACATTTTAGCGTTTTGATTTTTTTTTTTTTTCATATACGGTAATTTCCATGCTTTTCAGCGTTTTAGTGTCTAGCACATTCGTAAATACTCAAAAACACGTTTATTGACCTCTTTTCCTTCCCTCATATTGGATGGTTTGCATACATTTTTGCGTTTTGGTAGTTAACAATGTGAAAAACGCTCAATAAAACACGTTTTTGGTAATGTTGTTCAGTTTCTCAATAAAGTGTACTAATTATGCATTTTGGCGTTTTAGTACCTTAGAAGCTCAAAAACGCTCATAATAGTCGTTTCTCGTAATGTTCTTTTCGTTTTCCCATATAGGGTAATTTCCATGCATTTTTGCGTTTTTGTAGGCAACAAATTAAAACACACTCAAAATACACGTTTTTGGCAAAGTTATTGTTGTTGTTTTTTTATAATGAGTGTTTTGCATGCGTTTCAGTTAAAAAAAAAAACCCGAAAGGTTGTTTTCTAAGCTTTTTAGTGTTTTGGTACCTTGCACTCTCATAAACACCCAAAACACACTTTTCTGGAAATGTCGTTTCTTTTCCGATATAGGATGCTTTGTATGCATTGTGAAGTTTTGCTACCAAACAATGTGAAATACACTGAAAATAAACGTTTTTGGTAATGTTTTTCTGTTTTTCCATATTTTGTCAAAAAAAATGCACGTGTCTCGTAATGTTCTTATCCTTTCCCCTTATTTCTTTGTATGCATTTTGGCGTTTTTTGTAACAAGATAAAAATAAAAAACACTCAAAATACCTATTTTTGGTAATGTTCTGTTTCTCCATAGAGGGTGTTTTGCATGTTTTTTTTTTTTTTAGCGTTTTGATACGCAAGAAACTGAAAACACTAAAAAAAAAAAAAACACGTTTTTGGTGATGTTCTTTTCTATTCCCGCATAGGCTGCTTTCCATACGTTTTAGCGTTTTAGTGCCTAATACAGAGAAATGACTCAAAAGAAACTTTTCTTGTAATGTCGTTTCGTTTCAACATATAAGAGGTTTTTTATGCATTACCCTTTATGTTGAAACAGAATAACATAACTAGAAACAAGTATTTTAAGTGTTTTGGGGTTTTTTCGTAAAAAAATGCCCTGAAATGCTTGCAAAGTACCCTATATGGGGAAACAAAATGACATTACGAGAGACGTATATATATATATATATATATATATATATATATATATATATATATATATATATATATATATATATATATATATATATATATATATATATATATATATATATATATATATATATATATATATATATATATATATATATATATATATATATATATATATATATATATATATATATATATATATATATATATATATATATATATTTTTTTTTTTTTTTTTTTTTTTTTTTTCGTTTGGAAGTACCAAAAACACTGAAAAGAGTGAATAACATTTTATATGGAGAAACAGAGCAACATTACCAAAAACGTGTATTTTGAGTGTATTTCACTTTGTTAGGTACCAAAACGCCAAAATGCATGCAAAACACCCAAAGGAAACGAAATTTCCAGGAACGTGTCATTTGAGTTTCATGAGTGTTCATGGAAAGCACCCTATATGAGAAACCAAAACAATATTATAAAGAAGACGTCTCTTAAGTCTTGAGGGATCTTACGTACCAAAACGCTGAAACACATGCAAAAACTCCTTTAAGGAGAAACAGTATAACTTTAGCAAAAACGTGTATTTTAAGTGTTTTTGAGCTTGTTACATAGAAAAATGTAAAAATTCATGAAAAATACCTTATATGGGGAAACGTAAAGCCATTACGAAAAACGTGCATTGTAGGAGTTTTTAGATTTTTAGGTATAAAAAAGCTAAAATGCATAAATATCACTCTAAAGCGAGAAACACATTATCAAAGAAGTGTATTTTGAGTGTTTTTCACATCGTCAGGTACTAAAACCGCAAAATGGAGGTAAAACACCCTATATGGGGAAACGAAACGACATTACCAGAAACGTGTCTTTTAAGTGTTTTTGAGCATGGTAAGCACGGAAACGCTAAGAAACAGAACAACAATACCAAAAACGTATATTTTGAGTGTTTTTCACATTTTCAGCTACCAAAAACGCAAAAAAGCATGCAAAGCCAGCTATATGGTGAAATAAAATGACATTATCAAAAACGTGTCTTTTAAGTGTTTTTATTTTCAGTGCGTTAACAGTAAAACGCTAAAAAGCAGTGGAATCACTTCATTTGGGGAAAAAAAGCATTACAAAAAAAACCTGTATTTTTAAACTTTTTTTTTACACTTTTACATAAAAAAAAAAACGCTAAATCACATGCAAAAACCCTTTTTGGAGAAACAGAATAACATTGCCCAAAACGTTTATTTTCAGTGTTTTGAGCTTCTTACTAAGAAAAAAAAAAACACGTCAAAATGCATGCAAATCACTCTATGAATAGACGAATGGACAATAAGTGATAAGTGTATTACGAGTGTTTTTTGAGTTTTTAGGCACCAAAACGCAAAAAAAAAAAAAAAAACGTGTTTTTGGTGTTTTCCACTTTGTTAGGTTCCGAATCGCCAAAAAAGCATACAAGGCATCCTTTTATAAGGAAACAAAAGGACATTACGAGAAACGTGTATAATGAGTACCAAAACGCTAAAACGGCTCAGTAGTAGTCTATATGGACAAACAGAACAACATTACATAAAAAGAGTATTTTGACTGTATTTCGCACTTAGGTACCAAAACACCAAAATGCATCTAAAGCCCTCTTAATGATGAAACGAAACGACATTACGTTTTTTCTGTTGTTTTTGTGTTAGAAACCAAATCACTAAAAAGGCACCATGTTTGGAAATAAAAAAAAAGAAAAAACTAGCAAAAACGCGTCTATAGAGTATTTTTGACCTTATGTCGCTAAAATGCGTGCAAAACAACCATCATAAAGCAACGTGTATTTCATAAATAAAAAAAAAATAAAATAAAATAAAAAAAAAACGGCTATTTCTAGTGTTTTTTAGCTTCTTACGTACAAAAAGACCAAAATGCATCCAAAGCACTCTATATGATGAAGCAAAACGACATTACAAAAACACGTATTATGAGTGTTTTTGAGTTTCTTAGGTACCAAAACGCTACAAAACGTGAACAGCACTCTTAATGGAGAAATTTTTTTTTTTTTTTTTTTTTTTTTTTTTTTGTGTGTGTGTGTGTGTGTGTGTGTGTGTATTTTTAACCATCTCAGGTACCGAAACGACAAAATGCATGCAAAAGCATCCTATATGGGGAAACGAAAAGATATTACGAAAAACGTGTATTATGAGTGATTTTGCGCTTCTTAGGCTCGAAAACGCTAAAACGCATGAGTAGCACACTGTTTGGAGAAACAGTACATAATTACGAAAAAAAAAACGTGTAATTTGAGTGTTTTTCACATTGTTAGGTTATAAAATGCCAAAGTGCTTGCAAATTCCTCTACAAGGGTAAATGAAACGACATGACAAGAAAAATGTCTTTTATATTTTTTCAACACATCCTAATTAGCATTGAAAGTATCTATATGAAAATACAACATAGCATCACCAAAAACGTGTCTTTTAAGCGTTTGCTTCTTACGTTCCAAAATGCTAAAACACATCCAAAACACCTTTTATGGAGGAACAGAATAACATCACCAAAAACGTGTATTTTGAGTGTTTTGAGCTTGTTACATATAAAAACACCAAAAAAACATGCAAAGGGGAAACGAAAAGGAAAGGAAATTACGAAATTACGAAATTACGAAAGGAAATTACGAGAAACGTGTATTATGAGTGTCTGAGTTTCTTAAAGTACAAAACATTAAATCAACTGAATAGCACTCTTAATGGAGAAACATAATAACATTACCAAAAACGTGTTTTTTGAGTGTTTTTCACCATGTTATGTAACGAAACACTAAAAATGCATACATAGCACCCTATATGGCGAAACCAAAGGACATTACGAAAAACGTGTATTATAAGTGTTTTAGAGCTTCTTAGGTACCAAAACGCTAATACGCATAAATAGCGTTCTATGGAGAAAAATGACATTACCAAAAACGTGTAATTAGAATATTCTTTACAGTGTTAGGTACCAAAACGCCAAAATGGATGCAAAATTCCCTATATAGGGAAATGAAACTATAATTCCAGAAACGTCTTTTGCGTGATTCTCAGCGTGTTAAGCAACAAAACGCTAAATAGCATTCAAACACCGGATATGGGAATACAAAACAACATCACCAAAAACGTGTCTTTTGAATATTTTCAAAATCCTTAAAACGCATGTAAAACACTCTTTATAGAGAAAAGAATAACTACAAAAAAAAATAATAATAATTCTTTTCCTTACAAAAACGCCAGAATGCATGGAAAACATTCTATATGGAGAAACAAAGCGACATTACGAGACACGTGTATTATTATAGGACCAAAGGCTCCTATGTGCGGAAACGAAAGGACATTACAAGAAAAGATGTGTTTTGAATGTTTTGAGAGTGGTAGGCACCAAACCGCCAGATAGCAGGGGAATAACCCTATATGGGAATAAAAACATCAGCAAGAAAGTGTCTTTTGAGTGTTTTTGAGTTCCTTACGTACCAAAAACGTTAAAACGCATACAAAATTTGTGGAGAAACACAATAACGTGAATTTGGAGTCTTTTTAGCTTGTTATCTAAAAAAAAAAAAAACACCAAAATGATTGCAAAGCACCATATATGGAAAAAAGAAAGTATATTTTGAGAAATGTGCAGTTTTTTTTTTTTTTTTTTTTTAGCTTCTTAGGTACCAAAACGCTAATGCTTGTGAATAGCACTCTTCATGGAAAAACAGAACAACATTATCAAAAACATGTTTTTAAGCGTTTTTAACATTGTTAAAGGAACGTATCTTTTCAGTGTTTATGTCTATAATAATAATAAAAAGCATGTTTCTGGTAATGTTATTTCCTTACCCCAAATAAGGATATCTTTTCATTTCCCAATATCATTTAATTTTCATGCATTTTGGCGTTTTAGTACCTAACAAGTTCAAAAACACTCAAAATACCTGTTTTTGGTAATGATGTTCTGTTTTCCCATTGAGTTTTTGAGCGTTTTAGCGATTTGGTACGTAATAAGCTCAAAACACTCAAAAGACACGTTTTTGATAATGTTGGTTTCTTTTCTTTTCCGGTAATATAAGTTTTATATTCTTTTTACCCTTTTGGTGTCTAATATGCAAAAACAAAAAAAACTCAAATGGGGCGTTTCAGGTTATGTCGTTTCATTACACAAAGTAGGGTGTTTTGCATGTATTTTGTCGTTTTGGTACCTAATAAGCTGAAAAACACTCAAAACACACGTTATTTGTCAATAAAGACGTTTTGCATGCGTTTTAGAGTTTTCTTATGTAAGAAAATTAGTAAAAAAAAACATTCATAAGAGTTTTCGGTAAAGTTCTTTTCTTTTTCAATACAGATTCTTTTGCATGCAGTTTGGCGTTTTGGTACCTGACAACCTTAAAAAGAATACATGTTTTTTGGTAATATTTTTTTTTGTTTTTTTGGTAATATTCTTCTGTTTCTTCATATAAGGTACTTTGTATGTATTTTGTTTTAATATTTAACATCGGGAAAAAAAATCTCATAATAAACGTTTTTGGTAATGTTGTGTTTCTCGATATTGACTGCTGTTCATGTATTTTAGGATTTTGGTAAAAAAGAAGCTTAAAAAAAAACAACAATAATAATGCACTTTTCTGTTAATATCTTTTCGTTTCCCGAAGTTGGGTAGTGTTTTCTTTTTTCATATAGAGTGTTTTCCGTACTTTCTAGCGCTTAGATTAAAAATATACTGAAAAACACCCAAATGACACGTTTGTGGTGATGTTCCGTTATCCCAAACGGGGTGGTTTGCATGCATTTTTTGGTTTTGCTATATAACAAGATGAAAAACACTTAAAACACACGTTTTTAATAAAGTCTTCCTGTTTCTTCATATATGCTTTATATGCGTTTTGCCGATTCGGTATGTACGAGTAACATAGGGATAAACACTCATAATACACATTTTTGGCAATGGTGTTTTGTTTCTCAATGCAGACTGGTATTCACAAGTTTTAGCCTTTTGGCACATAAGAAGCTGAAAAAAGCTCATAATACTTGTTTTCGTTAATATCGTTTAATTTCTAAATATCATGTGATTTGCATGCATTTTTGCATGCATACTCAAAACACCCGTTATTGGTTATGCTATTCTGTTTCTCCATAAAGGGTATTTTGCAAACGTTTTAGGGTTTTGGTGCATTAGAAGCTCCAAAAAAAAAAAATCAAAACACATTTTGATAATGTTTTGTTTTCCCATGTATAGTGTTTTCTATGCTTTTTTTTTAGCGTTTTTGTGCCTAATATGGTCAAAAACACCCATATGACACGTTTTTGGTAATATCGTCTCGTTGTCCAAATTAACGTGCTTTGCAAGCATTTTAGCGTTTTGATCCTAACAAGCTGGGAAACACTCAAAACATACGTTTTTGGTAAGGCTGTTCTGTTTCTCCATGATGGATGTTTTACATACGTTTTTGTACCTAAGAAGCTGAAAGCATTAAAAACACACGTTTTAGGTAATGTTTTATTTCTTTTCCCATATAGGATGCTTTACATGCACTTTGACGTTTTTGTACCTAAGAAATTCGAAAACACTTATAATATACGTTTTTGGTAAGGTTGTTGTAATTCTTTTTATAGGGTGCATTGTTTGCATTTTGGCGTTTTAGAATAACTGGAAAAACTCTCATCATACACGTTTTATGTAATGCTACTTCACCATATAGAGTGTTTTGGGGTTTTGGTATCATAATACACATTTCTGTTAGAATCGTTTCGTTTCCCCATATCGGGCACTTTGCATGGATTTTGGAGTTTTGTTATCTAAGAACCTCAAAACACACTTTTTTTGCTAATGTTGCATTAATGCATTTTAGCGTTTGATGGTTAATACGCTCAAAAACACCTCAATTACACGTTGTTACCCCAAATAGAGTGGTTTGCATTTGTTATTTAATAAGCTGAAAAATCTCAAAGTACACGCTTTTGTAAAAAAAAAAAAATTCCTCATAAAGGATGTTTTGAATGCGTTTTAGCGCTTTACTACGTAAGATAAAAACAAAACAAAAAACACTCAAAAACATGTTTTTATTTATTTATGTATTTTTTTTTTTTTTACATATAAGGTGCTTTGCATATAGAAACACTGAAAAGACACCTTTTTAGTAATGCTGTTCTCTTTTCCCATATAAAATGCCTTGCATGAACAGTTGCGTTTTCGTACCTAAGAAAATAACACGTTTTTCGTAGTGTTTTTCTGTTTCTCCCTATAGATTACTATTCATATGTTTTATCGGTTTGTTACCTAAGAAGGTGGAAAATACTCATAAAACAAAATTCTGTTAATATCGTTTCGTTTCCCCATATCGGGACATTTGCATGCATTTTTGCGTTTTGGTACCTATTAAGCTGGAAAACACTTATGTTATGGGTAAAGTTTCCCCATAAAGGATATTTTGCCCGCGTTTTATTGTTTTGGTACGTACTCGTAAGAAGCTGAAAAATACTCAAAAGTCACGTTTATTTTAATGTTTTCTTTTTCCCAAATAGTGTTTTATATACTATTCTGCGTTTTGTTGCCTAATACGCTCAAAAACACCCAAATGACACGTTTCTGGTAAAGTCCTTTCGTTACCCCAAATAGGGTGTTTTGCAAGCATTTTGGAGTTTTGGTAAATACCAAGCAAGAAAAAACTTGAAACACATGTTTTTGGTCATGTTGTTCTGATTCTCCATAAAGGGTGTTTTCCATGCGTTTTAGCGTTTTGGTACGTAAGAAGCTTAAAAGGAAATAAAAACACTGATAAAACACGTTTTTGGCAATATGGTACGCAATATGGGGGAAAACTCATAATAAACGTTTTTGGTATTGTTATTCGGTTTCCCCATATAGACTGATATTCACAAGTTTTAGCCTTTTGGCACATAAGAAGCTGAATAAAGCTTCTAGCGTTCTAGCGTTTTGCTACATAAGCTGTAAAACAATCATAAAACACTTTTGTGTTAATATCGTTTCGCTTCCCAATATCAGTTAATTTGCATGCATTTTGGCGTTGTGTTACCTAACAAGCTCAAAACTTTCAAAACTTCCGTTTTTAGTAATGTAATTCTTTTTCCTCATACAGGGTATTTTGCACGCATTTTAACTCTTTGGTACGTAAGAGGCTCAAAAAGCCTCTTACGTACCAAAAAGTTAAAATGCGTCTAAAATACCTCAAAAGACACTTAAAAGACACTTTTATAATAATGCCCTTTAGCGTTTTGGTACCTAACAACCTCAAAAATATTCAATACACATCTTTGGTAATGTTGCTTTGTTTCTTCATATAGGGTGCTTTGTATGCATTTTTGCATTTTGGTATCTAATATGAGGAAAAACACTCATAATAAAAGTTTTGGTAATGTTCTATTTTTCTATATAGAGTGCTATTCACGTGTTTAAGCGTGTTGGTACATAAAAAGCTGAAAAACACTCATAATAGAAGTTTCTGTTAATATCGTTTTGTTTCCCAATGTCCGGTGATTTTCATGCATTTTGGTGTTTTGTTACCAAACATGCTCTAAAAAATCTCACAATACACTTTTTTGCTAATGTTTTTCTGTTTCTCCATGAAGAGTGTTTTGTATGCGTTTCAGTGTTTTGGTAAGTAAGAAGCTGAGAGATACTCAAAACACAATTTTTTTGTAATGTTTGCTTTTCCCATACAGGATGCTCTGCATGCACTTAAGCATTTTGATACCTAACAAGCTCAAAATTATTGTTAATACACATTTTTGGTAATGTTGTTTTATTTCTTCATATAGGGTGCTTTGCATGAACTTTACCGTTTTGGTACCTTACAAACTCAAAAATATTCATAATACACGTTATTGGTGATATTATTCTGTTTTTCCATATATTGTGCTATTCACGTGTTTTAGCATTTTCTTACCTATGAAGTTCAAAAACATAAATGTTCAAAAACATAAATCTTCATAAATGGTGTTATCCATGCGTTTTAGCACGTTTGGTACGTAAGAAACTCAAAAAAAGTTTCAAAAGACACATTTTTAATAATGTTCTTTTCTTTTCCCAAATGGAGTGTTCTCAAAGGATTTAATCTAATATGCTCAAAACTCCCAAATGACACGTTTCTGTTAAAGTCATTCCGTTACCAGATTGAGGGTGTTTTGCATGCTTATTGGTGTTTTGTTACCTAAGGAGCTTAGAAACTCTAAAAATGCATGTTTTTGGTAATGTTCTTTTTCTCCATAAAGGTTATTTTCCATGCGTTTTAGCGTTTTGTTACGTAAGGAACTAAAAACAAAACATTCAAAATTGACGTTTTTAATAAAGTTGTTTTCTTCCGATATAGGGTACTTTGCATGCAGTTTGGCGATTTAATACCTTTGAAGGCAACCCCCCGAAAAAAAAGACACGTTTATAATAATGTTGTATTCTTTTCCCATAGAAGGTGTCTTGCATTCACTTTGGGATTTTGGCACCTAACAAGTAAAAAGAAAAAAAAAAATGTACCTTTACCATTTTGGTGTTTTTGTCCCTAAGAAGCTCAAAACACTCCACGTTTTTGGCAATATTGTTATGTATCTCAATATACAGTGGACGCGTTTTGGCATTTTGGTACGTAAGAAGCTAAAAAAAAACACCCAAATGACAAGTTTCTGGTAATGTCGTTCCGTTACCCGATAGACGGTGTTTTACATCCATTTTCGCATTTTAATATCTTTAATACCTTGAGCTTGTTAGGTACCAAGATGTAAAAATCCATGCAAATCACATGATATTTGGAAATTAAAGGATATTAACGAAAAAGTGTATTATGAGCTTTTTTCAGCTTCTTATGTACCAAAACGCTAAAACTTGTGAATACCAGTCTGCATTGAGAAACGGAACAACATTATTAAAAATGTGTATTATGAGTGTTTATTCCCATGTTAGATACCAAATCGGCAAAACGCATATAAAGCATATATGAAGAAACAGAATGACATTACTAAAAACGTGTGTTTTAAATGTTTTTCATCTTGTTATATGGCAAAACCAAAAAAAATCAGGCAAACCACCCTGTTTGGGATAACGGAACAACATTACCACAAACTTGTCATTTGGGTGTTTTTCAGTATATTAGTAATCAAAGCGCTAGAACGTATGGAAAACACTCTATATGGGAGAACAAAACCTTACCCAACTTTGGGAAACGAAAAGATATTAACAGAAAAGTGTATTATTAATGTTTTTTTTTTAGCTTCTTTTTTTTTTTATACCAAAATCCTAAAATACATGAACAGCAGTCAATATCGCGAAACACAACATTACCAAAAACGTATATTATGATTTTTTTTTTTCTGGTAATGTCGTTCTGTTACCCCATAGACGGTGTTTTGAATCCATTTTCGCAATTTAATACCTAAGAATCTGAAAAAAAAAAACGCTCAACATACACGTTTTTTTTTTTTTGGCAATGATGTTCTGTTTTCCATAATTGGTGTTTTGCATGAATTTTAATATTTTTTTTCTTTTTTATGTAGGAAGGACACTGGCCAAGGGCAACAAAAATCTAATAAAAAAAAATGCCCACTGAAATGCCAGTCCCATAAAAGGGTCAAAACAGTGGTCAAAAATTGATGAATAAGTGTCTTGAAACCTCCTTCTTGAAGGAATTCAAGTCATAGGAAGGTGGAAATACAAAAGCAGGCAGGGAGTTCCAGAGTTTACCAGAGAAAGGGATGAATGATTGAGAATACTGGTTAACTCTTGCGTTAGAGAGGTGGACAAAATAGGGGTGAGAGAAAAAAGAAAGTCTTGTGCAACGAGGCCGCGGAAGGAGGGGAGGCATGCAGTTAGCAAGATCGGAAGAGCAGTTAACATGAAAATAGCGGTAGAAGACAGCTAGCTATGCAACATTGCGGTGGTGAGAGAGAGGCTGAAGACAGTCATTTAGAGGAGAGGAGTTGATGAGACGAAAAGCTTTTGATTCCACCCTGTCTAGAAGAGCAGTATGAGTGGAACCCCCAGACATGTGAAGCATACTCCATACATGGACGGATAAGGCCGTTGTGCAGATTTAGCAGCTGGGGGGGGTGGTGAGAAAAACTGGCGGAGACGTTTCAGAACATCTAACTTCATAGAAGCTGTTTTAGCTAGAGATGAGATGTGAAGTTTCCAGTTCAGATTATAAGTAAAGGACAGACCGAGGATGTTCAGTGTAGAAGAGGGGGACAGTTGAGTGTCATTGAAGAAGAGGGGATAGTTGTCTGGAAGGTTGTGTCGAGTTGATAGATGGAGGAATTGAGTTTTTGAGGCATTGAACAATATCAAGTTTGCTCTGCCCCAATCAGAAATTTTAGAAAGATCAGAAGTCAAGCGTTCTGTGGCTTCCCTGCGTGATATGTTTACCTCCTGAAGGGTTGGACGTCTATGAAAAGACGTGGAAAAGTGCAGAAAAATTACCAAAAAGTGTATGATTAGAGTGTTTCCTACCTTGTCATGTACAAAAACACCAAAATCCATGCAAAAGACCCTATTTGAGGAAACGAAACGATATTAACAGGAATGCTTTTTATTAGTGCTTTTTAGCTTCTTAGATAATAAAATGCTAAAACACACGAATAGCACCCTGTATGGAAAAACAAAACAACATTACCAAAAAACGTTTATATTGTATCTTTTAAAACTTGTTACATACCAAAATTCAATGAGAGGCATATGGGAAAAGGAAACATTACCAGAAAAGTGTCTTCTGAGTGTTTTTGAGCTTTTTAGGTACCAAATCGCCAAAGTGTTTGCTTAAGTACCCTATATGGGAAAAGAAGACAACATTATTAAAAAAGTGTCTTTTGATTTTTTTTTTTCAGTTTCTTTCATACCAAAACTCTAAAACGCATTCCAAACACACTTTATTAAGGAAAATAATAACATTACCCCAAACGTGCATTTTGAGAGTTGTTTATCTTAATAGGTACCAAAATGTCAAAATATATGTAAAACATCCTATTTCACCATACACATTACCATAAACATGTTTTTATTTTATGCGTAATAGGCACAAAAACGATAAAAAAAAAGCATGGAAAACCCCCTACTTGGGAAATCAAACAATATTATAAAAAAAAAAAGCAGGTCTTGTATGTGTTTCTGAGCTTCTTACATAAGAGCTTCTTATATAAGACCCCAGAAGGCATACAAGGTATTTTATATAGGGAAAGGAAAGGATTTTAACAAAAACGTGTTATTTTGTGTTTTTTGAGCACATTATGCTCCAAAGCGCTAAAAAGAATGCAAAATATTATATATGGGGGAAAATAACTATGAAAAACGTGTCTTTTGAGTGTTTTTGATCTTCTTACGTACTTAATAGCTAAAACGCAACTGAAACGATTTTTATATAGAAACAGAACAACATTAGCAAAAAGGGTGTTTTGAAAGTTTTTGAGGTTTTAGGTAAAAAAAAAAAAAAAACGCCAAAATGCATGCAAAGAACACGCGGGATATGGGGAAACGAAATTATATTAAAAGAAAAAGTGTATTATGAGTATTTATTTTAGCTTCTTACGTAGCAAATTGCTAAATCACATGAATAGATATCTATATGGAGAAAAAGAACGAGTATTTATACTGTTTGTCCTCATGTTAGGTACAAAAACGTTAACATACATACAAAGCAGCCTATATAAAGAAACATACCAGTATTACCAAAGAATTTGTATTATGGGTATTTTTGAGAAAAAAAATGAAAAAAAGTTACTCTTTTGAGTGTTTTGAGTTTCTTACGTACCAAACGCTAAAACACATGCAAAACAGCTTTTATATAGAAACAGGACAACACTGTTTTTGAACTTCCTAGTTACCAAAACGCCAAAATACATGCAAATCACCGTCTATGGGGTAACAAAACAACTTTACGTGAAATGTGTCATTTGGGTGTTTTTGTTTAAAAGAATGGAAAACACGCTAAATAGGAAAACAAAACATTATCAGAAACGTGTCTTTTGTTTTTAAGCTTATGGACCAAAATGTTAAAATGCGTCCAAAACACCCTTTATTTAGAAACAGAGCAAAATTAGCAAAAAAAAAAAAAAAAAACTGCGTTTTATGTGATTTTGAATTTGTTAGGTACCAAAAAAAAAAAAGCCAAAGCAAAGTAGCCGATATGGGGAAATGAAACGATATTGACAGAAAATTGTGTTATGAATCTTTTCCAGTGTCTTACTTACTAAACCTCTAAAACACGTGAAGAGCACTCTATATCGAGAAGCAAGAACTTTACCAAAAACGTGTTTTATGAGATTTTTTCCAAACGTTAGGCAACAAAACCCCAAAATGCAGACAAAGCATCCGGCATTAAGAAACGTACTATCAAAAACGTGTCTTTTGAGTGTTTATGAGCTTCTTACGTACGAAATCGGTAACACGCGTGCAAAACACCTTTTAACAGAAAAAAAATACAAAAACAGGTGTTTTGATTTTTTTTCTTAGCTTTTTAGTAAAAGATCGAAACGCATGCAAAGTACTTGATATGAGTAAATGAAACATTATTAACGGAAACGTGTATTATGAGTCTTTTTCAGCTTCTTGGGTAACAAAACGCTAAAACAAGCGTATAGTACTCTATGCGGAGAAACAACATTACCAAAAAGCGTGTATATCGAGTGTTTTTTTTTTTTTTAACTTGTTAGGTACTCAAACGCCCAAGAGCATGAGAGGCACCTTAAATGGGAAAAGAAAACTAGATTACCAATAACGTCTCTTTTGGATGTTTATCAGCTACTGACAAACCAAAACGCTAAAACGCATACAAAACGCCCTTTATTGAGAAACAGAACAACATTACCAAAAAACGTGTGCTTTGAGTGTTTTCCAGCTTGTTATGATCAAAATTTTCAAAATATATGTAAAGCACCCTATTTTGGGCAACGAAACGACATTCCCGGAAACGTGTTGTTTTGTTATTTTTAAGCATAGTAGGCACCTAACGCTAGAAAAAAAAAAAAAAGGCATGGGAAATACTCTATATAGGAAAACAAAACAACTTTATCAAAAAACTTTTTTTGTGTGTTTTGAGCTTATTACGTACCGAAACTCTAAAATGCGTCGAAACCACCCTTTATTAAAGAAACAGAAGAACGTTAAGAAAAAAGTGTGTTTTGATTTTTTTTCTTGAAATTATTAGGTAATAAAACGCCAAAATTCATGCAAAATACCTTATATAGGGAAACGAAACGATATTAACGATATTCCCCATGTCAGGTACCAAAACGACAAAATACATACAAAGAACCCTAAATGAAGAAACAGAACAACATTACCAATATCGTGTGTTATGAAAATTTTGGAGCTTGTTAGGTACCAAAATGACAAACTGCAAGCAAAGCACCCTATATGGGAAAAAATAAAAAAAAAATTTTTTCTATTTCTTATGTACAAACACGTTAAAACGCATACGAAATAACGTGTAATGGAGAAACAGGACAACATTGCCAAAAACGTGTATTTTGAGTGTTTTTGAGCTTCATAAGTACCAAAATGCCAAAATACATGCAAAGAACCCTCGATGCAGTAACGGAACGACATTACCAGAAAATTGTCATATGGGTTGTTTTGGGGTATATTAAGCACCATATCGCTGAAATTTTTATATTTTTTTTAGCTTCTTACGTACCAAACCGCTCAAACGCGTGGAAAATAACATTTTTATGGAGAAACAACATTTGTATTGAATGTTTTTCAGCTTTTTTAGATCGGAAAACACCAAAATACATGCATATTACCCGATATCAGGAAAGGAAACGATATTAACAGAGAAGTGCATTATGAGATTTTCACCAAAACTCAAAAATATATGAATAACATTCTATATAAAGAAACAAAACAACGTTACCAAAACGTGTATTATGAGTTTTTTTTTCGCAATGTTAGATAATAAAACTCCAAAATGCATACAAATCACCCTATCGAGGAAACAGAACATTACCAAACACGTGTATTATGAGTGTTTTCCCCTATGTTAGGTACTAAAACGCCAAAATGCATACAAAGTAGCCAACATGAAGAAACAGAACAAATTTATTAGAAAAAAAAATTTATGAGTGTTTTTGTGCTTGTTAGGTACCAATACGCTTAAGTGCATGCAAAGCACGCTATATGGGAAAAATAAAGAACATTCTTTTGAATGTTTTATTTTTTCTGCTTACGTACTAAAACGTTAAAATGCATGCAGAACGCCATTCATGGGTAAGTAGAATAACATTACGAACTTGTGTGTTTTAAGCGTTTTCCATCTTGTTAGGTACAAAGACGACAAAATGCATGCGAAATATCCTATTTGGGGTAATAAAACGATTTTACCAGAAACGTGTCATTTGGGTGTTTTTTTTTTTTTACATCAAAACGCTGATAAGAATGGAAAACACTATACATGGGAAAATAAAACATTATCAAAAACGGGTCTTTTGTGTGTTTTTGAGCTTATTACGTACCAAATCTCTAAAACGCTCGAAAACAATCTTTATGGAGGAACAGAACATTATCAAAAATGGGTGTTTTGAGTGTTTTCGAGCTTGAAAGGTACCAAAACGCCAAAATACATGCAAATTACCCGATATTTTGAAATAACAGAAAAGTTTATTAAGAGTGTTTTTTGAGCTTGTTATTTACCAAAACGATAATGTGCATGCAAAGCACCCTATTTGAGAAAAGCAAACTTATTATTGTTATCTTATTATTATTATTATTTCTATTATTATTATTATTATTATTATTATTATTATTATTTTTATTATTATTATCTTATTGAGAAACCTAACAACATTACCGAAAACGTGTGTGTGTTTAGTATTTTCCAGCTGGTTAGATACTAGAACGACATTTACAGAAAACGTGCCATTTGGATGTTTTTGGGCATATTAAGCACCAAAACTCTGAAACGCATGAAAAATACCCTACATGGGAAAACAAAATAACATTATCATCGTGTGTATTTTGAGGGTTATCTTCTTATGTACCAAAACGCTAAAACGCTCGAATATTTATATATATGGAGAAACAAAATAATTTTACCAAAAACCTACTGTGAGTGTTTTTCTTTGTGTTTAGGTACCAAAACCCCAAAATGCATACAAAACACTCATACAAATTGCTTTATATGCATTTTGGATACAAAAACGTGCGTAACATACCAAAAAAAGTTAAAACATGCGAAACGCTCTTTATGGAGAAACAGAGCAACGTTGCCAAAAACGAGTTTTGAGTTTTTTTTTTTTTTTCCAACATCCTGTGTACCAAAATAACAAAACACATGCAAAGCATCCTATTTGAGGTAACGAAACGGCATTCCCAGAGATGTGTCATTTCTGTGTTTTTTGAGCATATTAGCCACAAAAAAAGCTATAAAAACATTGAAAACACTCTTTATCAAAAACACTCAAAAGACGTGTTTTTGATAAAGAGTGTTTTCAATGTTTTTATAGCTTTTTTTGTGGCTAATCTTCTTTTGAGTGTTTTTGAGCTTCTTCCGAACCAAAAGGCTAAAACAGTGTAACACTGCTTATAGAGAAACAGAACAACATTACCAAAAAATGTGTTTCTTCATTGTTTTTGGGCTTGTTAGGTAACAAAACACCAAAGTTTATGATAATCACCCGATATGGGGAAACGAAACGATATTAGCAGAAACGTGTGTTTTTCAACTTCTTCAGTAACAAAACGCTAAAAACACGTGAATATCACTATATTGAGAAACAGAACAGCATCATCAAAACATGTATTATGAGTACTTTTCTCAATGTTAGGTACCAAAATACTAAAATGCATATAAAGCACCCTATAAGAAGAAACAGAATAATATTACAAAAAAAGTGTATTATGAGTGTTTTTACCAAAACGCTAAAGTGCATGCAAACTCCCAATAAGGCAAAAACAAATAACAATAACAAAAACGTGTCTTTTCAACGTTTTTCAGCTTCTTAGTAGTACCAAAACGCGAAAACGCATACAAAACGTTGTTTATGGAGAAACAGAAGTACATAACCGAGAATTTGTCTTTTCATTGTTTTCCAACTTGTTGGGTACCGAAACGTGAAAATGCATGCAAAGCACCCTATTTGGGTAGCGAATCGACATCACCAGAAACGTGTAATTTGTGTGATTTGAGCATATTAGGCACGAAAACGCTATAAAGCAGAGGGAAACAAAGTAACATTATCAACAACGTGTCTTTTAAGAAATCTTAAGCTTCTTACGTACCAAAACGCTAAAACATATGTAAAACACCCTTTAAGGTGAAACAAAACTATATTAAGAAAAACGTGTGTTTTGAGTGTTTTTGAGCTATTTAGGTAACAAACGCCAAAATGCATCCAAAGTATCCGTTACTGGGAAACGAAACGATATTAACAGAAACGTGTGTTATAAGTGTTTTTCAACATTATTGATACCAAAACACTAAATTACGTGAATCGCTCTCTATATGGAAAAATAGAACAACATTACCAAAAACGTGTATTATGAGTGTTTTCGCCATGTTACGTACTAAAACGTCAAATGCAGACAAGCTCCCTATATGACAAAAAAAAAAAAAAAAAGATTACTAAAATGGTGTATTATGAGTGTTATTAAGATTGTTAGGTACCAAAACGCCAAAATGCACGCAAATTACCCTATATTTGAATAGCACACAACAATACCAAAAACATATTTTCAGTAGTTCCAGCTTATTAGATACCAACCCTCCAAAATATATACAAATCACCCTATCCGGGGTTAGAACAAGACATTCCCAGAAACGTGTCAAAAGGGTGTTTTTTGAGGATATTAGGCAACAAGGGGAAAAAGGAAGAAAAACATTCATTATAAAATATCAAAAACTGTGCATTTTGTTTTTTTTTCTTTAAGCTTCTTACGTACCAAAAGGCTAAAACACGTGTTAAATACCCTTTACAGAGAAAATGAAGTACATTACCAAAAACGTATGATTTATGTGTTTTCCAGATTGTTAGGTTTAGGTATTAAAATGCCAAAATTAATGATTTGATATATCTAAAGGAAACGATATTAACAGAAACGTGTATTGTGAGCGTTTTTTTTTTTTAGCTTCTTATGTACCAAAACGCTAAAACAAATGAATAGGAATCTATAAGGAGAAACAAACAAAACACCCTACATAAAGAAATCAGAACATTATCTAAAACGTGTATTATAAGTGTTTTGAGCTTGTTATTTACCAAAACGCTAAAAGTGCATACAAAAAAATCCTTCATGGAGAAAGAAAAAATTGCAAGAAAAAAACATATTGAGTGTTGTTGAGCTTCTTAGCTATCAAAACTGCAAAATAAATTAAATCACCATTTTAGTAGCCGAACGAGATTACCAAAAAAAACAGCTCTTTTTGAGTGTTTTTGAAAATCTTATGTACCAAAACGCTCTATATTGGAAAAGCAAACAACATAACCAAAAACATGTATTTTTAGTGTTTTTCAGCTTCTTACGTACCCTTTATAGAGAAACAGAAAAAAAAAAAAAAACATTGCATAAAACGTGTTTATTGAGTGTTTTGAGCTTCTTATCTACCAAAACTGCAAAATGCATGCAAAGCACGGAGCGACATTACCAGAAAGATATTTTTTGAGTGTTTTTTGAGCTTATGTATCAAAACGCTAAGGCGCGTGGAAAGCACGTTTTATGGGGATACATTACAAAAAAAAAAAGTGTGATTTGATCGACTTCCAACTTGTTAGGAACCAAAACGTGAAATTCAATGAAAATATCACGATATTGGATAAAAAAAAAAAGGGATATTGAAAGAGTATTATGAGTATTTTCAGCTTCTTAGGTAAAAAAAAAAAACGCTAAAAAACGTCAATAGCACACTATATCTAGAAACAGAACAACATTATTAAAAACGTCTTTTATATGTTTTTGAGCTTCTTAGGTGCTAAATCACCAAAGTGCATGCAAAGCACCCTGTATGGAAAAAAAAATAAATTAAATAAAATATACACATATATATGTATATATATATATATATATATATATATATATATATATATATATATATATATATATATATATATATATATATATATATATATATATATATATATATATATATATATATATATATATATATATATATATATATATATATATATATATATATATATATATATATATATATATATATATATATATATATATATATATATATATATATATATATATATATATATATTAAAAAAATGTGTCGAGTGTTTTTCAGCTTATGTACTAAAACGGTAAAACGCATGGAAAACACTGTGTGTGGAAAAAAAAAAAATACAAACAATGTGTATTATCAGCGTAATAAGAAGTAAAACGCCAAAATGCATGCACAGCGCCCTATATGAAGTAACGAAACGACATTTCCAAAAACGTGTCATTTAGTTTTTTTTTTTTTTTTTAGGGTATTAGGCACCAAAACGCTAAAAAAAAAAAAAACATGGAAAATACCCTATATAGGAAAACGAAACAACTTCAACAAAAACGTGTCCTTTGTGTGCTCTTGAGCTTCTTACGTACCAAAACGATAACAATTTATGAAAAAAAAACAACAATATTAGCAAAAAAACGTGTGTTTGAGTGTTTTTGAGCTTGTTAGATAACTAATCGCCAAAATGCATGCAAAGTTTCAGATATGGGGAAAAGAAAAGATATTAACGCTGTTTTTCAGCTTCTTATGTAGCAAAACGCTAAAACACGTAAATAGCATTCTATATGAAGAAACAGAACATCATTACGAAAAACGTGTATTATGGGTGCTTTTCCCCATGTTAGGGACCAAAACGCCAAAATATATATAAAGCACCCTATGTGAAGAAACAGAACGACATGATCACAAACATGTATTATGAATATTTTTGTGTTTGTTAGTTATCAAAACGCCAAAGTACATGCAAAGCATCCTATAGAAGAAGAGAGAGAGAAAAAAAAAACATTACCAAAAACATATCTTTTGAGTGTTTTTCAGCTTCGTACGCACCGAAACTGTAAAAGTGATGCAAAACGCACTTTACTGAAAAATAGAACATTAACAAAAACGTGTGTTTAAGTGTTTTTAAGTTAGGTACCAAAATGACAGAATGCATGTAGAATACCTTGTCTGGAGTAACTAAAAGATAGTACCTGCAACGTGCCATTTGGGAATTTTCGAGCAAATTAGGTAACAAAAAGCTAAAAAGCATGGAAATAGCTCTATATGAGAAAAGAAAACAACATTGTCAAAAACGTTTCTTTTTAGTGTTTTTGAGCGTACAAAACGCCAAAATATGAGCAAAGAAACATTTATGGGAAACTTTAGCAAAAAATTCTTATTTCTTTGTCTTTTAAGTTGTTAGGTTCTAGACCCCATATTGCATGCAAAGAACCCTATTTAAGGAAACGAAACGATATTAACAGAAACGTGTATTATGAGTGTTTTTATTTTTATTTTTTATGTACCAAAACGCTAAAACACGTGAATATTACTCTATATGAGAGAGAAAAAAAAAACATTAACAAAACCAGTAGCAAAACCACCAGAAACTTGTCATTTAGGTGTTTTGAGCGTATTAGGCAGCAAAACGCTAAAAAAAAAGCAAGGAAAACACCCTATATGGGAAAACAAGATAACATTAACAAAATCGAGTGTTTTTGAGCTTCTTACGTACCAAAACGATAAAAGGCGTCCAAAACAATATTAGCAAAAACGTATGTTCTGAGATTTTTTTTTTAACTTGTTAGGTAACAAAACTCCAAAATGTATGCAAATTACCCTATATAGGTAAAAGAAGCGATATTAACATAAAGGTGTATTATGTCTTTTTCAGCTTCATAGATACCAAAAGTCTAAGACACGTGAATAATACTATATTTGCAGAAACAAAACAACATTACCAAAAGCGTACTTTATGATTTTTTTTTTCCCCATGATAGGTACCAAAACGCCTAAAAGCATAGTGAACACCATACATAAAAAAAAAAAAAAAAATAGACCAACATTACGAAAAACTTGTATGCTGAGTGTTTTTGAGCTTGTTAGATACAAAAACACCAAAGTGCATGCAAGACAACCTGTATAGGAAAAGCAATCAATATTAACAAAAACTTTATAACTTTTATGAGTGTTTTTCAGTTTCTTATGTACTAAAATTCTAAAACGCATGAAAATCACCCTTTATGGAGAAAGAGGACAACATTTCTATAAACGCGTGTTTTGAGAGTTTTCCCGATCATTAGCTACCAAAACGCCAAAATGCAGACAGCACACTATTTGATGTAAAAAAATTATATTACCGGAAACGTGTCATTTGAGTGTTTTGACCATATTAGAAACCTACCCCACAAAAAAAAAAAAAAACATGGAAAACACTCTATATAGGATAAAAAAAAAAATATAACATCGAAAACGTGTCTTTTGAATGTTTTTTGAGCTTCTTACGTACCGAATTTCTAAAAAGCGTGCAAAACATCCTTTATGGTGAAATAGAACATTACCAAAAATGTGCGTTTTGAGTGTTTTTGAGCTTGTTGGGTACGAAAACGCCAAAATGCACACAAATTAACGGACATTGAGAAACGAAAAGTTATTAAGAAAAAATATTATTATGAGTGTTTTTCAACATCTTATGTACGAAAACACTAAAACACGTGAATATCACTCTATATGGAGAAAAAAGCATTAACCAAACAAATGGGTTTTTTCCTCATGTTAGGTACGACAATCTATACAGAATACCATATATAAAAAACAGAACAACATTACCAAAAACGTATATTATAAGTGTTTTTGAGCTTCTTAGGTAATAAAATACTGAAACACGTGATTAACACATCCATTTAGGCGTTTTGGTTTCTAAAAACCTGGAAAACGCTTAAATCATACGTTTTTGGTAATGTCTCCCGATAAAGGCTATTGTGCACGTGTTTTAGCATTATGGAACGTAAGAAGCTCAAAAACACTCAAAAGACACCATTTTGATAATGTTGTTTTGATTTTTATATAGAGTGTCTTCCATGCTCTTTAGAGCCCCGAAATAACATTTTTCTGGGAATGTCGTCTCTTTACCCTATAGAGGGTGAAATCGATGAATTTTTACGTATTGGTATGTAATAAGCTGAAAAACATTCAAAATACACGTTTTTGGCAATATTATTCTGTTTCTCCATGAAGTTTATTTTCTATGCATTATAGTGTTTTGGTACGTAAAAAGCTGAAAACACTCAAAAGACACGTTTTTGTTTGTTTCTCCAGTATAGCTTACTTTGCATGCACTTCGGCGTTTTCAAAAACACTACTAATACATGTTTTTGTACCCTAAATGAGGAAAGGAAACGCGATTTCCAGAAAAGTGCCTTTTGAATGTTTATTGGCGTGCTAGGCACCAAAACGCTAAAAAGCAGGGGAAGCACCCTATAAAGGAAAACAAAACAACTTAACCAAAAACGTCTGTTTTCAGTGTTTTTGAGTTTCTTACCTACCGAAACGATAAATCGCATGAAAAAAAAAAAAAAACATGGAGAAATAATATTATCAGAAACAAATATTTCGAGTGTTTTTGAGTTAGTTAAGTAGAAAAACGCCAAAATGCATATATAGTATCTTAAATGGGAAAATGAAAAGACGTTACTAAAATGTGTACTATTGGTGTTTTTTTTTTTTTCTAACTTATTAGGTACGAAGTCGCTAAAATGCATGAATAACACTCTATATGAAATAACATTACCAAAAACGTATATTTTAAGTGTTTTCACATTGTTATGAACGAAAACGCCATAATGCATGTAAAGCCCCCTATTTGGGGAAAGGAAACGAGATTTCAGAAACGTGTCTAAAATATGTTCTTCAGCGTGTTAGGCACAAAAATGCAAAAAAGCATACAAATCACCTGATATGGGAATACAAAACAACATTAAGAAAACGTTTCTTTTGATTGTCCTACGTACCAAAACGATAGAAAAAAAAACATAGAAAACATCCTTTATGGAGAAACAGAATAACATTACCAAAAACAAGTATTTTTAATGTTTTATAAGATTGTTACGTAAAAAAACGCCTAAATGAATCGAAAATACCCTATATGGGAAAAATCAAAAGACATTACGAGAAACGTGTATTATGAGTGTTTTTGACCTTCTTAGTATCAAAAGGGTAAAACGCATGAATAACGCTCTATATGGAAAAAAATAACTATATTGCCAAAACAAAAACGTGCATTTTGAGTGTTATGACATTGTTAGTTACCAAAAAGCCAAAATACATGCAAAGACCCATATATAGATATATGAAACGACATTAAAAGCGCATGAAAATACCCTATATGGAGAAACAGAATACATTTTCCAAAAACGTGTATTTTGAGTGTCTTTGAGCTTATTATGTACAAAATCGCCTATCATCGAACAAAACACATTGCATATGGAAATGAAAGGACATTACGAGAAACGTTTTTTATGTTTTTGTTTTATTACTCTCTTAAGTACCAAATCAGTAAAAAGCTTCAATAGTGCTCTGAAGAAAAAGAACAAACTTACCAAAAACGTGTATTTCTTTTACATTGATAATTACCAAAATGCCAACATGCATGTAAAGCAACCTATATGAAGAAATGAAACGAAATCACTAGAAACTTGTCATTTGTTATTTTTTGAGGGTGTTAGGCACCAAATCAGTAAGAAGCAACGAAATCACCCTATAGGGGAATACAAAACTACTAAAACGTCTCTTTAGAGTGTTTTTTTAGGTTCTTACGAACTAAAATGTCAAAATACATGCAAACACCCTGTTAGGTACCCAAGCACCAAAAAGAGCCTCTATGAGGAAATGAAAGGACATGACAAAAAACGTGTATTATGAGTTTTTTTCAGCTTCTTAGATACCAAAACGCTAAAATAAATGAGAAACACACTGTATGGAGAAAGAGAAAAACATTACCAAAATCGTGTAATTTGAATGTTTTTTTTTTCACATTGTCAGGTAGCAAAATACCATAATGCTTGCTCGCTATACGAGAAAATTAAACATCAATGTAAGAAATGTGTTTTTATGTGTTTTTCAGCGCGTTAGGCACGAAAACGCTAAATAGCATGGAAAGCACTTTATAAAGAAATGCAAAATAACATTACTAAAAGCATGTCTTTTAAGTGTTTTAAACTTTTTACGTTCCAAAACGCTAAACCACGTGCAACAAACACGAATAACCCTACCAAATAGAAAAACCTTACCAAAAACGTGTATTTTGAGTCTTTTTCAGTCTGTTACGTACATGAACTTAAAAATGCATGTAAAGCACCCTGTATGTGGAAACTATAGGACATTACGAGAAACGTGCATTATCAGTGTTTTGAGTCTCTTAGGTACCAAACACTAAACCACCTGAAAATTGAATATATCCTATATCTCTTAATGGAGAAACAGAACATCACCAAAAATGTGTTTTTTAGTGTTTTTTCTTTTTTTTTTACCTTGTTATGTACCAAAACGTCAAAAAACATACGAAGCATCCTATATGGGGAAATACAAAGACATTAGGAGAAACAAGTTTTGTTAGTGTTTTTGAGCTTCCTAATACCAAAACGCTAAAACGCATGAATAGCACCCTATATAGAGAAAAGGAACAACATTAGCTAAAACCTTTATTTTGAGTGTTTTTCACATTATGTAGCAAAACATCATAATGCATGCACATCCCTATATGAAGAAGCAAAACTATATTACAGGAAACGTGTCTTTTGAGTGTTTACTTGAGTGTTAGGAATCAAAATGCTAAAAAGCATTGAAAGCACCCTATTTGGCAATATAAAATAACATTACCAAGAAAGTATCTTTAGTGTTTTTGACCTTCTTACGTCCAAAATCGCTGAAACGCATGCAAAACAACCTTTATGGAGAAACAGAATAACATTACCAAAAACTTGTATTTTGATTGTTTTTGTGCTTGTTAAGTACAAAAATGCCAAATTACACGCAAAGCATCCTACATGGAGAAAACAAAGGACATTACGAGAAAAGTATATTATGAGAGATTTTGAGCTTTTTAGGTACCAAGACTCAAAAACACATGATTAGCACTTTATATGGAAAAACAACTCTACCGAAAACTTTTACTTAAACTCTTTTTCATATTGTTAAGTACCAAAAGACAAAATGCATTGGAAACCCACGAAACGACATTATCGTCAACGTGCCTTTTGAGTGTTTTTCAACGTGTTAGACACCAGAACGCTAAAAAGTATGGAAAGCACTCTATAAAGGAATACAAAACAGCATTACTAAAAACGTGTTTTATAGGTTCTTATGTACAGAAACGCTAAAACCCATGCAAAACACCCTTTATGGAGAAGCGAAATAAATATTTCGTTGATAAATTACACTCAGGACAGTTAGGGAACATCCCTTACAGAAGAGAAAGATCGCAGAAGAATGATCCTAAATGGATGACTGAGGTTAAAACACTACATAGGGCGAAGGAGAAGTATACATGAGATTAAACAAAGGGGAAGTGGTTTTAAGGCCATAATATAATGAATTAGAAAAGTCAGGAGTTTAACAAGGAAAGCTAAAAATAGTTATGAATTAAAGTAAGCCAGCCAAGCGAAGATGGACCTGAAAGGATTTTATCAGGCATATAAGACGAAGAATAGAGAAACAATAGTTCCTTAAAGACAGCAGAATGGGACCTGATTAGTTGTTGAGAGGAGATTAGTAAAATTGTGAGCGAGTATTTTTTAATTGTCTTTGCCCAGGAAAACATGCAGGATTTGCCGAATAGTGAGAAGATATTTAGAGTAGAAGAGGATGAGAAGCTGACAGATATTACCATAACTAAAAGAGATAGTGGAACAGGAGATAGATAAGTTGAAAAGTTCAAGTCATCAGGACCAGATGAAATATATTCCACAGTATTTAAGGAAAGGAAAAAGGTTATAAGTAATCTGTTAGTTTCTGTCCTTAGGAAATCACTTTAGTCATGTGAGGTATCGGTAATTTAGAGGCAGGCGAATATAGTACCTACCTTTAAGAAAGGAGATAAAACTTTAACGTCTAACCTGTCAGCTTAACTTCTGTTGAATGTAAAATAATGGAGTCAATAATAGCGAAGAACATTTAAGAGCATTTAGATAAACATAACTTGATAACTCAGTTACAGCACGGCTTCTGGAATGGGGAGTCTTACCTGAGAAACTTGGTAAGTTTATACAGTAAGGTTTACAAGGCGGTAGATAATGGTGATAGTTATGGCATCCTATATCAGGACTTTAGTAAAGCGTTTGACAAGGTACCCCATCAAAGGCTACTGAGAAATGTTAGGGGGCACGAGAGAGATGAGGTGTTTAGATTGGATAAGGTCATGGCTAAGCGTCAGGCGACAGAGTGTTGTAATAAATGGCTCTAAATCGGAGTGGGGTCAAGTAATTAGTGGGGTGACAAAGGGATTATTAGTATTAAGGCCGATGTTGTTTGTAATATATGTCAATGGCTTGGATAGTGGAATTAATAGTGTTGTTAGTAAATTTGCGGATGACACGAGAATATGTAGATTAATTAGGTCAGAATCGCATACCATCGCCTTGCAGGCAGATTTGAATAGGTTGAACGAATAGACGGACAGATGGCAAATGCAGTTTAATGTCAACAAATGCAAAGCACTTAGCGTAAGTAGAAGAAACCCACACAGTAGTTACACAATGAACAACCAAGTTCTGGTAGGTTCAGGGTAAGTAAAAGATTTGAGATTTAAGGTTATATCTAAACTCCGTCTAAGAAAACAATGGAAAGAGAGCACACACACAAACCAAATAGTGTATTATGATTCATTTTCAGGAGTGCTAAAAGTAGAACTCCCGAAGTAATATTAAAGTTACATTTGCGCTGGTCATACTTCATCTAGACTACGCTGTCCAATTCTAGTCACCACATCACAGGAAGGATAAAGGTCTATTAGAATCAGTACAAAGGAAAATGACTAAAAGGATACAGGGGATGAGGAGTATTCCTTACGAAGCGATATTCAAGCTATTAAATTTACATTCTTTAAAGAGACGTAGGTTATGAGTGGACCTAATAGAAGTCTTTTAGAGGTATATGGGTTATAATAAAGGGAACATAAGGAAAATTCTTAGAATCTGTAAATATGATAGAACAAGAAAAACGGGTTCAAGCCAGAAAACTTGATGTTCAAAAAGGAGACAGGAAGGAATTGGTTTTCAAATAGAGTAGTAGATGATTGGAACGGACGTAGTAATCAAGCTGTTAGTGCTGAGGCATTTGGGAACAGTAAGAGAAAATTACACATTTATGGATATGGATGATAGGTGGAAATAGGTAGGCATATTTCATACAAGTAATGCCACTTGTAGGCATGATGCCTTCATGCAGATTTACTTATTTCTTATGTTCTTATGTTCATATTACCAAAAGCGTGTATTTTCAGTGTTTTTCAGCTATTACGTGAAAAAAAATGCCAAAATGCATGCAAAGCACCCTATATGAAGAAAAAGAGTGGCATTACGAGAAACGTGCATTATGAGTATTTTTGAGATTCTTAGGTACCAAAACGCTGAAACTCATGAATAACACTCTTAATTGAGATACAGAACAACCTTACCAAATGCGTGTATTTTGAGTGTTTTTTACATTCTTAGTTACAAAAACCCCAAATTACATGCGAAACTAGCTTTATGTGGAAAAAAAAATGACATTACCAGAAGAGTATCTTTTGAGTGTTTTTGAGCGTGTTAGGCAATAAAGCACTAAAAAGCAGGACAATCACATTACACGGGAATAAAACAAAATTTTACCAAGAACTTGCCTTTAAGTGTTTTTGAGCTCCTTACATATTGAAACGCTAAAACGCATGCAAAACACCCTTTATGGAGAAACAGAAAAACATTTCCAAAAACATGTATTTTGAGTGTTTTTGATCATGTTACCTATAAAAACGCTTAAATACATCCAAAGAACCCTATATTTGGGAAATGAAAGGACTTTATGAGAAACGTGTATTATGAGTGTTTTTAAGTTCCTTGAGTACCAAAAAGCTAAAACCCACAAATAACACTCTTTATAGAGAAAAAATAAATAAAAAAATAGCATATTTTTTTTGTTTATTTATTATTCATCTTCATAGGTATCAAAATACCAAAATTCTGGCAAAATTCAAGGAAATTATTTGGAAAAAAGAACATTATCAAAAAAGTTAATTTTAGTTTTTTTTCCGGACTGTTATGTACCAAACCCTAAAGTGCATGCAAAGCCACCTATATATGGAAATTAAACGACTTTATAAGAAACCTGTCTTTTGAGTGTTTTTAGCATGTTAGGCACCAAAACGATAAATACCATTGAAGTCAATCAATATGGGAATCAAAAACAAAATTACTGAAAACATGTCTTCTCAGTGTTTTACGTAGAAAAACGCTAAAACGGATGTAAACCAACCAATACGAAGAAATAGAAAAACATCACCAAAAAAGTATATTTTGAGTGCTTTTGAACTTGTTACCTACAAAAAACGCGAAAATGCATGCAAAGCACTCTATATTGGGAAACAAAAAGGACATTACGAAAAACGTGTATAATGAGTGTTTTATAGTTTCACAAGATCCACAAGACAAAAAACACAAAAACTCGTATATATGGAGAAGTTTCTTAGATACCAAAATGCTGAAACTCCTGAATAACACTCTTAATTGAAAAACAGAACAACCTTACTAAATTCGTGTGTTTTCAGTGTTTTTTCACATTCTTAGTTAAAAAAAAACGAAATTCCATGCAAATATAGCTTTATGTGGGAAAAAAATGACATTACCAGAAAAGTGTCTTTTGAGATTTTTTGAGAGTGTTAGGCAATAAAGCACTAAAAAGCAGGGCAATCATATTACATGGAATAAAACCAACGTTTACTAAGAACTTGCCTTTAAGTGTTTTTCAGCTCCTTATATGCGCTAAAACGCATGCAAAACACACTTTATATAGAAAAAAAATAACATTACCAACAACAGATATTTTGAGTGTTTTTTAATCATGTTATCTATAAAAACGCTTAAATACATGCAAAGAACCTTATGTTTGGGAAAGGAAAGGATATTACGAGAAACGTGTATTATGAGTGTTTTTAAGTTCCTTAAGAACCAAAAAGCTAAAACCCACAAGTAACACTCTTTATTTAGAAAAAAATAAATAAATAAATAGAAAAATAGGATTTTTTTAATTTTTTTTTATTTATCTTCATAGGTACCGAGATTCCAAAATTCTGGCAAAATTCAGGGCAATTATGTGATAAAAGATCATTATCAAAAAAGTTAATTTTAGCTTTTTTTTCGGACTGTTATTTGCCAAACACTAAAGTGCATGCAAAGCCACCTATATGAGGAAATTAAATGACTTTACCAGAAACCTGTCTTTTAAGTGATTTTCAGCTTGTTAGGCATCAAAACGATAAAAAATATGGAAGTGACTCTATTTGAGAATCCAAAACAAAATACTGAAAAAATGTCTTTTCTGTGTTTTAGGTAGAAAAACGCTAAAACGGATGCAAACCAACAAATATGAAGAAATAGAATATTACCAAAAAGGTATATTTTGAGTGTTTTTAATCTTGTTACCTACAAAAAACGGGAAAAAGGATGCAAAGCACTCTATATTGGGAAAGAAAAGGACATTACGAGAAACGTGAATAATGAGTGTTTCATAGTTTCACAAGAACCACAAGGCAAAAACGCAAAAACTCGTGTATATGGAGAAGTTTCTTAGTTACCAAAACGCTGGTACTCATGAATAACACTCTTAAATGAGAAACATAACAACCTTACGAAATGCGTGTATTTTGAGTGTTTTTCACATTCTTATTTACCAAAACCCCAAATTGCATGCAAAACTAGCTTTATGTTGCTATGAAATGACATTACCAGAAAAGTGACTTTGGGTGTTTTTGAGCGAGTTAGGCAATAAAGCACTAAAAAGTAGGGCAATAACATTACATGGGAATGAAACCAACTTTTTACCAAGAACTTGCCTTTAAGTTTTTTTGAGCTCCTTACATACCATACCATACGTTAAAACGATGCAAAACACCCTTTATGGAGAATTAGAATAACATTACCAAAAACATGTATTTTGAGTGTTTTTGATCATGCTACCTATAAAAACGCGAAAATACATGCAAAGAACCCTATGTTTGTGAAACGAAAGGACATTACGAGAAACGTGTATTATGAGTGTTTTTAAGTTCCTTAAGAACCCAAAAACTAAAACCCACAAATAACACTCTTTATGAAGAAAAAATAAATAAATATATAAAAAAACGGCAATTTTTTTTTTTTTTTTTTTTTTTGTTATTCATCTTCATATGTACCGAGATGCCAAAATTCTGGGAAAATTCTGGGCAATTATGTGATACAAGAATTTTATCAAAAAAGTTAATTTCAGCTTTTTTTTCGGAATGTTATGTACCAAACTCTAAAGTGAATGCAAAGCCACCTGCATGAGGAAATTAAACGACTTTACGAGAAACCTTACTTTTCAATGTTTTTCAGTATGTTAGGCACCAAAACCATAATAACATGGAAGTCACTCAATATGGGAATCTAAAACAAAATTACTGAAAACGTGTTTTTTAAGTGTTTTACGTAGAAGAACGCTAAAAAAAGATGCAAACCAACCAACATGAAGAAATAGAATAACATTACCAAAAATGTATATTTTGAATGTTTTTGAGCTTGTTACCTAAAAAAATGCAAATTGCCAGAAAACTGTCTTATGAGTGTTTTTCAGCATGTTAGGCACCAAAACGATAAATAACATGGAAGTCACTCTATATGGGAATCCAAAACAAAATTAATGAAAACGTGTCTTTTCGGTTTTTTACGTAGAAAAACGCTAAAACGGATGCAAACCAACCAATATGAAAAAAAAATAGAATAACATTACCAAAAAGGTATATTTTGAGTGTTTTCTAGCTTGTTACCTACAGAAAAGGTGAAAATGGATGCAAAGCACTCCCTATTGGGAAAGAAAAGGACATTACGAGAAACGTGTATAATGAGTGTCTTATTATTTTCGAGCAAAAGAACTTGTGGTTCACAAGAACCACAAGGCAAAAACCGCAAAAACTCGTGTATATAAAGAAGTTTCTGAGATACCAAAATGCTGAAAATCATGAATAACAATCTTAATTGAGAAACAGAACAACCTAACCAAAAGCGTGTATTTTCAGTGTTTTTCACATTCTTAGCAAAATCTCAAATAGCATGCGAAGCTAGCTTTATGTAGGAAAAAATGACATTACCAGAAGTGTCTTTTGAGTATTTTTGAGCGTGTTAGGCAATAAAGCACTAAAAAGCAGGGCGATCACATTACATGGGAATAAAACCAACTTTGACCAAGAACTTGACATTATGTGTTTTTGAGCTCCTTACATACCAAAACGCTAAAACGCATGCAAAACACTCCTTTATGGAGAAGCAGAAAAACATTATCAAAAACATGTGTTTTAAGTGTTTTTGATCATGTTACCTATAAAAACGCTTAAATACATGCAAAGAACCCGATATTTGGGAAACGAAAGGACATTACAAGAAACGTGTATAATGACTGTTTTTAAGTTCCTTAAGTACCAAAACGTTAAAACCCACAAATAACACTCTTTAAAGAGAAAAAAAAATAAAAATAAAAAACAGCATTTTTTTTTATTGATTTTCATAAGTACCGAGATACCAAAATTCTGCCAAAATTCAGGGAATTTATGTGGAAAAAAGAACATTATCAAAAACGTTAATTATAGCTTTTTTTCGGATTGTTATTTACCAAACCCTCAAGTGCATGCAAAGCCACCTATATGAGGAAATTAAACGACTTTACCAGAAACCTATATGGGAATATGGGAATCTAAAACAAAATTACTGAAAACGTGTTTTTTAAGTGTTTTACGTAGAAGAACGCTAAAAAAAGATGCAAACCAACCAACATGAAGAAATAGAATAACATTACCAAAAATGTATATTTTGAATGTTTTTGAGCTTGTTACCTAAAAAAAATGCAAATTGCCAGAAACCTGTCTTTTCAGTGTTTTTCAGCATGTTAGGCACCAAATCGATAAATAATATGGAAGTCAGTCAATATGTGAATCCAAAACAAAATTACTGAAAACCCGTCTTTTCAGTGTTTTACGTAGAAAAAACGCTAAAACGGATGCAAAGCAACGAATATGAAGAAATAGAATAACATTACCTACAAAAAACGCGAAAATGGATGTAAAAGCATTCTATATTGGGAAGCAAAAGGACATTTAGAGAAACGTGTATAATGACTGTTTTATAGTTTCACAAGAACAACAAGACAAAAAAACGAAAAAAAAAACTCGTGTATATAGAGAAGTTTCTTACATACCAAAATGGTAAAACAAATGAATAACACTTTTAAATGAAAAAAAAAACTACCTTACCAAATGTGTGCATTTTGAGTGTTTTCCACAATCTTATTACGAAAATCCCAAATTACATGCGAAACTAGCTTTAGGTGGGAAAAAAAACTGATATTATCAGAAAAGTGTCTTTTGAGTGTTTTTGAGCGTGATATGCAACAAAGCACTAAAAAGCAGAATAATCACATTATATAGGAATAAAACCAACTTTTACGAAGAACTTTCCTTTAAGTGTTTTTAACTCCTTACATACCAAAAACGCTAAAACGCATGCAAAACAGAATAACATTACCAAAAACATGTATTTTGAGTGTTTTTGATCATGTTACCTATAAAAACGCTTAAATACATGCAAAGAACCCTATGTCTGTGAAGCGAAAGGACATTACGAAAATCGTGTATTATCATTGTTTTTAAGTTCCTTAAGTACCAAAAAATTAAAACACACAAATAGAGAAAAAAATAAATAACTAAAAAAATATAAAAAAAATTTTGTTATTCATCTACATAGCTATGAAGATGCCAAAATTCAGGCAAAATTCAGGGAAATTATGTAAAAAAAAAACATTATAAAAAAAAATATTTAGCTTTTTTCCGGAATTATGTACCAAACCCAGAAGTGCATGCAAAGCCACCTATATGGGGAAATTACACGACTTTACCAGAAATCTGTCTTTTGAGTTTTTTTTCAGCAATTTCAACAATATTACTGAAAACGTGTCTTTTTAGTGATTTACGAAGAAAAACGCTAAAACGGATGCAAACCAACCAATATGAAGAAATAGAATAACATTACCAAAAAGATATATTTTGAGTGTTTTTCTGCTTGTTACCTACAAAAAATGCGAAAATAGATGGAAAGCACTCTATATTGGGAAACAAAAGAACATTACGAGAAACGTGTATAATGAGTGTTTTATAGTTTCACACGAACCACAAGGCAAAAAACGCAAAAACTCGTGTATATAGAGAAGTTTCATACATACCAAATTGCTAAAATGCATGAATAACACATTTAATTGAGGAACAGAACTACCTTACCAAATGTGTGTATTTTGAGTGTTTTTCACATTCTTAGTTACGAAAATCCCAAATTACATGGGAAACTAGCTTTATGTGGGAAAAAAAAAATGATGTTTCCAGAAAAGTGTCTTTTGAGTGTTTTTAAGCGTGTTAGGCAATAAAGAACTAAAAAGCAGGGCAATCACATTACATGGGAATAAAACCAACTTTTACGAAGAACTTGCCTTTTAGTGTTTTTGACACGCATTTAGTAAGGTTGTTCTGTTTCTCAATTAAGAGTGTTATTCATGAGTTTCAGCATTTTGGTATCTAGGAAACTTCTCCATATTCACGAGTTTTTGCTTTTTTCGCCTTGTGGTTTTCTTGAACTATAAAACATTCATTATACACTTTTCTCGCAATGTCCGTTTGTTTCCCAATATAGAGTGCTTTGTATCAATTTTTTTGCGTTTTTTTGTAGGTAACAAGCTCAAAAACATTCAAAATATATATTTTTGGTAATGTTTTTCTGCTTCTTGATGTTGGTTTCCATCAGTTTTAGCATTTTTCTACGTAAGACACTGAGAAGACACGTTTTCAGAAATTTTCTTTAGGATTCCCACATAGAGTGAGTTCCTTATTATTTATCGTTTTGGTGCCTAATATACTGAAAAACACTAAAAAGACACATTTCTGGTGAGGTCTTTAATTTCCTCATATGCGAGGCCTTGCATGTCTTTTGAGTGTTTTTGAGCGTGTTACGCAATAAAGCACTAAAAGGAAGGGCAATCACATTACATGGGAATAAAACCAAGTTTTACCAAGAATTTGCCTTTAAGTGTTTCGAGTTCCTTACATACCAAAACGCTAAAACGCGTGCAAAATACATTTTATGGAGAAACAGAATAATATTACCAAATACATGTATTTTGAATGTTTTTGATCATGTTATCTATAAAAACGCTTAAATACATGCAAAGAACCTTATGTTTGGGAAACGAAAGGACATTACGAGAAACGTGTATTATGAGTGCTTTTTAAGTTACCAAAACCCCAAATTCCATGCAAAAGTAGCTTTATGTGGGAAAAAAATGACATTACCAGAAAAGTGTCTTTGAGTGTTTTTGAGCATGTTAGGCAATAAAGCACTAAAAGGCAGGGCAATCATATTACATGGGAATAAAACCAGCTTTTACGAAGAACTTGCCTTTTAGTGTTTTTGACACGCATTTAGTAAGGTTGTTCTGTTTCTCAATTCAACTTATGAATTTCTCAATTCATAAGTTTCAGCATTTTGGTATCTAGGAAACTTTTCCATATACACGAGATTTTGCATTTGGCTTGTGGTTTTTTTGAACTATAAAACATTCATTAAACACTTTTCTCGCAATGTCCCTTTGTTTCCCAATATAGAGTGCTTTGTATCAATTTTTGCATTTTTTTTTTGTAGGTAACAAGCTCAAAAACACTCAAAATATACATTTTTGGTAATGTTTTTCTGCTTCTTGATATTGGTTGGTTTGCATCAGTTTTAGCGTTTTTCTACGTAAAACACTGAGAAGACACGTTTTCAGTAATTTTTTGGGGGGATTCCCACATAGAGTGAGTTCCTTATTATTTATCGTTTTGGTGCCTAACATGCAGAAAAACACTCAAAAGACAGATTTCTGATGAGGTCTTTAATTTCCTCATATGCGAGGCCTTGCATGTCTTTTGAGTGTTATTGAACGTGTTACGCAATAAAGCACTAAAAGGAAGGGCAATCACAATTACATGGCATTAAAAACAACTTTTACCAAAAACTTGCCTTTAAGTGTTTTTGAGCTCATTACATACCAAAATGCTAAAACGCATGCAAAACACCTTTTATGGAGAAACAGAATAAAATTACCAAAAAGATATATTTTGAGTGTTTTTGATCATGTTATCTATAAAAACGCTTAAATACATGCAAAGAACCTTATGTTTTCGAAACGAAAGGACATTACGAGAAATGTGTATTATAGGTGCTTTCAAGTTCCTTAAGTACCAAAAAGTTAAAACCCACAAATAACAGTCTTTATTTAGAAAAAAAAAAAGTACGAAAATGAAAAAATAGGATTTTTTTTTTGTTATTCATCTTCATAGGTACCGAGATGCCAAATTCTGGGAAAATTCAGGGCTATTATATGATAAGAGAAAATTATCAAAAAAGTTAATTTTAGCTTTTTTTTCGGACTGTTATGTACCAAACCCTAAAGTGTATCCAATGATTTCTATATGAGGAAATTAAACGACCTTACAAGAAATCTGTTTTTTGAGTGTTTTTCAGCATGTTAGGCACCAAAACGATAAATAATAAGGAACCCACTCTATATGAGAATCCAAAACAAAATTGCTGAAAACATGTCTTTTCAGTGTTTTACGTAGAAAAACGCTAAAACGGATGCAAACCAACCAATATCAAAAAATAGAAAAACATTACCAAAAAGGTATATTTTGAGTGTTTTTGAGCTTGTTACCTACAAAAAACGAGAAAATGATGCAAAGCACTCTATATTAGAAAACAAAAAGACTTTGCAAGAAAAGTGTATAATGAGTTTTTTATAGTTCAAAACAACCAAAAGGCAAAAAACACAAAAACTCGTGTATATGGAGAAGGTTACTAGATACCAAAATGCTGAAACTCATGAATAACACACTTAATTGAGAAAGACAACAACCTTATTAAATACGTGCATTTTGAGTGCTTTTCACATTCTTAGTTACCAAAACCCCAAATTGCATGCGAAACCACCTTTATGTGAGAAAAAAATGACATTACCAGAAAAGTGTCTTTTAAGTGTTTTTAAGCATGATAGGCAATAAAGCACTAAAAAGCAGGGCAATTCTATTACAATGGAATAACACAAATTTATACCAAAAAATTGCCTTTAAGTGTTTTTGAGCTCATATACCAAACCGCTAAAACGAATGCAAAACATTTTTATGGAGAAACAGAATAACATTACCAAAAACATGTATTTTTAGTGTTTTTGATCATGTTATCTATAAAAACGCTTAAATACATGCAAAGAACATTATGTTTGGGAAACAAAAGGACATTACGAGAAACGTGTATTATGAATGTTTTTTTAAAGTCCTTAAGTACCAAAAAGCTAAAACCAACAAATAACACTTTATTTAGAAAAAAAAAGGAATTATTATTTTTTTTTTTTTTGTTATTCATCTTCATAGGTACCGAAGTGCCAAAATTTACAAATTTGGCAATTTACAAAATTGCCAAATTACATGCAAAACTAGCTATATGTGGGAAAAAAATGACATTACCAGAAAAATGCCTTTTGAGTGTTTTTGAGCGTGATATGCAACAAAGCACTAAAAAGCAGAACAATCACATTAATTGGGAAAAAAAACAACTTGTTGGAAATACTTGCCTTTAAGTCTTTTTTTAACTCCTTACATACCAGAACGCTAAAACTCATGTAAAACACCCTTTACGGAGAAACAGAATAACATTACCAAAATATATATTTTGAGTGTTTTTGATCATGTTACCTATAAAAACGCTTTAATACATATAAAGACCCTTTGTTTGTATAAGAAAAGGACATTACGAAAAACGTGTATTATGAGTGTTTTTAAATTCCTTAAGTACCAAAAAGCTAAAACTCACAAATAACACTTTATAGAAAGAGAAAAAAAAAATTTGTTATTCATCTTCATAGGTATCGAGATACCAAAATTTTGGAAAAATTCAGGGAAATTTTGTAAAAAAAAATCATTATAAAAAATTAATTTTAGCTTGTTTCCGGAGTTAAGTACCAAACCCTGAAGTTTATGCAAAGCCACCTATATGGAGAAATTACTCGACTTTACCAGAAACCTGTCTTTTGAGTGTTTTTTCAGCAATTTCAACAATATTACTGAAAACGTGTGTTTTCATTGATTTACGTAGAAAAACGCTAAAACGGATGCAAACCAACCAATATGAAGAAATAAAATAACATTACCAAAATTATATATTTTGATGTGTTTTTGAGCTTGTTACATACAAAAAAATTGCGAAAATGGATGAAACGCACTCTATATTAGTAAAGAAAAGGACATTACAAGAAACGTGTATAATGAGTGTTTTATAGTTTCACAAGAACCACAAGGCATAAAACGCAAAAACTCGTGTACATAAAGTTTCTTACATACCAAAATGCTGAAACTCATGAAAAACACTTTTAACTGAGAAACAGAACTACCTTACCAAATGTGTGTATTAGAGAAGTTTCTTCCATACCAAAATGCTGAAACTCATGAATAACACTTTTTAATTAAGAAACAGAACGACCTTACTAAATTCCTGAATTTTGAGTGTTTTTCACATTCTTAGATACCAAAACCCCAAATTTCATGCGAAACTAGTTTTATGTGGGAAAAAAATAATATTACCAGAAAATGTCTTTCGAGTGTTTTTCAGCGTGTTAGGCAATAAACCACTAAAAAGCAGGGCAATCACATTACATGGGAATAAAACCATCTTTTACCAAGAACTTGCCTTTAGGTGTTTTTGAGGTTCTTACATACTAAAACGCTAAAACGCATGCAAAACACATTTTATGGACAAACTGAATAACATTAACAAAAACGTATTTTGAGTGTTTTTGATCATGTTATCTATAAAAACGCTTAAATACATGCAAAGAACCTTATGTTTGGGAAACGAAAGGACATTAAGAGAAATATGTATTATGAGTGTTTTTTAGTTCTTTAAGTACCAAAAAGCTAAAACCCACAAATAACACTCTTTATTTAGAAAACTAAATAAATAAAAAATAAAAAAATAGGATATTTTTTTTCTTCATAAGTACCGAGATGCCAAAATTCTGAGAAAATTTCAGCCTATTATATGATAAAAGAAAATTATCAAAAAAGTTAATTTTAGCTTTTTTTTCGAACTGTTATATACCAAACCCTAAAGTGCATGCAAAGCCTCCTATATGAGGAAATTAAACGACCTTAAAAGAAATCTGTCTTTTGAGTGTTTTCCAAAACGATAAATAAATAAGGAACTCACTCTATATGGGAATATAAAACAAAATTATTGAAAACGTGTTTCTCTGTGTTTTACGTAGAAAAACGCTAAAACGGATGCAAACCAACCAATATAAAAAAAAATAGAAAAACATTACCAAAAAGGTATATTTCGAGTGTTTTTGAGCTTGTTACCTACAAAAAACGCGAAAATTGATGCAAAGCACTCTATATTAGGAAATAAAAGGACATTGCAAGAAAAGTGTATAATGAGTGTTTTATAGTTCAAAAGAACCATAAGGCAAAAAACGCAAAAACTTGTGGATATGGAGAAATTTCCTGGATACCAAAATGCTGAAACTCATGAATAACATTCCTGATTGAGAAACAGAACAACCTTACTAAATGCGTGTATTTTGAGAGCTTTTCATATTCTTAGTTACCAAAATCCCAAATTACATACAAAACCAGCTTTATGTGACAAAAAAATGACATTACCAGAAAAATGTCTTTTGAGTGTTTTTGAGCCTGATAGGCTCAAAAGCACTAAAAGGCAAGGCAATCACATTACATTTGAATATAACCAATTTTTATCAAGAACTTGCTTTTAAGTGTTTTTGAGCTCCTAGTATACTAAACCGCTAAAACACATGCAAAACAAACTTTATGAAGAAAAAGAATAAAATTACCAAAAACATGTATTTTGAGTGTTTTTCATCATGTTATCTATAAAAACGCTTAAATGTTTGGGAAACAGAAGGACTTTAGGAGAAACGTATATTATGAGTGTTTTTAAGTTTGTTAAGTACCAAAAACCTAATACCCACTCTTTATTTACAAAAAATAAATAAATAAAAAAATTAAAAATTAAGATTTTTTTTTTGTTTTTTTTTGTTATTCATCTTTATAGGTACCGAAATGCGAAAATTCTGGGAAAATTTGAGGCAATTATATGATAAGAGAATATTATCAAAAAAGTTCATTTTAGCGTTTTTTTTTTACTTATATACCAAACCCTAAACTGAATGCAAAGCCTCCAATACAAGGAAATTAAACGACCTTACCAGAAATCTGTGTTTTGAGTGTTTTTCAGCATGTTAGGCACCAAAATGATAAATAATAAGGAACTCACTCTTAATGGGAATCCAAAACAAAATTACTAAAAACGTGTCTTCCCAGTGTTTTACGTAGAAAAACACTAAAATGGATGCAAACCAACAAATATCAAGAAATAGAAAAAACATTACCAAAAAGGTATATTTTGAGTGTTTTTGAGCTTGTTACCTACAAAAAAAAAACGTTAAAATTGATACAAAGCAGTCTATACTAGAAAACAAAGGGACATTGCGAGAAAAGTGTATAATATGTGTATTATAGTTCAAAAGAACAACAAGGCAAAAAACGCAAAAACTCGTGTATATGGAGAAGTTTCCTAGATACCAAAATGCTGAAAATCATGAATAACACTCTTAATTGAGAAACAGAACAAAATTACCAAATTCGTGTATTTTGAGTGTTTTTCATATTCTTAGTTACAAAAAAAACAAATTTCATGCGAAACCAGATTTATGTGGGAAAACATGACATTTCCAGAAAAATGTCTTTTGAGTGTTTTTGAGCGTGATAGACAATAAAGCACTAAAAAGCAGGGCAATCACTTTTCATTGGAATAAAACCAATTTTTACCAAGAACTTGCTTTTAAATGTTTTTGAGCTCCTTATATACTAAACCGCTAAAAGGAATGCAAAACAAACTTTTTGGAGAAACAGAATAACATTACCAAAAACATGTAATTTGGGTGTTTTTTTATCATGTTATCTATAAAAACGCTGAAATACATGCAAAGAACATTATGTTTGGGAAAAAAAAAGGACATTACGAGAAATGTGTATTATGAGTGTTTTTTTTTTTAAGTTCCTTAAGTACCAAAAAGCTAAAACCCACAAATAACACTCTTTATTTAGAAAAAAAAATAGCAATTATTTTTTTTTTTCATCTTCAGAGATACCGAGATGCCAAAATTCTGGGAAAATTCAGGGAAATTATACGAGCAAAAGAATATTATCAAAAAAGTTAATTTTAGTTTTTTTTTCGGACTGTTATGTACCAAACACTAAAGTGCATGCAAAGCCTCCTATATGAGGAAATTAAACGATCTTACCAGAAATCTGTCTTTTGAGTGTTTTCCAGCATGTTAGGCACCAAAACGGTAAATAATAAGGAACTCACTCTATATGGGAATCCAAAACAAAATTAGTGAAAATATATCTACTCAGTGTTTTACGTAGAGAAACGCAAAACATCGTGTATATAAAGAAGTTTCTTAGATACCAAAACGCTGAAACTCATGAATAACAATCTTAATTGAGAAACAGAACAACCTTAGCAAATGCCTGTATTTTGAGTGTTTTTCATATTCCTAGTTAGCAATACCCAAAATAGCATGCGAAACTAGCTTTATGAGGGAAAAAAAATGACATTACCAGAAGTGTCTTTTAATTGTTTTTGAACGTGTTACGCAATGAAGTACTAAAAAGCAGGGCAATCACATTACATGGAAATAAAACCAAGTTTTACCAAGAACTTGCCAATATGTGTTTTTGAGCTCCTTACATACCAAACCGCTAAAACGCATGAAGAACAAACTTTATGGAGAAACAGAATAACATTGCAAAAAACACGTATTTTTAGTGTTTTTGATAATGTTATCTATAAAAACGCTTAAATACATGCAAAGAAACTTATGTTTGGGAAACGTAAGGACATTACAAGAAACGTTTATTATGAGTGTTTTTAATTTCCTTAACTACCAAAAAGCTAAAACCCACAAATAACAATCGTTTTTAGAAAAAAAAATCGTATTTAGAAAAAAAAAAAAATAAAGATAAATAAATAAAAGGATTTTCTTTTTTTTTTTTTTGTTATTCACCTTCATAGGTACCGAGATGCCAAAATTCTAGGAAAAATCAGGGCAATTATATGACAAGAAAATATTATCAAAAAAGTTGATATTAGATTTTCTTCGGACTGTTATGTACCAAACACTAAAGTGCATGCAAAGCCTCCCATATGAGGAAATTAAACGACCTTACCAGAAATCTGTGTTTTGAGGCACCAATATGATAAATAATAAGGAACTCACTCTATATGGCAAACCAAAACAAAATTATTGAAAACGTGTCTTCTCAGTGTTTTACGTAGAAAAACGCTAAAGCGGATGCAAACCAACCAATATCAAGAAGTAGAAAAACATTACCAAAAAGGAATGTTTTGAGTGTTTTTTTTAGCTTGTTACCTGCAAAAAAAAAAAAAAAAACGCCAAAATTGATACAAAGTACTCTATATTGGGAAAGAAAGGGACATTGCAAAAAAAGTGTATAATGAATGTTTTATAGTTCAAAAGAACCACAAGGCTAAAAACGCAAAAACTCGTGTATATGGAGAAGTTTCCTAGATACCAAAATGCTGAAACTCATGAATAACACTCTTAATTGAGAAACAGAACTACTTTACTAAATGCGTGTATTTTGAGTGCTTTTCACATTCTTAGTTACCAAAATCCCAAATTGCATGCGAAACCAGCTTTATATGGGAAAAAATGACATTACCAGAAAAGTGTCTTATGAGTGTTTTTGAGCGTGATAGTCAATATAGCACTAAAAAGTAGGGAATCACTTTACATGGCGATAAAATCAATTTTTACCAAGAACTTGCCTTCAAGTGTTTTGAGCTCTTTATATAACAAAACGCTAAAACGCATGCAAAACACACTCTATGGAGAATGAGAATAACATTACCAAAAACATATATTTTGAGATGTTTTGATCATGTTACCAATAAAAACGCTTAAATACATGCAAAGAACCCTATTTTTGGGAAACGAAAGGACATTACGAGAAACGTGTATTATGAGTGTTTTTAAGATTATTACGAGTATTTACCAAAAAGCTAAAAGCCACAAATAACACTCTTTATTAAGAAAAAATAAAAAAATAAACAAAAAATACGATATATTTTTTCTTTCTTTTCATCTTCACAGGTACCGAGATGCCAAAATTTGGGCAAAATTCAGGAAATTATGAGTCAATTATGAAAAAAGTTAATGTTAGCTTTTTTTTTCGTACTGTTATGTACCAAACCCTTAAGTGCATGCAAAGCCACCTATATGGGGATATTAAACGTCTTTGCCAGAAAACTGTCTTATGAGTGTTTTTTCAGCTTTTTAGGCACCTTAACGGTAAATAACATGCAAGTCACTCTATATGGGAATCTAAAACAAAATTACTGAAAACGTGTCTTTTCGGTGTTTTACGTAGAAAAACGATAAAACGGATGCAAATAACGAATAAAAAGAAATAAAATAACATTATCAAAACAATACATTTTGAGTGTTTTTGAACTGTTACCTACAAAAAACGCGAAAATGGATGTAAAACACTCCCTATTGGGAAACAAAAGGACATTACGAGAAACGTGTATAATGAGTGTCTTATTATTTTTGAGCAAACGAACTTGTGGTTCACAAGAACCACAAGACAAAAAACGCAAAAACTCGTGTATATAATGAAGTTTCTTAGATACCAAAATGCTGAAACTCATGAATAACAATATTAATTGAGAAACAGAACATTACCAAATGCGTGTATTTTGAGTGTTTTTCACATTCTTAGTTAGCAAAACCCCAAATAGCACGCGAAACTATGTTGGAAAAAATGACATTACCAGAAGTGTCTTTTGAGTGTTTTTGAGCGTGTTAGGCAATAAATCACAAAAATAAAAAACAGGGCAATCACATTACATATGAATAAAACCAACTTTTACAAAGAACTTGCCTTGAAGTGTTTTTGACCTCCTTACAAACCAAAACTCTAAAACGCATGCAAAAAACTCCTTTATGGAGATGCAGAATAACATTACTAAAAACATGTGTTTTAAGTGTTTTTTGATCATGTTACCTATAAAAACGTTTAAATACATGCAAAGAACCCTATATTTGGGAAACGAAAGGACATTACGAGAAACGTGTATTAGGACCGTTTTTAAGTTCCTTAAGTACTAAAACGTTAAAATCCACAAATAACACTCTTTATAGAGAAAAAAATAAATAAAAAGATAGATTTTTTTTATATTGATTTTCATAGGTACCAAGACGCCAAAGTTCTGCCAAAATTAAAGGAATTTATGTGGAAAAAAGAACATTATCAAAAAAGTTAATTACAGCTCTTTTTCGGATTTTTATGTACCAAACTCTAAAGTGCATGCCACCTATATAAGGAAGTTAAACGACTTTACCAGAAACCTGTCTTTTCAGTGTTTCTCAGCATGTTAGGCACCAAAACGATAAATAATATTGAAGTCAGTCAATATGTGAATCCAAAACAAAATTACTGAAAATGTGTCTTTTCAGTGTTTTACGTAGAAAAACGCTAAAACAGATGCAAACCAACAAATATGAAGAAATAGAATAACATTACCAAAAAGTGTTTTTGATCTTTTTACCTACAAAAAAAAAGCGCAAATGGATGGAAAGCATTCGATATTGGGAAGGAAAAGGACATTACGAGAAACGTGTATAATGAGTGATTTATAGATTCACAAGAACCACAAGTCAAAAAACGCAAAAACTCGTGTATATAGAGAAGTTTCTTAGATACAAAACGCTAAAACTCATGAATAATACTTTTAATTGAAAAACAGAACTATCTTACCAAATGTGTGTATTTTGAGTGTTTTTCGCATTCTTAGTTACGAAAATCCCAAATTACATGAGAAACTAGCTTTATGTGGGAAAAAAATGACATTACCAGAAAAGTGTCTTTTGAGTGTTTTTGAGCGTTATATGCAAAAAAGCAGAATAATCACATTACATTGGAATAAAACCAAATTTTACGAAGAACTTGCCTTTAAGTGTTTTTTTAATTCCTTACATACCAAAACGCTAAACGCATGCAAAACAACCTTTATGGAGAAACAGAATAACATTACCAAAAACATGTATTTTGAGTGTTTTTGATCATGTTATCTATAAAAACGCTTAAATACATGCAAAGAACCTTATGTTTGGGAAATTATAGGACATTTCGAGAAACATGTATTATGAGTGTTTTTGAGTTCTTTAAGTACCATTTAGCTAAAACCCATAAATAACACTGTTTATAGAAAAAATAAATAAAATAAATAAAATGATAGGAATTTATTATTTTTTTTTTGTTTTTCATCTTCATAGGTACCAAGACGCCAGAATTCTGGCAAAATTCAAGAAAATTATGTGAAAAAAGAAAATTATGAAAAAAATTTAACTTAAGCTTTTTTTTATCGGACTGTTATGTACCAAACCCATGCAAAGCCACAAATAACACTCTTTATAGAGAAAAAAATAAATAAAAAGATAGATTTTTTTTATATTGATTTTCATAGGTACCAAGACGCCAAAGTTCTGCCAAAATTAAAGGAATTTATGTGGAAAAAAAGAACATTATCAAAATGCAAATGGTGCATGCAAAGCCACCTATATGGGGAAATTAAACGACTTTACCAGAAACCTGTCTTTTGAGTGTTTTTCAGCATGTTAGGCACCAAAACGATATATAATATGGAAGTCACTCAATATGGGAATCCATCACAAAATTACTGAAAAAGTGTCTTTTCAGTGTTTTACGTAGAAAAACGCTAAAACGGATGCAAACCAACGAATATGAAGAAATAGAATAACATTACCAAAAAAGGTATATTTTCAATGTTTTTGAGCTTCTTTACAAAAAACGCGAAAATGGATAGAAAGTACCCTATATTGAGATACAAAAGGACATTACGAGAAACTTGTATAATAAGTGTTTTATAGTTTCACAAGAACCACAAGGCAAAAAACGCAAAAACTCGTGTATATGGATTATTTTCTTAGATACCAAAATGCTGAAATTCAGGAATAACACTCTTAATTGAGAATACAGAACAACCTTACGATATGCGTGTATTTTGACTGTTTTTTTTTTCCACATTCTTAGTTACCAAAACCCCAAATTGCATGTAAAACTAGCTTTATGTGGTAAAAAAAAATGACATTACCAGAAAAGTGTCTTTTGAGTGTTTTTGAGCGTGTTAGGCAATAAAGCACTAAAAAAAGGGCAATAACATTATATGGGAATAAAACCATCTTTTACCAAGAACTTGCCTTTAAGTATTTTTGAGCTCCTTGTATACAAAACGCTAAAACGCATGCAAAACACCCTTTATGGAGAAACAGATTAACATAACCAAAAACATCTATTTTGATTGTTTTTGATCATGTTACCTCTAAAAACGCTTAAATAAATGCAAAGAACCCTATGTCTGGGAAACGAAAGGACATTACGAGAAACGTGTATTATTAGTGTATTTAAGTTCCATAAGTACCAAAAAGCTAAAACCTCTTTATAGAGAAAAAAAAGTAAGTAAATAAATAGGTTTTTTTTTTTGTTATTCTTCTTCGTAGGTACCGAGATCCCAAAATTCTGGCAAAATTCAGGGAAATTATATGAAAAAAGAACATTATCAAAAAAGTTAATTTTAGCTTTTTTTTCGGACTGTTATGCACAAAACACTAAAGTGCATGCATAGCCACCTATATGGGGAAATTAAATGACTTTACGAGAAACCTGTGTTTCTTGTGTTTTTCAGCATGTTAGTCACCAAAACAAAAAAATAATATGGAAGTCATTCTATATGGGAATCCAAAACAAATTACTGAAAATGTGTCTTTTCGGTGTTTTAAGTAGAAAAATGCTAAAACGGATGCAAACCAACCAACAAGAAAAAATAGAATAAGATTACCAAAAAGGTATATTTTGAGTATTTTTGAGCTTTTTACAAAAAACGCGAAAATGGATGGAAAGCTCTCTATATTGGTTAACAAAAGGACATTACGAGAAACGTGTACTCTTGAATAACATTCCTAATTGAGAAACAGAACAACCTTACTAAATGCGTGTATTTTGAGAGCTTTTCACATTCTTAGTTACCAAAACCCCAAATTGCATGCGAAACCAGCTTTATATGAGAAAAAAAAAAATTACCAGAAAAATATCTTTTGAGTGTTTTTGAGCCTGATAGGCAATAAAGCACTAAAAAGCAGGGCAATTACATTACATTTGAATAAAACAAATTTTTATTAAGAACTTGCCTGTAAGTGTTTTTGCGCTCCTTATATACTAAACCACTAAAATGCATGCAAAACAAACTTTATGAAGAAACAGAATATAATTACCAAAAACATTTATTTTGAGTGTTTTTGATCATGTTATCTATAAAAACGCTTAAATACATGCAAAGAACCTTATGTTTGGGAAGCAAAAGGACATTACGAGAAACGTATATTATGAGTATTTTTTAAATTTGTTAAGTGCCAAAAATATAAAACCCACTTTTTATTTAGAAAAAAATAAATAAAAAAATAAAAAATTAGGAATTTTTTTTTGTTATTCATCTTCATAGGTACCGAAATGCCAAAATTCTGGGAAAATTCAAGGCAATTATATGATAAGAGAATATTATCAAAAAAGTTGATTTTAGCTTTTTTTTCGGACTGTTATGTACCAAACCCTAAAATGCATGCAAAGCCTCCTATATGAGGAAATTAAACGACCTTACCAGAAATCTGTCTTTTGAGTGTTTTTCAGCATGTTAGGCACCAAAATGATAAAAAATAAGGAACTGAGTGTGTTTGAGCGTGTTAGACAATAAAGCTCAAAAAAAAAAAACAGGGCAATGACATTACATGGGAATAAAACTAACATTTACCAAGAACTTGTTTTTAAGTGTTTTTCAGGTCCTTACATACCAAAACGATAAAATGCATGCAAAACACCCTTTATGGAGAAACAAAATAAAATTACGAAAAAATATGAATTTTCAGTGTTTTTGATCTGTTACGTATAAAAACGCTTAAATACATGCAAAGAACCCTATCTTTGGGAAACGAAAGAGTATTACGAGAAACGTGTATTTTGAATATTTTTAAGTTCCTTAAGTACCAAAACGTTAAAACCCACAAATAACACTCTTTAAAGAGAAAAAAATAAAAAAAATAAATTAAAAAATAGCATTTTTTTTTATTGATTTTCATAAGTACCGAGATGCCAAAATTCTGCCAAAATTCAGGAAATTTATGTGGAAAAAGAACATTATCAAAAAAGTTAATTATAGCTTTTTTTTCGGATTGTTATTTACCAAACCCTAAAGTGCATGCAAAGCCACCTATATGAGGAAATTAAACAACTTTACCAGAAACCTATCTTTTCAGTGTTTTTCAGTATGTTAGGCACCAAACCGATAAATAATATGGAAGTCAGTCAATATGTGAATCCAAAAGAAAATTACTGAAAACGTGTCTTTTCAGTGTTTATGTAGAAAAACGCTAAAGCGGATGCAAACCAACCTATATGAAGAAATAGAATAACATTACCTAAAAGATATATTTTGAGTGTTTTTGAGCTTGTTACCTATAAAAAAAAAATGCAAAAATGGATGTAAAGCACTCTATATTAGGAAACAAAGGGACATTAAGAGAAACGTGCATAATGAGTGTTTTATAGTTTTAAAAGAACCACAAGGCATAATTCAGGGAAATTATGTGGAAAAAAGAACATTATCGAAAAAGTTAATTTTACCTTTTTTTTGGAGTTATGTACCAAACCATAAAGTGTATGCAAAGCCATCTATTTGGGAAAATTTAACGACTTTACAAGAAACCTGTCTTTTGAGTGTTTTTCGGCATGTTAGGAACCAAAACGATAGATAATATGAAAGTCACTCTATATGGAAATCCAAAACAAAATTACTGAAAAGTGTCTTTTAAATATTTACGTAGAAAAACGCTAAAACGGATGCAAACCAACCAATATAAAAAAAATAGAATAATATTACCAAAAAAGTATATTTTGTGTTTTTGAGCTTGTTACATGAAAAAAAAAAACGCAAAAATGGATGCAAAGCACTGTATATTAGGAAAAAAAAAGGACATAACGAGAAACGTGTATAAAGAGTGTTTTATAGTTTCACTAGAATCACAAGGCAAAAAACGCAAAAAACTCGTCTGTGTGGAGAAGTTTGTAAGATACCAAAATGCTGAAACTCATGAATAACACTCTTAATCAAGAAACAGAGCAACCTTACCAAATAGAGTATTTTGAGTGTTTTTTTACATTCTTAGTTACCAGAACCCCTAATTCCATGCGAAACTAGCTTTATGTGGGAAAAAAATTACATTACCAGAAAAGTGTCTTTGAGTGTTTTTTTAACGTGTTAGGCAATAAAGCACTAAAAAGCACGGCAATCACATTACATGGGAATAAAACCAACTTTTACGAAGAATTTGCTTTTTAGTGTTTTTGACACGCATTTAGTAAGGTTGTTCTGTTTCTCAATTAAGAGTGTTATTCATGCGTTTCAGCATTTTGGTATCTAGGAAACTTCTCCATATACATGAGTTTTTGCGTTTTTTGTCTTGTGTTTTTTTTTTAACTATAAAACATTCATTATACACTTTTCTCGCAATGTCCCTTTGTTTCCCAATATAGAGTGCTTTGTATCAATTTTTGCGTTTTTTTTTTTTTGTAGGTAACAAGCTCAAAAACGCTCAAAATATACATTTTTTATAATGATTTTCTGCTTCTTAATATTGGTTGGCTTGCATCAGTTTTAGCGTTTTTCTACGTAAAACACTGAGAAGACACGTTTTCAGCAATTTTCTTTTGGATTCCCACACAGAGTGAGTTCCTTATTATTTATCGTTTTGGTGCCTAACATGCTGAAAAACACTCAAAAGACAGATTCTGGTAAGGTCGTTAATTTCCTCATATGAGAGGCCCTGCATGTCTTTTGAGTGTTTTTGAGCGTGTTACGCAACAAAGCACTAAAAGGAAGGGCAATCACATTACATGGGAATAAAACCAAATTATACCAAGAACTTGCCTTTAAGTGTTTTTGAGCTCCGTACATACCAAAACGCTAAAACGCATGCAAAATACATTTTATGGAGAAACAGAATAATATTACCAAATACATGTATTTTGAGTGTTTTTGATCATGTTATCTATAAAAACGCTTAAATTCATGCAAAGAACCTTATGTTTGGGAAACGAAAGGACATTACGAAAAACGTGTATTATGAGTGTTTTTTAAGTTCCTTCAGTACCTAATAGCTAAAACCCACAAATAACACTGTCTATTTAAAAAAAATAAATAAATAAAAAAAAATAAAAAAATGGGATTTTTTTTTTGTTATTCATCCTTATAGGTACCGAGATGCCAAAATTCTGCCAAAATTCAGGGAATTTATGTGGAAAAAAGAACATTATCAAAAAAGTTAATTATAGCTTTTTTTTCGGATTGTTATGTACCAAACCCTAAAGTGCATCCAAAGCCACCTATATAGGGAAGTTAAACGACTTTACAAGAAACCTGTCTTTTCAGTGTTTTTTAGAATGTTAGGCACCAAAACGATAAATAAAATGAAAGTCAGTCAATATGTGAATCCAAAACAAAATTACTGAAAACGTGTCTTTTCAGTGTTTACGCAGAAAAACGCTAAAGCGGATGCAAACCAACCTATATGAAGAAATAGAATAACATTACCAAAAAGATATATTTTGAGTGTTTTTGAGCTTGTTACCTACAAAAAAATGCAAAAATGGATGTAAAGCACTCTATAATAGGAAACAAAAGGACATTACGAGAAACGTGTATAATGAGTGTTTTATAGTTTTAAAAGAACCACAAGGCAATAAACGCAAAAACTCGTGTATATAGAGAAATTTCTTACATACCGAAATGATGAAATGCATGAATAACACTTTTAATCGATAAACCTTACCAAATTATGTATTTTGAGTGTTTTTCACATTCTTAGTTACGAAAATGCAAAATTACATGCGAAAGTACCTTTAAGTGGGAAAAAAAAATGACATTACCAAAAAAGTGTCTTTTTAGTGTTCTTGAGCGTGATATGCAACAAAGCACTAAAAAGCAGAACAATCACATTATATGGGAATAAAACCAACTTTTACGAAGAACTTGCCTTTAAGTGTTTTTTAACTCCTTACATACCAAATCGCTAAAACGCATGCAAAACACCCTTTATGGAGAAACAGAATAACATTACCAAAAACATGTATTTTGAGTGTTTTTGATCATGTAATCTATAAAAACGCTTAAATACATGTAAAGAACCCTATGTTTGTATAACAAAAGGACATTACGAAAATCGTGTATTATGAGTGTTTCTTAAGTTCCTTAAGTACCAAAAAGCTAAAACCCACAAATAACACTCTTTATAAAGAGAAATTATTTTTTTTTGTTATTCATCTTTATACGTACCGAGATGCCAAAATTCTGGCAAAATTCATGGAAATTTTGTAAAAAAAAAAAAATCATTATAAAAAATTTTTTTTAGCTTTTTTCCGGAGTTATGTACAAACCCTGAAGAACATGCAAAGCCACCTATATGTAGAAATTACACGACTTTACCATAAACCTGTCTTTTGAGTGTTTTTCAGCAATTTCAACAATATTACTGAAAACGTGTCTTTTCAGTGATTTCCGTAGTAAAACGCTAAAACGGATGTAAACCAACCAATATGAAGAAACAGAATAACATTACCAAAAACATATATTTTTATGTGTTTTTGAGCTTGTTACCTACAAAAATGCAAAAATGGATGGAAAGCACTTTATATTGGAAAAGAAAAGGACATTACGAGAAACGTGTATGAGTCTTTTATAGTTTGACAAGAACCACAAGGTAAAAAACTCAAAAACTCGTTTACATAAAGAAGTTTCTTGTATACCAAAAAGCTAAAACTCATGAATAACACTTTTAATTTTGAAACGGAAATACCTTACCAAATGTGTGTATTAGAAAAGTTTCTTACATACCAAAATGCAGAAACTCATGAATAACACTTTTAATTAAGAAATAGGACAACCTTACTAAATGCCTGTGTTTTGAGTTTTTTTCACATTCTTAGTTACCAAAACCCCAAATTCCATGTAAAACTAGCTTTATGTGGGAAAAAAATGATATTACCAGAAAAGTGTCTTTTGAGTGTTTTTGAGCGTGTTAGGCAATAAAACACTAAAAAGCAGGGCAATCACATTACATGGGAATAAAAATAACTTTTACCAAGAACTTGCCTTTATGTGTTTTTGAGCTCATTACATACCAAAACGCTAAAACGCATGCAAAACACCTTTTATGGAGAAACAGAATCAAACTACCAAAAACATATATTTTGAGTGTTTTTGATCATGTTATCTATAAAAACGCTTAAATACATGCAAAGAACCTTATGTTTGCGAAACGAAAGAACATTACGAGAAATGTGTATTATAAGTGTTTCTAAGTTCCTTAAGTACCAAAAAGCTAAAACCCACAAATAACACTCTTTATTTAGAAAAAAAAAAGTAAGAAAATAAAAAAATAGGATTTTTTTTTTGTTATTCATCTTCAAAGGTACCGAGATGCCAAAATTCTGGGAAAATTCAGGGTTATTATATGATAAAAGAAAATTATCAAAAAAGTTAATTTTAGCTTTTTTTATTCGGACTGTTATGTACCAAAAAACTCAAAAACTCGTGTATATGGAGAAGGTTCCTGGATACCAAAATGCTGAAACTCGTGAATAACGCTCTTAATTGAGAAAAAGAACAACCTTACTAAATGCGTATATTTTGAGTGCTTTTCACATTCTTAGTTACCAAAACCCCAAATTGCATGCGAAACCACCTTTATGTTAGAAAAAAATGACATTACAGAAAAGTGTGTTTTAAGTGTTTTTGAGCGTGATAGGCAATAAAGCACTGAAAAGCAGGGCAATCATATTACATTAGAATAACACCAATTTATACCAAAGTTACATTTGGCGCTAGTCAGACTTCATCTAGACTACGCTGTGTAATTCTGGTCACCACATCACAGGAAGGATAAAGATCTATTAGAATTAGTACAAAGGAGAATGACTAAAAGGATATAGGGGTTGAGGAGTATTCCTTACGAAGCGAGATTCAAGCTGTTAAATTTACATTCTTTAGAGAGACGTAGGTTAAGAGTTGGAGCTGATAGAAGTCTTTAAGTGGTACATGGGTTATAACAAAGGGAACATAAGGAAAATTCTTAGAGTCTGTAACCATGATAGAACAAGAAAAACGGGTTCAAGCCTGAAAACTTGATGTTCAAAAAGGAGACAGGAAGGAATTGGTTCTCAAATAGAGTAGTAGATGATTGAAACGGACGTATTAATCAAGTTGTTAGTGCTGAGGCATTTGGGAACTGTAAGAAAAAATTACACATTTATGGATTGGGATGATAGGTGGAAATAGGTAAGCATATTTCATACAAGTACTGCCACGTGTAGGCCTGATGCTTTCTTGCAGATTTACTTATTTCTTATGTTCTTTTTACCAAAAGCGTGTATTTTCAAGTGATTTTTTCAGCTATTACGTGAAAAAAAAAATGCCAAAATGTAGGCAAAGCACCCCATATGAGGAAAAAAAAGGACATTACGAGAAACGTGCATTATGAGAGATTTTGAGATTCTTAGATACCAAAACGCTAAAACTCATGAATAACACTCTTAATTGAGAAACAGAACAACCTTACCAAATGCGTGTATTTTGAGTGTTTTTCACATTCTTGGTTACCAAAACCCAAAATTTCATGCAAAAATAGCTCTATATGAGAAAAAAAAAATGACATTACCTTAAAAGTGTCTTTTAAGTGTTTTTGAACGTGTTAGGCAATAAAGCACTAAAAAGAAGGGCAATCACATTACATGTGAATAAAACCAACTTTTACCAAGAACTTGGCTCTAAGTGTTTTTGAGCTCCTTACATACCAAAACGCTAAAACGCATGTAAAACATCATTTATGGAGAAACAGAAAAACATTACCTAAAACATTATTTTGAGTGTTTTTGATCATGTTACCTTTAATATTACTTCGGGTGTTCTACTTTTAGCATTCCTGAAAATGAATCATAATACACTATTTGCTTTGTTTCTGGCCTCTGCATTGCTTTCTTAGACGGAGTTCAGAGCTAACTTTAAATCTCAAATCTTTTTCTTACCCTGAACCTACCAGAACTTGGTTGTTCATTGTGTAACTACTGTTTGGGTTTCTTCTACTTACGCTAAGTGCTTTGCATTTGTTGATATTAAACTACATTTGCCATTTGTCTGTCCATTCGTTCATCCTATCCAAATCTGCCTGCAAGGCGATGGCATGCGATTCTGACCTAATTAATCTACATATTCTCGTGTCATACGCATATTTACTAACAACACTACTATTTCCACTATCCAAGTCATTGACATATAATACAAACTGCAAAAATGGATGGAAAACACTCTATATTAGGAAACAAAAGAACATTATGAGAAACGTGTATAATGAGTGTTTTATAGTTTCACAAGAACCACAAGGCAATAAACGCAAAAATCGTGTATATAGAGAAGTTTCTTACATACCAAAATGATGAAATGCATGAATAACACTTTTAATCGAGAAACAGAACTACCCTACCAAATTGTGTATTTTGAGAGTTTTTCATATTCTTAGTTAAGAAATTGCCAAATTACATGCGAAACTAACTTTATATGGGAAAAAAATGACATTATCAGAAAAATGTCTTTTGAGTGTTTTTGAGCGTGATATGCAACAAAGCACTAAAAAGCAGAACAATCACATTACTTGGGAATTAAACAAACTTTTACAAAGAACTTGCCTTTAAGTGTTTTTTAACTCCTTACATACCAAAACGCTAAAACACATGTAAAACACCCTTTATGGAGAAACAGAATAACATTACCAAAAATATGTATTTTGAGTGTTTTTGACCATGTTACCTATAAAAACGCTTTAATACATGTAAAGAAACCTATGTTTGTATAAGAAAAGGACATTACGAAAATCGTGTATTATAAGTGTTTTTAAGTTCCTTAAGTACCAAAAAGCTAAAACTCACAAATAACACTTTATAGAGAAAAAAAACAAAATTTTGTTAGTCATCTTCATAGGTACCGAGATACCAAAATTATGGAAAAATTCAGGGAAATTTTGTAAAAAAAAAAATCATTATAAAAAAATAATTTTGGCTTTTTCCGGAGTTATGTACCAAACCCTGAAGTTCAGGCAAAGCCACCTATATGGAGAAATTATTCGACTTTACCAGAAACCTGTCTTTTGAGTGTTTTTTTCAGCAATTTCAACAGTATTACAGAAAACGTCTCTTTTCAGTGATTTACGTAGAAAAACGCCAAAACAGATGCAAACCAACCAATATGAAGAAATAGAATAACATTACCAAAATTATATATTTTGATGTGTTTTTAGCTTCTTACCTACAAAAAAATGCGAAAATGGATGAAACGCACTCTATATTAGGAAAGAAAAGGACATTACGAGAAACGTGTATAATGAGTGTTTTATAGTTTCACAAGAACCACAAGGCAAAAAACTCAAAAACTCGTGTACAAAAAAAAGTTTCTTATATACCAAAACGCTAAAACTCATGAATAACACTTTTAATTGAGAAACAGAACTACCTTACCAACTGTGTGTATTAGAGAAGTTTCTTCCATACCAAAATGCTGAAACTCATGAATAAAACTTTTAATTAAGAAACAGAAACAACATTCCCCCAAAAACGTATTTTTGGGGGTATTTTTCAGCTACTTACGTACAAAAAACGCTGAAATGCTTGCAAAATACCCTTCATGGAAAAAACAAATAACCTTACCAGAAATTAGTATTTCATTTTATTTCTTAAGCTTGTCACCTACAAAAGTGCCAAAATGCATGCAAAGTGCACTATATATGGATACGAAAGTACATTACGAGAAACGTGCAGTATGAGTGTTTTCAACTTATTAGGTACCAAAACGCTAAAGCGAGTGAATAGCACTCTATATGGAGAAACAAAAACGTTAAAATGCATGCAAAGCATCATATATGAGGGAAAATACGACACTTCTAGAAACGTGTCTTTTCAGTGTTTGTAAGCGTATTAGGTACCAAAATGCTAAAAAGCAAGGAAAGAACCATACATGGGAAAAAAAAACATTACAAAAAAGTGTTTTCATTGTTTTGAGCTACTTACATGCTAAAACGCAAAGGCGCTTGCAAAACACCTTTTTATGGAGAAACAAGAAAACGTATATTTTTAATGTTTTATGCTAATTATGTAAAAAAAAATCAAAATTCATGTAAAGTTCCCAATATGGGGAAACGAAAAGACATTACGAGAAACGTATATTATAAGTGTTTTACACATTAGGTTGAAAAATACGAAAATGCATGAATACCACTCTATATGGAGAAACAGAGCAACATTACTAAAAAACGTGTATTTTGTTTCTTTTAGCAATGTTATGTACCAAAACGTCGAAATTCATGCAAAGTGCAGTCTATGGGAGAAACGAAACGAAATTTCCAGAAACGTGAATTTTGAGTGTTTATGAGCGTGTTAGGCACCAAAACTCTAAAAAAAATAAAAATGGAAAGCATCCTATATGGGAATACAACCCAAAATTACAAAAAATTAGTATTTTTTGAGTGTTTTTGAGCTACTTCTATGTCAAAACGCTTGAACAAACGCAAAACACGCTTTATGGAGAAACAAAATAAAAATACAAAAAAAAATATATTTTCAGTGTTTTTGAGGTATGTAAGTAGAATAACGCCGAAATGTATTCAAAGTTCCCTATGCCGGGAAACGAAGACATTTCGAGAAACGTGTATTATGAGAGCTTTTCAGCTTTTTAGGTACCAAACACAAATTCATCTTTATAGTATTCTATATGGAGAAACAAAACAACACGAATGAAAATACATATTTTGAGTAGTTTTCATATTATTAGGTACCAAAACGCAAAAACCCAAAGACCTAAAAGACGACACAAAACGACATTACAAGAAACCTATCTTTTAAGAGTGTTTCTACGTGTTAGGCACCAAAACACTAAGAAGTATGAAAAGAGCACTATGTTCGAAGGGAAAAAGAAATAACCAACAAAGTGACTTTTCACGTGTTTGGAAGTTTTTAAATTTATAATGTACCACAACGATAAAACATGCAAAACACCCTTCATGCAGAAACATAAAACATTACCAAAAAACGAACATTTTCAGCGATTTTTGAGCTTGTTTTATGTACAAAAGCGTCAAAATGCATATAAAGTACCCTATATAAGAAAACGAAAAGACATTAAGAGAAACCAGTATTATGATTTTTTTTTTTTTAGCTTATTAGGTACCAAAACAATAAAACGTATGATTTGCATTCTGTATAGAGAAAACGTGTATTTTAAGTGTATTTAGTGTTGGTAGGTGTCAAAACGCCAAAGTGCATGCAAAGCACCCGATATGGGGAAAATATACGACATTTCCAGAAACATGTCTTTTGAGAGTTTATGAGTGTGTTAGGCACAAAAAGTTCTTAAAAAGCATGGAAAGTACCGTAAATGGGAAAACATTGTTTTGAGCTACTTACGTACCAAACCGCTAAAACGGTTGCAAAACACACTTTATGGAGAAACTCAACAGCTTTACCAAAAACATGCATTTTGAGAAATTTTGCGCCTGTTACGTACAAAAACGATAAAATACATGCAAATAACCCTAAAAGGGGAAAAGAAAACATTAAAAGAAACGTATATTTTGAGTGGTATTGAGCTTCATAGGTACCAGAACACTAAAACGTATGATTAATACTCTATATGGAGAAACAGAACAAGATTAACCAAAACTTGTGTTTTAAGGCTTTTTTCACGTTATTAGGTACCGCAACGCGAAAATGCATGCAAAGCATACTATATGGGGAAAGGAAACATTTCCAGAAACATGTCTTTTCAGTGTTTATGAGCGTGTTAGGTACCAAGAAGCTAAAAACCAAGGAAAGCACCCTATAGGAGAAAACAAAAGATTACAAAAACTTTTCATTTCAGTGCTTATGAGCTACTTACATACAAAAACACTTAAACGCATCCAAAACGCCTTTTCTTGGAAAAACTGAATAACATTACCAAAAAAAGTGTATTTTCAATGTTTTGAGCTTCTTAACCAAAAAAAAAAACATAAAAAGTAACCAAAGGCATTATGAGAAACTTATATTAAGAGCGTTTTTGAGCTTCTCAGGTACCAAAACGCGAAAATGCATGAATAATACTCTCTTTGGAGAAACACAATAATATTAGATACCAAAACGCTAAAGAGCAACGAAAACTCTCTATTTGGAAAAGCAAAACATTACCAAAAGCGTGTCTTTTGAGAGTTTTTATAGCTACTTACGTACCAAAACGCTAAAATGCATGCAAAGCACATTTTATGGAGAAACAGAATAACATTACCGGAAACATGTATTTTGAGTTTTTTTTTTTTCATCTTACGTATAAAAAAAAAAAGCAAAAATGCATGCAAAGTATCTTAAATGGCGATACGAAAAGAAATAAAAAGACACTTCATTTATCAGTGTTTTCAGATTCTTAGGTAGCAAAATGCACAAACGCATGTATAACATTATATATGAAGAAACAGAAGAACATTACCGAAAACGTATATTTTGAGTATTTTTCACATTGTTACGTAACAAAAACGCCAAAATGCATGGAAATCACCCAATATGGATAAAATAATGGACATTACGAGAAAGATGTATTATTAGTGTCTTTGAACGTCTTAGGTACCAAACGCAAAAACTATTTAGTACCACTGTATATGGAGAAACAGAACATTACCAAAAACGTTTATTTTGAGTGTTTTTCACAAATTTTATGTACCAAAACGTCAAAATACCTCCAGAGCACCATCTGAGGGGAGATGAAACGACATTTCCAGAAACATGTCTTTTGAGTGTTGATGAACGTGTTAGGTACCAAATTTATAAAAGAAAACATTGAAAGCTACCTCTATGAAAGAAAAAGACATCCAAAAATTTCTCTTTTGGGTATTTTCAGCTACTTACGTACCATAACGCTGAGATGTATGCAAAACACCCTTTGCATGAGGAAACGAAAAGACATTACAAGAAACTTTTATAATGAGTGTTTTTTTTTTTATTTCTTAGTTACCAAGACCTATTTGACGCATTGAAGAGCACTCTATATGGAGAAAAGAACAAAATTACCAAAAATATGCTTTTTGAGTGTTTTTCACATTGTTAGGTACGAAAACACTCTATAAAGAGTGTTATTTGTGGGTTTTAGCTTTTTCATACTTAACGAACTTAAAAAAAACTCATAATACACGTTTCTCGTAACGTCCTTTCATTTTCCAAACATAGGATTCTTTGCATGTATTTAAGCTTTTTTTATAGGTAACATGATCACAAACACTCAAAATACATGTTTTTGGTAATGTTATTCTGTTTCTCCATAAAGGGTGTTCTGCATGCGTTTTAGCGTTTTGATATGTAAGGAGCTCAGAAACACTTAAAGGCAAGTTCTTGGAAAAAGTTGGTTTTATTCCCATGTCATGTGATTACCCTGCTTTTTAGTTCTTTATTGCCTATCACGATCAAATACACTCAAAAGACACTTTTCTGGTAGTCATTTTTTTCCCACATAAAGCTAGTTTCGCATGCAATTTTGGGTTTTGGTAACTAAGAATGTGAAAAGCACTCAAAATACACGCATTTGGTAAGGTTGTTCTGTATTCTTAATTAAGAGCGTTATTCCTGAGTTTCAGCATTTTGGTATCTAAGAAAATTCTTTATATACACGAGTTTTTGCGTTTTTTGCCTTGTGGTTCTTGTGAAACTATAAAACACTCATTATACACGTTTCTCGTAATGTCCTTTTGTATCCTAATATAGAGTGCTTTCCATCCATTTTCGCTTTTTTTTTGTAGGTAAGAAGCTCAAAAACATTCATAATATATCTTTTGGTAATATTATTCTATTTCTTCATATTCGTTGGTTTGCATCCGTTTTAGCATTTTTCTACGTAAGACACTGAAAAGACACTTTTTCAGTAATTTTGTGATGGATTCCCATTTTGAGTGACTTCCATATTATATATCGTTTTGGTGCCTAACATGCTGAAAAACACTCAAAAGACAGGTTTCTGGTAAAGTCGTTTAATTTTCCAATATAGGTGGCTTTGCATGCACTTTAAGGTTTGGTACATAACAGTCCGAAAAAAACTAAAACTAACTTTTTTTCATAATATTATTTTTTCACATAATTTTCCTGAATTTTGCCACAATTTTGGCATCTCGGTACCTATGAAGATGAATAACAAAAAAAAAAATTCCAATTTTATTATTTATTTATTTTTTTCTCTCTAAAGAGTGTTATTTTGGGGTTTTAGCTTTTTGGTACTTAAAAAAAAAATTAAAAACACTCATAATACACGTTTCTCCAAATGTTCTTTCGTTTCCCAAACATAAGGTTGTTTGTATATATTTAATTAGCGTTTTTATAGGTAACATAATCAAAAACACTCAAAATACATGTTTTTGGTTATGTTATTCTGTTTCTCTATAAGGGATGTTTTGCATGCGTTTTAGCGTTTTGGTATATAAGGAACTCAAAAACACTTAAAGGCAAGTTCTTGGTAAAAGTTGGTTTTATTCCCATGTAATGTGATTGCTCTCCTTTTTAGTGCTTTATTGCCTAACACGCTCAAAAACACTCAAAAGACACTATTCTAGTAATGTCACTTTTTTTCCCACATAAAGCTAGTTTCGCATGCAATTTGGGGTTTTGGTAACTAAGAATGTGAAAAACACTCAAAATACACTCATTTAGTAAAGTTGTTCTGTTTCTTAATTAAGAGTGTTATTCAGGAGTTTCAGCATTTTGGTATCTATGAAACTTCTCCATATACACGAGTTTTTGCGTTTTTTGCCTTGTGGTTCTTGTGAAACTATAAAACACTCATTATACACGTTTCTTGTAATGTCTTTTTGTTTCCCAATATAGAGCGTTTTGCATCCATTTTCGCGTTTTCTTTTGTTGGTAACAAGCTCAAAAACACTTAAAATATACCTTTTTGGTAATGTTATTCTATTTCTTCATATTGGTTGGTTTGCATCCGTTTTAGCGTTTTTCTACGTAAAACATTGAAAAGACACGTTTTCAGTAATTTTGTTTTGGATACCCATATACAGTGACTTCCATATTATTTATCGTTTTGGTGTCTAGCACACAAGAACCACAAGGCAAAAAACGCAAAATCTCGTATATATGGATAAGTTTTTTAGACACCAAAATGCTGAAACTCATGAATAACACTCTTAATTGAGCAACAGAACAACCTTACTAAATGCGTGTATTTTGAAAACTTTTCACATTCTTAGTTACCAAAACCCCAAATTGCATGCGAAACCAGATTTATGTGGGAAACAATGACATTACCAGAAAAGTGTCTTTTGAGTGTTTTTGAACGTGATAGGATATAAAGTACTAAAAAGCAGGGAAATCACATTAAATTCGAATAAAACCAATTTTTACCAAGAACTTGCCTTTAAGTGTTTTTGAGCTCCTTATATACCAAAACGCTAAAACGCCTGCAAAACACACTTTATGGAGAAACAGAATAACATTACCAAAAACATGTATTTTGAGTGTTTTTTATCTTGTTATCTATAAAAACGCCTAAATACTTAGAAAGAACCTTATGTTTGGGAAACGAAAGGACTTTACGAGAAACGTGTATTATGAGTGTTTTTAAGTTCCTTAAGTACCAAAAAGCTAAAATCCACAAATAACACTCTTTATTTAGAAAAAAAATAAATAAATAAATAAAAAAATAAAAAATAGAATTTTTTCTTTTCTTGTCATTCATCTTCATAGGTACCGAGATGACAAAATTCTGGGAAAATTCAGAGCAATTATATGATAAAAGAATATTATCAAAAAAGTTGATTTTAGCTTTTTTTTCGGACTGTTATGTACCAAACCCTAAAGAGCATGCAAAGCCTCCTATATGAGGAAATTGAATGACTTTACTAGAAATCTGTCTTTTGAGTGTTTTTCAGTATGTTAGGCACCAAAACGATAAATAATAATAAACTCACTTAATATGGGAATCCAAAACAAAATTACTTAAAACGTGTCTTCTCAGTATTTTACGTAGAAAACGCTAAAACGGATGCAAACCAACCAATATCAAGAAATAGAAAAACATTACCAAAAAGGTACATTTTGAGTGTTTTTGAGCTTTTTTTACAACAAAAAAACGCGAAAATTGATGCAAAGCACTCTATAATGGGAAAGAAAGAAACATTGCGAGAAAAGTGTATAATGAGTGTTTTTTAGTTCAAAAGAACCACAAGGCAAAAAACGCAAAAACTCGTGTATATGGACAAGTTTCCTAGATACCAAAATGCTGAAACTCATGAATAACAGTCTTAATTCAGAAACAAAACAACCTTACTAAATGCGTGTATTTTGAGTGCTTTTCACATTCTTAGTTACCCAAAAACCCAAATTGATTGCGAAACCAGCTTTATGTGGTAAAAAAAAATGACATTTTCAGAAAAGTGTTTATTGAGTGTTTTTAGCGTAATAGGCAGTAAAGCACTAAAAAGAAGGGCAATCACATTACATGGGAATAAAACCAATGCTTACGAAGAACTTAAATTTAAGTGTTTTTGAGCTCCTTATTTACCAAAACGCTAAAACGCATGCAAAACACACTTTATGGAGAAACAGAATAACATTACCAAAAACATGTATTTTGAGAGTTTTTAATCATGTTACCAATAAAACGCTTGAATACATGCTAAGAACCCTATTTGTGGGAAACGAAAGGATATTACGAGAAACGTGTATTATGAGTGTTTTTAAATTCATTAAGTAGGAAAAAAGCTAAAACCCACAAATAACTCTCTATTGAGAAAAAAAATAAATAAATAAATAAAAAAAAATGCGATATTTTTTTTTCTTTCTTATTCATCTTCATAGGTACCGAGATCCCAAAATTCGGGCAAAATTCATTAAATTTTGTGGAATAAAAACATTATCAAAAATGTTGATTTTAGCTTTTTTTTCGGACTGTTATGTACCAAACCCTAAAGAGCATGCAAACCCTCCTATATGAGGAAATCAAACGTCTTTGCCAGAAAACTGTCTTATGAGTGTTTTTCAGCATGTTAGGCACCAAAACGATAAATAACATGGAAGTCACTCTATATGGGAATCCAAAACAAAATTAATGAAAACGTGTCTTTTCGGTGTTTTACGTAGAAAAACGCTAAAACGGATGCAAACCAACCAATATGAAAAAAAAAAAAAAATAGAATAACATTACCAAAAAGGAATATTTCGAGTGTTTTTGAGCTTGTTAACTACAAAAAAGGTGAAAATGGATGCAAAGCACTCCTTATTGGGAAAGAAAAGGACATTACGAGAAACGTGTATAATGAGTGTCTTATTATTTTCGAGCAAAAGAACCACAAGGCAAAAAACGCAAAAACTCGTGTATATAAAGAAGTTTTTTAGACACCAAAATGCTGAAAATCATGAATAACAATCTTAATTGAGAAACAGAACAACCTAACCAAAAGCGTGTATTTTTAGTGTTTTTCACATTCTTAGCAAAATCCCAAATAGCATGCGAAACTAGCTTTATGTGGGAAAAAAAAATGACATTACCAGAAGTGTCTTTTGAGTGTTTTTGAGTGTGTTAGGCAATAAAGCACTAAAAAGCAGGGCAATCACATTACATGGGAATAAAACCAACTTTGACCAAGAACTTGCCATTATGTGTTTTTGAGCTCCTTACATACCAAAACGCTAACACGCATGCAAAACACTCCTTTATGGAGAAGCAGAAAAACATTATCAAAAACATGTGTTTTAAGTGTTTTTAAACATGTTACCTATAAAAACGCTTAAATACATGCAAAGAACCCGATATTTGGGAAACGAAAGGACATTACGAGAAACGTGTATTATGACTGTTTTTAAGTTCCTTCAGTACCAAAACGTTAAAACCCACAAATAACACTCTTTAAAGAGAAAAAAATAAAAATAAATAAATAATAGCATTTTTTTGTATTGATTTTCAAAAGTACCGAGATGCCAAAATTCTGCCAAAATTCAGGGAATTTATGTGGAAAAAAGAACATTATCAAAAACGTTAATTATAGTTTTTTTTTCGGATTGTTATTTACCAAACCCTCAAGTGCATGCAAAGCACTTGAGGAAATTAAACAACTTTACCAGAAACCTGTCTTTTCAGTGTTTTTCAGCATGTTAGGCACCAAACCGATAAATAATATGGAAGTCAGTCAATATGTGAATCCAAAACAAAATTACTGAAAACGTGTCTTTTCAGTGTTTTACGTAGAAAAAACGCTAAAACGGATGCAAAGCAACGAATATCAAGAAATAGAATAACATTACCAAAAAGTGTTCGTGTATATAGAGAAGTTTCTTACATACCAAAATGGTAAAACAAATGAATAACACTTTTAATTGAGAAAAAAACTACCTTACCAAATGTGTGTATTTTGAGTGTTTTCCACAATCTTATTACGAAAATCCCAAATTACATGCGAAACTAGCTTTAGGTGGGAAAAAAAATGACATTATCAGAAAAGTGTCTTTTGAGTGTTTTTGAGCGTGATATGCAACAAAGCACTAAAAAGCAGAATAATCACTTTATATAGGAATAAAACAAACTTTTACGAATAACTTTCCTTTAAGTGTTTTTAACTCCTTACATACTAAAACGCTAAAACGCATGCAAAACACCCTTTATGGAGAAACAGAATAACATTACCAAAAACATGTATTTTGAGTGTTTTTGATCATGTTACCTATAAAAACGCTTAAATACATGCAAAGAACCCTATGTCTGTGAAGCGAAAGGACATTACGAAAATCGTGTATTATCATTGTTTTTAAGTTCCTTAAGTACCAAAAAATTAAAACCCACAAATAGAGAAAAAATAAATAACTAAAAAAAAATAAAAAAAATTTTTCTTGTTATTCATCTACATAGGTATGAAGATGCCAAAATTCAGGCAAAATTCAGGGAAATTATATAAAAAAAAAACATTATAAAAATTTTTTTTAGCTTTTTTCCGGAATTATGTACCAAACCCAGAAGTGCATGCAAACCCACCTATATGGGGAAATTACACGACTTTACCAGAAATCTGTCTTTTGAGTTTTTTCATTAATTTCAACAATATTACTGAAAACGTGTCTTTTTAGTGATTTACGAAGAAAAACGCTAATATGGTTGCAAACCAACCAATATGAAGAAATAGAATAACATTACCAAAAAGATATATTTTGAGTGTTTTTCAGCTTGTTACCTAAAAAAATGCGAAAATGGATGGAAAGCACTCTATATTGGGAAACAAAAGAACATTACGAGAAACGTGTATAATGAGTGTTTTATAGTTTCACACGAACCACAAGGCAAAAAACGCAAAAACTCGTGTATATAGAGAAGTTTCATACATACCAAAATGCTAAAATGCATGAATAACACATTTAATTGAGGAACAGAACTACCTTACCAAATGTGTGTATTTTGAGTGCTTTTCACATTCTTAGTTACCAAAACCCCAAATTGCATGCGAAACCACCTTTATGTGAGAAAAAAATGACATTACCAGAAAAGTGTCTTTTAAGTGTTTTTAAGCGTGATAGGCAATAAAGCAATATAAAGCAGGGCAATTCAATTCTTAGTTACGAAAATCCCAAATTACATGGGAAACTAGCTTTATGTGGGAAAAAAAATGATATTACCAGAAAAGTGTCTTTTGAGTGTTTTTGAGCGTGTTAGCCAATAAAGCACTAAAAAGCAGGGCAATCACATTACATGGGAATAAAACCAACTTTTACGAAGAACTTGCCTTTTAGTGTTTTTGACACGCATTTAGTAAGGTTGTTCTGTTTCTCAATTAAGAGTGTTATTCATGAGTTTCAGCATTTTGGTATCTAGGAAACTTCTCCATATTCACGAGTTTTTGCGTTTTTTTGCCTTGTGGTTTTCTTGAACTATAAAACATTCATTATACAATTTTCTCGCAATGTACCTTTGTTTCCCAATATAGAGTGCTTTGTATCAATTTTTGCGTTTTTTTGTAGGTAACAAGCTCAAAACATTCAAAATATACATTTTTGGTAATGTTTTTCTGCTTAATATGTTGGTTTGCATCAGTTTTAGCGTTTTTCTACGTAAAACACTGAGAAGACACGTTTTCAGTAATTTTCTTTTGGATTCCCACATAGAGTGAGTTCCTTATTATTTATCGTTTTGGTGCCTAACATGCTGAAAAATACTCAAAAGACACATTTCTGGTGAGGTCTTTAATTTCCTCATATGCGAGGCCTTGCATGTCTTTTGAGTGTTTTTGAGCATGTTACGCAATAAAGCACTAAAAGGAAGGGCAATCACATTACATGGGAATAAAACCAAGTTTTAAGAAGAATTTGCCTTTAAGTGTTTTTGAGCTCATTACATACCAAAACGCTAAAACGCATGCAAAACACCTTTTATGGAGAAACAGAATAAAATTACCAAAAACATATATTTTGAGTTTTTTTGATCATGTTATCTATAAAAACGCTTAAATACATGCAAAGAACCTTATGTTTTCGAAACGAAAGGACATTACGAGAAATTTGTATTTTGAGTGTTTTTAAATTCATTAATTATTAAAAAGCTTAAAGCCACAAATAACACTTTTTATTGAGAAACAATAAATAAATAAAAAAAATACGATTTTTTTTTTCTTTCTTATTCTTCTTCAAAGGTATGCCAAAATTCGGGCAAAATTCAGGAAATTATGTGATATAAGATCATTATCAAAAAAAGTTAAATTTAGCTTTTTTTTCGGACTGTTATGTACCAAACCGCTAAAGTGCATGGAAAGCCACCTATAAGGGGAAATTAAACGTGTTTGCCAGAAAACGGTCTTATGAGTGCTTTTCAGCATCTTAGGAACCAACACGATAAATAATATGGATGTCAATCTTTATGGCAATCGAAAACAAAATTACTAAAAACGTGTCTTTTCGGTGTTTTACGTAGAAAAACGCTAAAACGGATGCAAACAGACCATTATGAAGAAATAAGATAACATTACCAAAAAGGTATATTTTGAGTGTTTTTGAAATTGTTACCTACAAAAAACGCGAAAATGCATGGAAAGCACTCTATATTGGGAAGAAAAAGGACATTACGAGAAACGTGTATAATGAGTGTTTTATAGTTTAACAAGAACTACAAGGCAAAAACCGCAAAAACTCGTGTATATAGAGAAGTTTCTTACATTCTAAAATGCTGAAACTCTGGAACAACACTCTTAATTGAGAAACAGAACAATCTTACTAAATGCGTGGATTTTGAGTGCTTTTCACATTCTTAGTTACCAAAATCCCAAATTGCATGCGAAACCAGCTTTATGTGGAAAAAAAAATGAGTTTACCAGAAAATGTCTTTTGAGTGTTTTTGAGCGTGTTAGGCAATAAACCACTAAAAAGCAGGGCAAACACATTACATTGAAATAAAACCAATTTTTAACCAGAACTTGTATTTAAGTGTTTTTGAGCTCCTTATATACCAAAACACTAAAACGCATGCAAAATACACTTCATGGTGAAACAGAACATTACCAAAAACGTGTATTTTGAGTGTTTTTAATCATGTTACCAATAAAAACGCTTAAATACATGCAAATAACCCTATTTTTGGGAAACGAAAGGACATTACGAGAAACGTGTATTATTAATGTTTTTTTAAGTTCCTTAAGTACCAAAAAAGCTAAAACCCACAAATAACACTCTGTAGAGATAATTTTTTTTTTTTTTTATCTTCATAGGTAGTAAGATGCCAAAATACTGGCAATATTCTTTAGGAATCGAAAACAAAATTACTGAAAACGTGTCTTTTCGGTGTTTTACGTAGAAAAACGCTAAAACAGATGAAAACCAACCAATATGATGAAATAGAATAACATTACCAAAGAGGTATATTTTGAATGTTTTTGAGCTTGTTACCTACAAAAAAACGCGAAAATTGATGGAAAGCACTCTCTATTGGAAAAGAAAAGGACATTACGAGAAACAAGTATAATGAGTGTCTTATTATTTTCGGGCAAAAAACGCAAAAACTCGTGTATATAAAGAAGTTTCTTAGATACCAAAATGCTGAAACTCTCTTAATTGAGAAACAGAACAACATTACCAAATGCGTGTATTTTGAGTGTTTTTTTTTTTCACATTCTTTGCAAAACCCTAAATAGCATGCGAAACTAGCTTTATGTGGGAAAAAAAATGACATTACCAGAAGTATCTTTTCAGTGTTTTTGAGCGTGTTAGGCAATAAAGCACTAAAAAGCTGGGTAATCATAATACAATGGAATAAAACCAACTTTTACAAAGAACTCTCTTTGAAGTGTTTTTAAGCTCCTTACATACCAAATCGCTAAAACGCATGCAAAACACTCCTTTATGGAGAAGCAGAATAACAATACCAAAAACAAGTGTTTTGAGTGTTTTTTATCATGTTACCTATAAAAACGCTTAAATACATGCAAAGATCCCTATATTTGGGAAACGAAAGGACATTTCGAGAAATGTGTATTGCGAATGCTTTTAAGTTCTTTATGTACCAAAACGTTAAAACCTACAAATAACACTCTTTATAGAGAAAAAATAAATAAAAAAATAGCATTTTTATTTTTTTTATTGATGTTCATAGGTACCAACATGCCAAAATTCTGCCAAAATTCAAGGAAATTATGTGGAAAAAAACATTATCGAAAAAGTTAATTTTACCTTATTTTTCGGAGTTATATTCCAAACCATAAAGTGTATGCAAAGCCACCTATCTGATTAAATTTAACGAATTTACAAGAAACCTGTCTTTTGAGTGTTTTTCTGCATGTTATGCACCAAAATGATAAATAATATGAAAGTCACTCTATATGGAAATCCAAAACAAAATTACTGAAAACGTGTCTTTTAAAAGATTTACGTAGAAAAACGCTAAAAGGGATGCAAACCAACCAATATGAAGAAATAGAATAACGTTACCAAAAAAGTATATTTTGTGTTTTTAAGCTTGTTACATAAAAAAAAACGCTAAAATGGATGCAAAACACTCTATATAAGGAAAAAAACGACATAACGAGAAACGTGTATAATGAGTGTTTTATAGTTTCACCAGAATCACAAGGCAAAAAACGCAAAAAACTCGACTGTATGGAGAAGTTTCTAAGATACCAAAATGCTAAAACACATGAATAACACTTTTAATCAAGAAACAGAGCAACCTTACTAAATGCGTGTATTTTGAGTGTTTTTTTTTTACATTCTTAGTTACCAAAACCCCAAATTCCATGCGAAACTAGCTTTATGTGGGAAAAAAATGACATTACCAGAAAAGTGTCTTTGAGTGTTTTTGAGCGTGTTAGGCAATAAAGCACTAAAAGGTAGGGCAATCACATTACATGGGAATAAAACCAACTTTTACAAAGAACTTGCCTTTTAGTGTTTTTGACACGCATTTAATAAGGTTGTTTTGTTTCTCAGTTAAGAGTGTTATTCATGAGTTTCAGCATTTTGGTATCTAGGAAACTTCTCCATATGCACGAGTTTTTCCGTTTTTTGCCTTGTGTTTTTTTTTTAACTATAAAACATTCATTATACACTTTTCTCGAAATGTCCCTTTCTTTCCCAATATAGAGTGTTTTGTATCAATTTTTGCGCTTTTTTGTAGGTAACAAGCTCAAAAACACTCAAAATATACATTTTTGGTAATGTTTTTCTGCTTCTTGATATTGGTTGGTTTGCATCAGTTTTAGCGTTTTTCTACGTAAAACACTGAGAAGACACGTTTTCAGTATTTTTCTTTTGGATTCCCACAGAGAGTGAGTTCCTTATTATTTATCGTTTTGGTGACTAACATGCTGAAAAACACTCAAAAGAAAGATTTCTGGTGAGGTCTTTAATTTCCTCAAATGCGAGGCCTTGCATGTCTTTTGACTGTTTTTGAGCGTATTACGCAATAAACCACTGAAAAGGAAGGGCAATCACATTACATGGGAATAAAACCAATTTTTACCAAGAACTTGCCTTTAAATGTTTTTGAGCTCCTTACATACCAAAACGCTAAAACGCATGCAAAATACATTTTATGGAGAAAGAAAATAGTATTACCAAATACATGTATTTTTAATGTTTTTGATCATCTTATCTATAAAAACGCTTAAATACATGCAAAGAACCTTATGTTTGGGAAACGAAAGGACATTACGAGAAACGTGTATTATGAGTGTTTTTTAAGTTCCTTCAGTACCTAAAAACTAAAACCCCAAATAACACTCTTTATTTAGAAAAAAAATAATAAACAAAAAAAAAAGGATTTTTTTTTTGTTATTCATCCTTATAGGTACCGTGATGCCAATATTCTGCTAAAATTCAAAAAATTTATGTGGAAAAAAGAATATTACCAAAAAAGTTAATTATAGCTTTTTTTTCGGATTATTATGTACCAAACCCTAAAGTGCATGCAAAGCCATCTATATAGGGAAGTTAAACGACTTTACCAGAAACCTGTCTTTTCAGTGTTTTTCAGCATGTTAGGCACCAAAACGATAAATAATATGGAAGTCAGTCAATATGTGAATCCAAAACTAAATTACTGAGAACGTGTCTTTTCAGTGTTTTACGTCGAAAAACGCTAAAGCAGATGCAAACCAACCTATATCATAAAAAAGAATAATATTACCAAAAAGATATATTTTGAGTGTTTTTGAGCTTGTTACCTACAAAAAAAAAATGCAAAAATGGATGTAAAGCACTCTATATTAGGAAACAAAAGGACATTACGAGAAACGTGTATAATGAGTGTTTTATAGTTTTATAAGAACCACAAGGCAATAAACTCTAAAGTGCATGCAAAGCACTTTAAACGACTTTACCAGAAACCTATCTTTTGAGTGTTTTTCAGCATGTTAGGCACCAAAACGATAAATAATATGGAAGTCACTCTATATGGGAATCCAAAACAAAATTACTAAAAACGTGTTTTTTCAGTGTTTTACGTAGAAAAACGCTAAAACGGATGCAAACCAACCAATATGAAGAAATAGAATAACATTACCAAAAAGGTATATTTTAAGTGTTTTTGAGCTTGTTACCAACAAAAAAAAAACGCGAAAATGGATGCAAATCACTCTATATAAGGAAACAAAAAGACATTACGAGAAACGTGTATAATGAGTGTTTTATAGTTTCACAAGAACCACAAGGCAAAAAACGCAAAAACTCGTGTATATGGAGAAGTTTCTTAGATACCAAAATGGTGAAACTCCTGAATAACACTCTTAATTGAGAAACAGAACAACTTTACTAAATGCGTGTATTTTGAGTGTTTTTCACATTCTTAGTTACCAAAACCCCAAATTGCATGCGATACTAGCTTTATGTGGAAAAAAAATGACATTACCAGAAAAGTGTCTTTTGAGTGTTTTTGAGCGTGTTAGGCAATAAAGCACTAAAAAGGAGGGCAATCATATTACATGGCAATAAAACCAACTTTTACGAAGAACTTGCCTTTAAGTGTTTTTGAGCCCCTTATATACCAAAACACTAAAACGCATGGAAAACACCCTTTATGGGGAAACAGATTACCATTACCAAAAACATGTATTTTGAGTGTTTTTGATCATGTTACCTCTAAAAACGCTTAAATACATCCAAAGAACCCTATGTCTCGGAAAAGAAAGGACATTACGAGAAACGTGTATTATGAGTGTTTTTAAGTTCCATAAGTAATAAAAAGCTAAAACCTCTTTATAGAGAGAAAAAATAAATAAATAAAAAATAGGTTTTTTTTTTTATTATTATTCTTCATAGGTACCGAGATGCTAAAATTCTGGGAAAATTCAGGGAAATTATGTGAAAAAAGAACATTATCAAAAAATTTAATTTTAGCTTTTTTTTTTGGACTGTTATGTACCAAACCCTAAAGTGCATCCAAAGCCACCTATATGAGAAAATTACACGACTTTACCAGAAACCTCTCTTTTGAGTGTTTTCGTTTTTAGCATGTTCGGCATCAAAAGGATAAATAATATGGAAGTCACTCAATATGGGAATGGAAAACAAAATTACTGAAAACGTGTCTTTTCCGTGTTTTACGTAGAAAAGCGCTAAAACGGATGCAAACCAACCAATATGAAGAAATAGAATAAAATTACCAGAAACGTATATTTTGAGTGTTTTTGAGCCTGTTAATCACACAAAACGCGAAAATGGATGCAAAGCACTCTATATTGGGAAACAAAAGGACATTACGAGAAACGTGTATAATGAGTGTTTTATGGTTTCACAAGAACCACAAGGCAAAAAACGCAAAATCTCGTATATATGGATAAGTTTTTTAGATACCAAAATGCTGAAACTCATGAATAACACTCTTAATTGAGCAACAGAACAACCTTACTAAATGCGTGTATTTTGAAAACTTTTCACATTCTTAGTTACCAAAACCCCAAATTGCATGCGAAACCAGATTTATGTGGGAAACAATGACATTACCAGAAAAGTGTCTTTTGAGTGTTTTTGAACGTGATAGGATATAAAGTACTAAAAAGCAGGGAAATCACATTAAATTCGAATAAAACCAATTTTTACCAAGAACTTGCCTTTAAGTGTTTTTGAGCTCCTTATATACCAAAACGCTAAAACGCCTGCAAAACACACTTTATGGAGAAACAGAATAACATTACCAAAAACATGTATTTTGAGTGTTTTTTATCTTGTTATCTATAAAAACGCCTAAATACTTAGAAAGAACCTTATGTTTGGGAAACGAAAGGACTTTACGAGAAACGTGTATTATGAGTGTTTTTAAGTTCCTTAAGTACCAAAAAGCTAAAATCCACAAATAACACTCTTTATTTAGAAAAAATAAATAAATAAATAAAAAAATAAAAAATAGAATTTTTTCTTTTCTTGTCATTCATCTTCATAGGTACCGAGATGACAAAATTCTGGGAAAATTCAGAGCAATTATATGATAAAAGAATATTATCAAAAAAGTTGATTTTAGCTTTTTTTTCGGACTGTTATGTACCAAACCCTAAAGAGCATGCAAAGCCTCCTATATGAGGAAATTGAATGACTTTACCAGAAATCTGTCTTTTGAGTGTTTTTCAGTATGTTAGGCACCAAAACGATAAATAATAATAAACTCACTTAATATGGGAATCCAAAACAAAATTACTTAAAACGTGTCTTCTCAGTATTTTACGTAGAAAACGCTAAAACGGATGCAAACCAACCAATATCAAGAAATAGAAAAACATTACCAAAAAGGTACATTTGAGTGTTTTTGAGCTTTTTTACTACAAAAAAACGCGAAAATTGATGCAAAGCACTCTATAATGGGAAAGAAAGGAACATTGCGAGAAAAGTGTATAATGAGTGTTTTTTAGTTCAAAAGAACCACAAGGCAAAAAACGCAAAAACTCGTGTATATGGACAAGTTTCCTAGATACCAAAATGCTGAAACTCATGAATAACAGTCTTAATTCAGAAACAGAACAACCTTACTAAATGCGTGTATTTTGAGTGCTTTTCACATTCTTAGTTACCCAAAAAACCCAAATTGATTGCGAAACCAGCTTTATGTGGTAAAAAAAAATGACATTTTCAGAAAAGTGTTTATTGAGTGTTTTTAGCGTAATAGGCAGTAAAGCACTAAAAAGAAGGGCAATCACATTACATGGGAATAAAACCAATGCTTACGAAGAACTTAAATTTAAGTGTTTTTGAGCTCCTTATTTACCAAAACGCTAAAACGCATGCAAAACACACTTTATGGAGAAACAGAATAACATTACCAAAAACATGTATTTTGAGAGTTTTTAATCAGGTTACCAATAAAACGCTTGAATACATGCTAAGAACCCTATTTGTGGGAAACGAAAGGATATTACGAGAAACGTGTATTATGAGTGTTTTTAAATTCATTAAGTAGGAAAAAAGCTAAAACCCACAAATAACTCTCTATTGAGAAAAAAATAAATAAATAAATAAAAAAAAAATGCGATATTTTTTTTTCTTTCTTATTCATCTTCATAGGTACCGAGATCCCAAAATTCGGGCAAAATTCATTAAATTTTGTGGAATAAGAACATTATCAAAAATGTTGATTTTATCTTTTTTTTCGGACTGTTATGTACCAAACCCTAAAGAGCATGCAAACCCTCCTATATGAGGAAATCAAACGTCTTTGCCAGAAAACTGTCTTATGAGTGTTTTTCAGGATGTTAGGCACCAAAACGATAAATAACATGGAAGTCACTCTATATGGGAATCCAAAACAAAATTAATGAAAACGTGTCTTTTCGGTGTTTTACGTAGAAAAACGCTAAAACGGATGCAAACCAACCAATATGAAAAAAAAAAAAATAGAATAACATTACCAAAAAGGAATATTTCGAGTGTTTTTGAGCTTGTTAACTACAAAAAAGGTGAAAATGGATGCAAAGCACTCCTTATTGGGAAAGAAAAGGACATTACGAGAAACGTGTATAATGAGTGTCTTATTATTTTCGAGCAAAAGAACCACAAGGCAAAAAACGCAAAAACTCGTGTATATAAAGAAGTTTTTTAGATACCAAAATGCTGAAAATCATGAATAACAATCTTAATTGAGAAACAGAACAACCTAACCAAAAGCGTGTATTTTTAGTGTTTTTCACATTCTTAGCAAAATCCCAAATAGCATGCGAAACTAGCTTTATGTGGGAAAAAAAATGACATTACCAGAAGTGTCTTTTGAGTGTTTTTGAGTGTGTTAGGCAATAAAGCACTAAAAAGCAGGGCAATCACATTACATGGGAATAAAACCAACTTTGACCAAGAACTTGCCATTATGTGTTTTTGAGCTCCTTACATACCAAAACGCTAACACGCATGCAAAACACTCCTTTATGGAGAAGCAGAAAAACATTATCAAAAACATGTGTTTTAAGTGTTTTTAAACATGTTACCTATAAAAACGCTTAAATACATGCAAAGAACCTGATATTTGGGAAACGAAAGGACATTACGAGAAACGTGTATTATGACTGTTTTTAAGTTCCTTCAGTACCAAAACGTTAAAACCCACAAATAACACTCTTTAAAGAGAAAAAAATAAAAATAAATAAATAATAGCATTTTTTTGTATTGATTTTCAAAAGTACCGAGATGCCAAAATTCTGCCAAAATTCAGGGAATTTATGTGGAAAAAAGAACATTATCAAAAACATTAATTATAGTTTTTTTTCGGATTGTTATTTACCAAACCCTCAAGTGCATGCAAAGCACTTGAGGAAATTAAACAACTTTACCAGAAACCTGTCTTTTCAGTGTTTTTCAGCATGTTAGGCACCAAACCGATAAATAATATGGAAGTCAGTCAATATGTGAATCCAAAACAAAATTACTGAAAACGTGTCTTTTCAGTGTTTTACGTAGAAAAAACGCTAAAACGGATGCAAAGCAACGAATATCAAGAAATAGAATAACATTACCAAAAAGTGTTTTTTGAGCTTTTTACCTACAAAAAACACGAAAATGGATGGAAAAGCATTCTATATTGGGAAGCAAAAGGACATTTAGAGAAACGTGTATAATGACTGTTTTATAGTTTCACAAGAACAACAAGACAAAAAACGAAAAAAAAACTCGTGTATATAGAGAAGTTTCTTACATACCAAAATGGTAAAACAAATGAATAACACTTTTAATTGAGAAAAAAACTACCTTACCAAATGTGTGTATTTTGAGTGTTTTCCACAATCTTATTACGAAAATCCCAAATTACATGCGAAACTAGCTTTAGGTGGGAAAAAAAATGACATTATCAGAAAAGTGTCTTTTGAGTGTTTTTGAGCGTGATATGCAACAAAGCACTAAAAAGCAGAATAATCACTTTATATAGGAATAAAACAAACTTTTACGAATAACTTTCCTTTAAGTGTTTTTAACTCCTTACATACTAAAACGCTAAAACGCATGCAAAACACCCTTTATGGAGAAACAGAATAACATTACCAAAAACATGTATTTTGAGTGTTTTTGATCATGTTACCTATAAAAACGCTTAAATACATGCAAAGAACCCTATGTCTGTGAAGCGAAAGGACATTACGAAAATCGTGTATTATCATTGTTTTTAAGTTCCTTAAGTACCAAAAAATTAAAACCCACAAATAGAGAAAAAATAAATAACTAAAAAAAAAAAAAAAAATTTTTCTTGTTATTCATCTACATAGGTATGAAGATGCCAAAATTCAGGCAAAATTCAGGGAAATTATATAAAAAAAAAACATTATAAAAATTTTTTTTAGCTTTTTTCCGGAATTATGTACCAAACCCAGAAGTGCATGCAAACCCACCTATATGGGGAAATTACACGACTTTACCAGAAATCTGTCTTTTGAGTTTTTTCATCAATTTCAACAATATTACTGAAAACGTGTCTTTTTAGTGATTTACGAAGAAAAACGCTAATATGGTTGCAAACCAACCAATATGAAGAAATAGAATAACATTACCAAAAAGATATATTTTGAGTGTTTTTCAGCTTGTTACCTAAAAAAATGCGAAAATGGATGGAAAGCACTCTATATTGGGAAACAAAAGAACATTACGAGAAACGTGTATAATGAGTGTTTTATAGTTTCACACGAACCACAAGGCAAAAAACGCAAAAACTCGTGTATATAGAGAAGTTTCATACATACCAAAATGCTAAAATGCATGAATAACACATTTAATTGAGGAACAGAACTACCTTACCAAATGTGTGTATTTTGAGTGCTTTTCACATTCTTAGTTACCAAAACCCCAAATTGCATGCGAAACCACCTTTATGTGAGAAAAAAATGACATTACCAGAAAAGTGTCTTTTAAGTGTTTTTAAGCGTGATAGGCAATAAAGCAATATAAAGCAGGGCAATTCAATTCTTAGTTACGAAAATCCCAAATTACATGGGAAACTAGCTTTATGTGGGAAAAAAAATGATATTACCAGAAAAGTGTCTTTTGAGTGTTTTTGAGCGTGTTAGCCAATAAAGCACTAAAAAGCAGGGCAATCACATTACATGGGAATAAAACCAACTTTTACGAAGAACTTGCCTTTTAGTGTTTTTGACACGCATTTAGTAAGGTTGTTCTGTTTCTCAATTAAGAGTGTTATTCATGAGTTTCAGCATTTTGGTATCTAGGAAACTTCTCCATATTCACGAGTTTTTGCGTTTTTTTGCCTTGTGGTTTTCTTGAACTATAAAACATTCATTATACAATTTTCTCGCAATGTACCTTTGTTTCCCAATATAGAGTGCTTTGTATCAATTTTTGCGTTTTTTTGTAGGTAACAAGCTCAAAACATTCAAAATATACATTTTTGGTAATGTTTTTCTGCTTAATATGTTGGTTTGCATCAGTTTTAGCGTTTTTCTACGTAAAACACTGAGAAGACACGTTTTCAGTAATTTTCTTTTGGATTCCCACATAGAGTGAGTTCCTTATTATTTATCGTTTTGGTACCTAACATGCTGAAAAATACTCAAAAGACACATTTCTGGTGAGGTCTTTAATTTCCTCATATGCGAGGCCTTGCATGTCTTTTGAGTGTTTTTGAGCATGTTACGCAATAAAGCACTAAAAGGAAGGGCAATCACATTACATGGGAATAAAACCAAGTTTTAAGAAGAATTTGCCTTTAAGTGTTTTTGAGCTCATTACATACCAAAACGCTAAAACGCATGCAAAACACCTTTTATGGAGAAACAGAATAAAATTACCAAAAACATATATTTTGAGTTTTTTTGATCATGTTATCTATAAAAACGCTTAAATACATGCAAAGAACCTTATGTTTTCGAAACGAAAGGACATTACGAGAAATTTGTATTTTGAGTGTTTTTAAATTCATTAATTATTAAAAAGCTTAAAGCCACAAATAACACTTTTTATTGAGAAACAATAAATAAATAAAAAAAATACGATTTTTTTTTTCTTTCTTATTCTTCTTCAAAGGTATGCCAAAATTCGGGCAAAATTCAGGAAATTATGTGATATAAGATCATTATCAAAAAAAGTTAAATTTAGCTTTTTTTTCGGACTGTTATGTACCAAACCGCTAAAGTGCATGGAAAGCCACCTATAAGGGGAAATTAAACGTGTTTGCCAGAAAACGGTCTTATGAGTGCTTTTCAGCATCTTAGGAACCAACACGATAAATAATATGGATGTCAATCTTTATGGCAATCGAAAACAAAATTACTAAAAACGTGTCTTTTCGGTGTTTTACGTAGAAAAACGCTAAAACGGATGCAAACAGACCATTATGAAGAAATAAGATAACATTACCAAAAAGGTATATTTTGAGTGTTTTTGAAATTGTTACCTACAAAAAACGCGAAAATGCATGGAAAGCACTCTATATTGGGAAGAAAAAGGACATTACGAGAAACGTGTATAATGAGTGTTTTATAGTTTAACAAGAACTACAAGGCAAAAACCGCAAAAACTCGTGTATATAGAGAAGTTTCTTACATTCTAAAATGCTGAAACTCTGGAACAACACTCTTAATTGAGAAACAGAACAATCTTACTAAATGCGTGGATTTTGAGTGCTTTTCACATTCTTAGTTACCAAAATCCCAAATTGCATGCGAAACCAGCTTTATGTGGAAAAAAAAATGAGTTTACCAGAAAATGTCTTTTGAGTGTTTTTGAGCGTGTTAGGCAATAAACCACTAAAAAGCAGGGCAAACACATTACATTGAAATAAAACCAATTTTTAACCAGAACTTGTATTTAAGTGTTTTTGAGCTCCTTATATACCAAAACACTAAAACGCATGCAAAATACACTTCATGGTGAAACAGAACATTACCAAAAACGTGTATTTTGAGTGTTTTTAATCATGTTACCAATAAAAACGCTTAAATACATGCAAATAACCCTATTTTTGGGAAACGAAAGGACATTACGAGAAACGTGTATTATTAATGTTTTTTTAAGTTCCTTAAGTACCAAAAAAGCTAAAACCCACAAATAACACTCTGTAGAGATAATTTTTTTTTTTTTTTTATCTTCATAGGTAGTAAGATGCCAAAATACTGGCAATATTCTTTAGGAATCGAAAACAAAATTACTGAAAACGTGTCTTTTCGGTGTTTTACGTAGAAAAACGCTAAAACAGATGAAAACCAACCAATATGATGAAATAGAATAACATTACCAAAGAGGTATATTTTGAATGTTTTTGAGCTTGTTACCTACAAAAAAACGCGAAAATTGATGGAAAGCACTCTCTATTGGAAAAGAAAAGGACATTACGAGAAACAAGTATAATGAGTGTCTTATTATTTTCGGGCAAAAAACGCAAAAACTCGTGTATATAAAGAAGTTTCTTAGATACCAAAATGCTGAAACTCTCTTAATTGAGAAACAGAACAACATTACCAAATGCGTGTATTTTGAGTGTTTTTTTTTTTCACATTCTTTGCAAAACCCTAAATAGCATGCGAAACTAGCTTTATGTGGGAAAAAAAATGACATTACCAGAAGTATCTTTTCAGTGTTTTTGAGCGTGTTAGGCAATAAAGCACTAAAAAGCTGGGTAATCATAATACAATGGAATAAAACCAACTTTTACAAAGAACTCTCTTTGAAGTGTTTTTAAGCTCCTTACATACCAAATCGCTAAAACGCATGCAAAACACTCCTTTATGGAGAAGCAGAATAACAATACCAAAAACAAGTGTTTTGAGTGTTTTTTATCATGTTACCTATAAAAACGCTTAAATACATGCAAAGATCCCTATATTTGGGAAACGAAAGGACATTTCGAGAAATGTGTATTGCGAATGCTTTTAAGTTCTTTATGTACCAAAACGTTAAAACCTACAAATAACACTCTTTATAGAGAAAAAATAAATAAAAAAATAGCATTTTTATTTTTTTTATTGATGTTCATAGGTACCAACATGCCAAAATTCTGCCAAAATTCAAGGAAATTATGTGGAAAAAAACATTATCGAAAAAGTTAATTTTACCTTATTTTTCGGAGTTATATTCCAAACCATAAAGTGTATGCAAAGCCACCTATCTGATTAAATTTAACGAATTTACAAGAAACCTGTCTTTTGAGTGTTTTTCTGCATGTTATGCACCAAAATGATAAATAATATGAAAGTCACTCTATATGGAAATCCAAAACAAAATTACTGAAAACGTGTCTTTTAAAAGATTTACGTAGAAAAACGCTAAAAGGGATGCAAACCAACCAATATGAAGAAATAGAATAACGTTACCAAAAAAGTATATTTTGTGTTTTTAAGCTTGTTACATAAAAAAAAACGCTAAAATGGATGCAAAACACTCTATATAAGGAAAAAAACGACATAACGAGAAACGTGTATAATGAGTGTTTTATAGTTTCACCAGAATCACAAGGCAAAAAACGCAAAAAACTCGACTGTATGGAGAAGTTTCTAAGATACCAAAATGCTAAAACACATGAATAACACTTTTAATCAAGAAACAGAGCAACCTTACTAAATGCGTGTATTTTGAGTGTTTTTTTTTTACATTCTTAGTTACCAAAACCCCAAATTCCATGCGAAACTAGCTTTATGTGGGAAAAAAATGACATTACCAGAAAAGTGTCTTTGAGTGTTTTTGAGCGTGTTAGGCAATAAAGCACTAAAAGGTAGGGCAATCACATTACATGGGAATAAAACCAACTTTTACAAAGAACTTGCCTTTTAGTGTTTTTAACTCCTTACATACCAAAACGCTAAATCGCAAGCAAAACACCCTTTATGGAGAAACAGAATAACATTATGTGTGTGAAACGATAGGACATTACGAAAATCATTTATTATGTGTTTTTAACATCCTTAAGTACCAAAAACCTAAAACCCACAAATAACACTCTTTATAGAGAGAAAAAAAAGAAAAAAATATATAATTCTTTTTTTTTTTTTGTTATTCAACTTCATAGGTATCGAGATGCCAAAATTCTGGCAAAATTCAGGGAAATTATAAATTATTATCAAAATAATAATTTTAGCTTTTTTCAGGAGTTATGTACCAAACCCTGAAGTGCATGCAAAGCCACCTATAGGGGGAAATTACACGACTTTCCCAGAAACCTGTCTTTTGAGTGTTTTTTTTAACAATTTCAACAATATTACTGAAAACGTGTCTTTTCAGTGATTTACGTAGAAAAACGCTAAAACGGATGTAAACAAACCAATATGAAGAAATAGAATAACATTACCAAAAAGATATATTTTGATGTGTTTTTGAGCTTGTTACCTACAAAAAATGCAAAAATGGATGGAAAACACTTTATATTGGGAAAGAAAAGGACATTACGAGAAAAGTGCATAATGAGTGTTTTATAGTTTCACTAGAACCACAAGGCAAAAAACTCAAAAACTCGTGTACATAGAAAATTTTCTTACATACCAAAATGCTAAAACTCATGAATAACACTTTTGATTAAGAAACAGAACAACCTTCCTAAATGCCTGTATTTTGAGTGTTTTCACATTCTTAGTTACCAAAACCCTAAATTCCATGCAAAACTAGCTTTATGTGTGGAAAAAAAAAATATTAACAGAAAAGTGTCTTTTGAGTGTTTTTGAGCGTGTTAGGCAATAAAGCACTAAAAATCAGGGGAATCACCTTACATGGGAATAAAAACAACTTTTACCAAGAACTTGCCTTTAAGTGTTTTTGAGCACATTACATACCGAAACGTTAAAGCGCATGCAAAACACCTTTTATGGAAAAACAGAATAAAATTAACAAAAACATATATTTTGAGTATTTTTGATTATGTTATCTATAAAAACGCTTAAATACATGCAATGAACCTTGTGTTTTGGAAACGAAAGGACATTACGAGAAATGTGTATTATAAGTGTTTTTAAGAAGTTCTTTAAGTACCAAAAAGCTAAAACTCACAAATAACACTCTTTATATAGAAAAAAATAAAAATAAATAAAAAAATAAAAATTTAGTTTTTTTTTTCTTTGTTATTCTTCTTCATAGGTACCGAGATGCCAGATTTCTGGAAAATTCAGGGCAATAATATCATAAAAGAATATTATCAAAACAGTTAAATTTAGGTTTTATATTTGGACTGTTATGTACCTAACCCTAAAGTGCATGCAGAGCCTCCTATGTGAGGAAATTAGACGACTTTATCAGAAATTTGTGTTTTGAGTATTTTTCAGAATGTTAGGCACCAAAACGATCAATAATAAGGAACTCACTCTATATGGGAATCAAAAACAAAATTACTGAAAACGTTTCTTCTTAGTGTTTTACGTAGAAAAACGCTAAAACGGATGCAAATCAACCAATATCAAGAAATAGAAAAACATTACCAAAAATGTATATTTTGAGTGTTTATCAGCTTGTTACCTATAAAAAACGCGAAAAATGATGAAAAGCACTCTATATTGGGAAACAAAAGGATATTGCAAGAAAAGTGTTTTATAGTTCAAAAGAACCACAAGGCAAAAAATGCAAAAACTCGTGTATATGAAGAAGTTTCCTAGATACCAAAATGCTGAAACTCATGAAGAACACTCTTAATTGAGAAACAAAAACCTTACTAAATGCGCGTATTTTGAGTGCTTTTCACATTCTTAGTTACCAAAACCCCAAATTGGATGCGAAACCAGCTTTATGTGGGAAAAAAAATGACATTACCAGAAAAATGTCTTTTTAGTGTTTTTTTTTAGCGTGATAGGCAATAAAGCACTAAAAAGCAGGTGAATGACATTACATTGGAGTAAAACCAATTTTTACCAAGAACTTGCCTTTAAGTGTTTTTGAGCTCCTTATATACTAAAACACTAAAACGCATGCAAAACACACTTTATGGTGAAACAGAATAACAGTGCCAAAAACATGTATATTGAGTGTTTTTGATCATGTTACCAATAAAAACGCTTAAATACATGCAAAGAAACCTATTTTTTGGAAAACGAAAGGACATACCGAGAAACCTGTATTATGAGTGTTTTTAAGTTCATTAATTACCAAAAAGCTAAAAGCCACAAATAATACTATTTATTGAGAAACAATAAATAAAAAAAATACGATATTTTTTTTTCTTATTTATCTTCACAGGTACCGAGATGCCAAAATTCGGGCAAAATTCAGGAAATTATGTGAAATAAGATCATTATCAAAAAAGTTAAAATTAGCTTTTTTTTTTCGGACTGCTATGTACCAAACCCCTAAAGTGCATGCAAAGCCACCTACCTATATGGGGAAACTAAACGTCTTTGCCAGAAAACTTTCTTATGAGTGTTTTTCAGCATCTTAGGAACCAACACGATAAATAACATGGAAGTCAATCTATATGGGAATCCAAAATAAAAAAAACGCTAATATAGAGAAGTTTCTTACACTCCAAAATGCTGAAACTATGGAATAACACTTTTAATTGAAAAACGGAACTATCTTACCAAATGTGAGTATTTTGAGTGTTTTTTACATTCTTTGTTAGGAAAATCCCAAATTACATGCGAATCTAGCTTTATGTGGGAAAAAAAAATGACATTCTTAGAAAAGTGTCTTTTGAGTTTTTTTGAGCGTGATATGCAACAAAGCACTGAAAAGTAGAAAACTCACATTACATGGAAATAAAACCAACTTTTACCAAGAACTTGCCTTTAAGTGTTTTTTAACTCCTTATATACCAAAACGCTAAAACGCATGCAAAACACCCTTTATGGAGAAACAAAATAACATTACCAAAAATATAAATTTTTAGTGTTTTTGATCATGTTAACTATAAAAACGTTTAAAAACATGCAAGGAACTCTATGTTTGTGAAACGAAAGGACATTACAAAAATTGTGTATTATGAGTGTTTTTAAGTTCCTTAAGTACCAAAAAGCTAAAACCCACAAATAACACTCTTTATAGACAAAAAATAAATAAATAAATAAAAAGAAAATGGAATTTTTTTTTTGTTATTCGTCTTCATAAGTACCGAGATGCCAAAATTCTGGCAAAATTCAGGGAAATTATATAAAAAAAAAAAAAACATTATCAAGAAAAATAATTTTAGCTTTTTTCCGGAAATATATACCAAACCATGAAGTGCATACAAAGCCACCTATATGGGGAAATTGCACGACTTTACCAGAAACCTGTCTTTTAAGTGTTTTTCAGCAATTTCAACAATATTACTGAAAACGTGTCTTTTCAGATTTTTACGAAGAAAAACGCTAAAACGGATGAAAACCAACCAATATGAAGAAATAGAATAACATTACCAAAAAGATAGATTATGAATGTTTTTGAGCTTGTTACCTAGAAAAAAATTCGAAAATGGATGGAAAGCACTCTATATTGGGAAACAAAAGGACATTACGAGAAACGTGTATAATGAATGTTTTATAGTTTCACAAGCACCACAAGGCAATAAATGCAAACACTCGTGTATAGAGAAAAGTTTCTTACATACCAAAATGCTGAAATACATGAATAACACATTTAAGTGAGAAACAGAACTACCTTATCAAATGTGTGCATTTTGAGTGTTTTTCACATTCTTAGTTATGAAAATCCCAAATTACATGCGAAACTAGCCCTATGTGGGAAAAAAAAAAGACTATCAGAAAAGTCTTTTGAGTGTTTTTGAGCGTGATATGCAACAAAGCACTAAAAAGCAGAACAATCACATTATATGAGAATAAAACCAACTTTTACAAAGAACTTGCCTTTGATTGTTTTTAACTCCTTACATACCAAAACGCTAAAAAGCATGCAAAACACATTTTATGGAGAAACAGAATAACATTACCAAAAACATGTATTTTGAGTGTTTTTGATCATGTTATCTATAAAAACGCTTAAAAACATGCAAAGAACTTTATGTTTGGGAAACGAAAGGACATTCCGAGAAACGTGAGTGTTTTTAAATTCCTTAAGTACCAAAAAGCTAAAACCCAGAAATAATACTCTTTATAGAGAAAAAATAAATAAAAAAAAATAATAATGTTTTTTTTTTATTCATCTGAGATGCCAAAATTCTAGCAAAATTCTTTGAGAATCGTAAACAAAATTACTGAAAACGTGTCTTTTCGGTGTTTTACGTAGAAAAACGATAAAACGGATGAAAACCAACCAATATGAAGAAATAGAATAACATTACCAAAAATAACATTACCAAAAATTGAGTGTTTTTGAGCTTGTTACCTACAAAAAACGCGAAAATGGATGTAAAGCACTCCCTATTGAGAAACAAAAGGACATTACGAGAAACGTGTATAATGAGTGTCTTATTATTTTTTGGGAAAAGAACTTGTGGTTCACAATAACCTCGTGTATATAAAACTCGTGTATATAAAGAACTTTCTTAGATACCAAAATGCTGAAACTCATGAATAACAATCTTAACTGAGAAACAGAACAACCTTACCAAATGCGTGTATTGTGAGTGTTTTTTTTTTCAAATTCTTAGTTAGCAAAAGCCCAAATAGCATGCGAAACTAGCTTTATGTGGGAAAAAAATGACATTACCAGAAGTGTGTTTTGGGTGTTTTTGAGCATGTTAGGCAATAAAGCACTAAAAAGCAGGTCAATCATATTACATGGGAATAAAACCAACTTTTACCAAGAACTTGCCTTGAAGTGTTTTAAGATCCTTACATACCAAATCTCTAAAACACATGCAAAACACTTTTTTATTGAGAAGCAGAATAACATTACCAAAAACAAGTGTTTTGAGTGTTTTTTATCATGTTTCCTATAAAAACGCTTAAATATATGCAAACATCCTTATATTTGGGAAACGAAAGGACATTACGAGAAAAGTGTATTATGAATGTTTTTAAGTTCCTTAAGTACCAAAACGTTAAAACCTACAAATAACACTCTTTATAGAGAAAAAATTAAAAAAATAGATAAAAAAATAGCATTTTTATTTTTTTGTTATTGATGTTCATAGGTACAAAGATGCCAAAATTCTGCCAAAATTCAGGGAAATTATGTAGAAAAAAGAACATTATCGAAAAAGTTCATTTTAGCTTTTTTTCGGAGTTATGTACCAAACCCTAAAGTGTATGCAAAGCCACCTATATGGGGAAATTTAAAGACTTTACAAGAAACCTGGCTTTTGAGTGTTTTTCCGCATGTTAGGCACCAAAACGATAAATAATATGAAAGTCACTCTATATAGAAATCCAAAACAAAATTACTGAAAACGTGTATTTTAAAAGATTTACGTAGAAAAACGCTAAAACGGATGCAAACCAACCAATATGAAGAAATAGAATAATATTACAAAAAAGGTATATTTTGAGTGTTTTTGAGCTTGTTACAAAAAAAAAAAAAAAAACGCGAAAAGGGAAGGAAAGCTCTCTATATTAGGAAAAAAATGGACATAACAAGAAACGTGTATAATGAGTCTTATAGTTACACTAGATTCACAAGGCAAAAAACGCAAAAACTCGTGTGTATGGAGAAGTTTCTAGGATACCAAAATGCTGAAACTCATGAATAACACTCTTAATTAAGAAACAGAACAACCTTACTAAATGCGTAAAATTTGAGTGTTTTTTTACATTCTTAGTTACCAAAACTCCAAATTCCATGCAAATCTAGCTTTATGTGAGGAAAAAATGGCATTACCAGAAAAGTGTCTTTGAGTGTTTTTCAGCGTGTTAGGCAATAAAGCACTAAAAAGCAGGGCAATCACATTACATGAAAAGAAAACCATGTTCAGTTTCTCTGTTTCTGTTGGTTGTTCTGTTTCTCAATTAAGAGTGTTATTCATGACTTTCAGATTTTTTAGTATCTAGGAAACTTCTCCATATACACGAGTTTTTGCGTTTTTTGCCTTGTGTTTTTTTTTGAACTATAAAACATTCGCTTTTCTCGCAATGTCCCTTTGTTTCCTAATATAGAGTGCTTTATATCAATTTTTTGCGTTTTTTTTTTGTAGGTAACAAGCTCAAAAACGCTCAAAATATACATTTTTGGTAATGTTTTTCTGCTTCTTGATATTGGTTGGTTTGCATCAGTTTTAGCGTTTTATCTACGTAAAACACTGAGAAGACACGTTTTCAGTAATTTTGTTTTGGATTCTCATATAGAGTGAGTTCCTTATTATTTATCGTTTTGGTGCCTAACATGCTGAAAAACTCTCAAAAGACAGATTTCTGGAAAGGTCTTTAATTTCCTCATATGAGAGGCTTTGCATGTGTTTTGGGTGTTTTTGAGCGTGTTAGGCAATAAAGCACAAAAGGCAGGGCAATCACATTACATGGGAGTAAAACTAAATTATACCAAGAACTTGCCTTTAAGTGTTTTGAGCTCCTTACATATCAAAACGCTAAAATGCGTGCAAAACACATTTTATGGAGAAACATAATAACATTACCAAATAAATGTATTTTGAGTGTTTTTTATCATGTTATTTATAAAAACGCTTAAATACATGCAAAGAACGTTATGTTTGGGAAACGAAAGGACATTACGAGAAACGTGTATTATGAGTGTTTTTTTTTAAGCTCCTTCAGTACCAAAAAGCTAAAACACACAAATAACACTTTTTTTTTAATAAATAAATAAAACAAAATAAAAAAAAGGATTTTCTTTTTTTGTTATTCATATTCATAGGTACCGAGATGCCAAAATTCTTCCAAAATTCAGGCAATTTATGTGGAAAAAAGATCATCATCAAAAAAAGTTAATTATAGCGTTATTTTTCGGATTGTTATGTACCAAACCCTAAAGTGCATGCAAAGCCACCTATATAGGGAAGTTAAACGACTTTACAAGAAACCTGTCTTTTCAGTGTTTTTTCACCATGTTAGGCAATAAAACGATAAATAATATGAAAGTCAGTCATTATGTGAATCCAAAACAAAATTACTGAAAACATGTCTTTTCAGTGTTTTACGTAGTAAAACGCTAAAGCGAATGCAAACCAACCAATTTGAAGAAATAGAATAACATCACATTATATGGCAATAAAACCAACTTTTACGAAGAACTTGCCTTTAAGTGTTTTTAACTCCTTACATACCAAAACGCTAAAACGCATGCAAAAACACACTTTATGGAGAAACAGAATAACATTACTAAAGACATGTATTTTGAGTGTTTTTGATCATGTTATCTATAAAAACGCTTACATACATGCAAAAAGCATTATGTTTGGAAAACTAAAGGACATTACGAGAAACGTGTATTATGAGTGTTTTTTAGTTCCTTTTGTACCAAAAAGCTAAAACCCACAAATAATACAGTTTATAGAGAAAAAAAAAAAAAATTTTTTGTTATTCATCTTCATAGGTACCGAGATGCCAAAATTCTGGCAAAATTCTTTGAGAATCCAAAACAAAATTACTGAAAACGTGTTTTTTCGGTGTTTTAAGTAGAAAAACGCTAAAACGTATGCAAACCAACCAATATGAAGAAATAGAATAACGTTACGAAAAAGCTATATTTTGAGTGTTTTTGAGCTTGTTACGTACAAAAAACGCGAAAATGGATGCAAAGCACTTCCTATTGGGAAACAAAAGGACATTACGAGAAATGTGTATAATGAGTGTCTTGATATTTTCGGACAAAAGAACTTGTGGTTCACAAGAACCACAAAGCAAAAAACGCAAAATTTCGTGTATATATAAAAGTTTCTTAGATACCAAAATGCTGAAACTCATGAATAACAATCTTAATTGAGAAACAGAACAACCTTACCAAATGCGTGTATTTTGAGTGTTTTTCAACTACTTAGCAAAATCCGAAATAGCATGCGAAACTAGCTTTATGTGGGGAAAAAAATGACATTACCAAAAGTGTATTTTGAGTGTGTTTGAGCGTCTTCGGCAATAAAGCACTAAAAAGCAGAGCAATCATATTACATAGGAATAAAACCAACTTTTACCAAAAAATTGCCTTGAAGTGTTTTTGAGCTCCTTACATACCAAAACGGTAAAACGCATGCAAAACACTTCTTTATTGAAAAGCAGAATAACATTATCAAAAACATGTGTTTTGAGTGTTTTTTATCATGTTATCTATAAAAACGCTTAAATACATTCAAAGATCCCTATATTTGGGAAAGGAAAGGACATTACGAGAAATGTGTATTATGAATATTTTTAAGTTCTTTAAGTACCAATACGTTAATAACACTTCATAGAGAAAAAAATAAATAAATAAAACAATAACAATTTTTTTTGTTACTAATGTTCATAGGTACCAAGATGCCAAAATTCTGCGAAAATTCAGGGAAATTATGTGGAAAAAATAACATTATAGAAAAAAGTTAATTTTAGCTTTTTTTCGGAGTTATGTATCAAACCCTAAAGTGTATACAAAGCCACCTATATGGGGAAATTAAACGACTTTACAGGAAACCTATCTTTTGAGTGTTTTTTCCGCATGTTAGACTGCAAAACGATAAATAATATGAAAGTCACTCTATATGGAAATCCAAAACAAAATTACAAAAAAAAGGTGTCTTTTCAAACATTTACGTAGAAAAACGCTAAAACGGATGCAAGCCAACCTATATGAAGTAATAGAATATTACCAAAAAGGTATGTTTTCGAGCTTGTTATATAAAAAAAAAACACGAAAATAGCTGCAAAGCACAGTATATTAGGAAAAAAAGGACATAACGAAAAACGTGTATAATGAGTGTTTTATAGTTTCACAAGAATGACAAGGCAAAAAACGCAAAAAGTCGTGTGTAAGGAGAAGTTTCCAAGATACAAAAATGCCGAAACTCATGAATAACACTCTTAATTAAGAAACAGAACAACGTTACTAAATGCGTGTATTTTGAGTGTTTTTTTTTACATTCTTAGTTACCAAAATCCCAAATCTTATGTGAAACTAACTTTATGAGGGAAAAAAATAACTTTACCAGAAAAGTGTCTTTGAGTGTTTTTCAGCGTGTTAGGAAATAAAGCACTAAAAACCAGGGCAATCACATTACATAGGAATAAAACCAACTTTTACCAAGAACTTGCCTTTAAGTGTTTTTGACACGCATTTAGTAAGGTTCTTCTGTTTCTCAATTAAGAGTGTCATTCATGAGTTTCAGCATTTTGGTATCTAGGAAACTTCTCCATATACATGAGTTTTTGCGTTTTTTGCCTTAAGGTTCTTTTGAACTATAAAACATTCATTATACACTTTTCTTGCAATGTCCCTTTCTTTCCCAATATAGAGTGCTTTTTATCAAGTTTCGCGTTTTATTTTGTAGGTAACAAGCTAAAAAAATCTCAAAATATACATTTTTGGTAATGTTTTTCTACTTCTTGATATTGGTTGGTTTGCATCTGTTATAGCGTTTTTCTATGTAAAACACTGAGAAGATACCTTTTCAGTAATTTTGTTTTGGATTCCCATATAGAGTGAGTTCCTTATTATTTATCGTTTTGGTGCTTAACATGCTGAAAAACACTCAAAAGACAGATTTCTGTAAGGTCGTTTAATTTCTTCATATGGAAGGCTTTACATGACTTTTAAGTGTTTTCGAGCGTGTTAGGCAATAAAGAACTAAAAGGCAGGGCAATCACTTTGCATGGGAATAAAACCAAATTTTACCTAGAACTTGCCTTTAAGTGTTTTTGACCTCTTTACATACCAAAGCGCTAAAAAGCATGAAAAACAACTTTTGTATTACCAAAAACATGTATTTTGAGTGCTTTTGATCATGTTATTTATAAAAACACTTAAATACATGCAAAGAACCTTATGTTTGGGAAACGAAAGGACATTACGAGAAACGTGTATTATGAGTGTTTTTTTTAAGTTCGTTCCGTACTAAAAAGCTAAGATACACAAATAACACTCTTTATTTAAAAAATAAATAAATAAATAATAAAAAAAAATTAAAAAATAAAAAAAATTTTCTTTTGTTATTCATCTTCATAGGTAGCGAGATTCCAAAATTCTGGCAAAATTCAGGGAATTTATGTGGAAAAAAGAACATTGTTAAAAAAGTTAATTATAGCTTTTTTTCGGATTCTTATGTACCAAACCCTAAAGTGCATGCAAAGCCATCTATATAGGGAAGTTAAACGACTTTACGAAAAACCTGTCTTTTCAGTGTTTTTTAGCATGTTAAGCACCAAAACGATCAATAATATGGAAGTCAGTCAATATGTGAATCCAAAACAAAATTACTGAAAGCGTGTCTTTTCAGTGTTTTATGTAAAAAAACGCTAAAACGGATGCAAACCAACCAATATGAAGAAATAGAATAACATTACCAAAAAGATATATTTTGAGTGTTTTTGAGCTTGTTACCTACAAAAAATGGAAAAATGGATGGAAAGCACACTATATTAGGAAACAAAAGGACATTACGAAAAACGTGTATATTGAGTGTTTTATAGTTTCACAAGAACCACAAGGCAATAAACGCAAAAACTCGGGTGTATGGAGATGTTTCTTACATACCAAAATCATGAAATGCATAAATAACACTTTTTATCGAGAAATAGAACAACCTTACTAAATTGTGTACTTTGAATGTTTTTCACATTCTTAGTTACGAAAATGCCAAATTACATGCGAAACTAGCTTTATGTGGGAAAAAAAATGACATTACCAGAAAAGTGTCTTTTGAGTGTTTTTGAGCGTGATATGCAACAAAGCACTAAAAAGCAGAACAATCACATTACATGAGAATTAAACCAACTTTTACGAAGAACTTGACTTTAAGTGTTTTTTTAACTCATTACATACCAAAATGCTAAAACGCATGCAAAACACCACCTTATGGAGAAACAGAATAACACTACAAAAAACATGTTTTTCGAGTGTTTTTGATCATGTTACCTATAAAAACGCTTAAATACATGTAAAGAACACTATGTTTGTATAACAAAAGGACATTACTAAAATCGTGTACTATGAGTGTTTTTAAGTTCCTTAAGTACTAAAAAGCTAAAACCTACAAATAACACTCTTTATAGAGAAAAAAAAAATGTTATTTATCTTCATAGGTACCGAGATGCCCAAATTCTGGCAAAATTCAGGGAAACTTTGTAAAAAAAAAATCATTATAAAAAAAAATAATTTTAGCTTTTTTTCCGGACTTATGTACCAAACCCTGAAGTGCATGCAAAGCCACCTATATGGGGAAATTACACGACTTTACAAGAAACCTGACTTTTGAGTGTTTTTCTGCAATTTCAACAATATTACTGAAAAAGTGTCTTTTTAGTGATTTACGTAGAAAAACGCTAAAATGGATGCAAATCAACCAATATGAAGAAACAGAATAACATTACCAAAAAGATATATTTTTATTTGTTTTTAAACTTTTTACCTACAAGAAATGCGAAAATGGATGGAAAGCACTCTATATTGAGAAAGAAAGGACATTACGAGAAACGTGTATAATGAGTGTTTTATAGTTTCACAAGAACCAGAAGGCAAAATTCTGAAAAACTCGTGTACATAGAGAAGTTTCTTACATACCAAAATGCTGAAAGTCATGAATAACTTTTAATTGAGAAACAGAACTACCTTACTAAATGTGTGTATTAGAGAAGTTTCTTACATACTAAAATGCTGAAACTCATGAATAACACTTTCAATTAAGAAACAGAACAACCTTACTAAATGCGTGAATTTTGAGTCCTTTTCACATTCTTAGTTACCAAAACCCCAAATTGCATACGAAACCAGCTTTGTATGAAAAAAAATGACATTACCAGAAAAGTGTCTTTTGAGTGTTTTTGAGCGTGATAGGCAATAAAGCACTAAAAAGCAGGGCAATCACATTATATAGGAATAAAACCAATTTTTACCAAGAATTTGCTTTAAAGGTTTTTTGAGCTCATTATATACCAAACCGCTAAAACTCATGCAAAACAAACTTTATAGAGAAACAGAATAACATTACCAAAAACACGTATTTTGAGTGTTTTTGATGATGTTACCTCTAAAAACGCTTAAATACATGGAAAGAACACTTCTTAGGTACCAAGATGCCAAAATTCTGGGAAAATATGATAAGAGAAAATTATCAAAAAAGTTAATTTTAGCTTTTTTTTCGGACTGTTATGTATCTAACCCTAAAATACATGCTAAGCCTCCTATTTGAGGAAATTAAACGACCTTACCAGAAATCTGTGTTTTGAATGTTTTTCAGCATGTTAGGCACGAAAACGATAAATCATAAGGAACTCACTCTATATGGGAATCCAAAACAAAATTACTGAAAACGTGTCTTCTCAGTGTTTTACGTAGAAAAAAGCTAAAACGGGTGCAAACCAACCAATATCAAGAAATAGAAAAACATTACCAAAAAGGTATATTTTGAGTGTTTTTGAGCTTGTTACCTACAAAAAACGCAAAAATTAATGCAAAGCACTCTATATTAAGAAAAAAAAGGACATTGCAAGAAAAGTGGATAAGAAGTGTTTTATAGTTCAAAAGAACCAAAAGGCAAAAAACGCAGAAACTCTTGTATATGGAGAAGTTTCCTAGATACCAAAATGCTGAAACTCATGAATAACACTCTTAATTGAGAAACAGAACAACCTTACTAAATGCGTGTATTTTGAGTGCTTTTTACATTCTTAGTTACTAAAACCCCAAATTGCATGCAAAGCAACTTTATATGAGAAAAAAAAATGACATTACCAGAAAAAAATATCTTTTGAGTGTTTTTGAGCGTGATAGGCAATAAAGCACTAAAAAGCAGGTTAATCAAATTTTATAGGAATAAAATCAATTTTTACCAAGAACTTGCCTTTAAGTGTTTTTAAGCTCCTTACATATCAAAACGCTAAAATGCATGCAAAACACTCCTTTATGGAGAAGCAGAATAAATTACCAACAACATGTGTTTTAAGTGTTTTTGATCATGTTACCTATAAAAACGCTTAAATACATGCAAAGAACCCTATGTTTTTGAAACGAAAGGACATAACCAGAAACGTGTATTATGTGTGTTTTTAAGTTCCTTAAGTACCAAAACGTTAAAACCCAAAAATAACACTCTTTATAGAGAGAAAAAAATAAAAAAAATAAATAAAAAAAATAACATTTATTTTTTTTTGTTATTGATGTTGATAGTTACTATGATGTCAAATTTCTGCCAAAATTCAGGGAAATTATGTGGAAAAAAGAACGTTATCGAAAAAATTAATTTTAGCTTTTTTTCTGAGTTTTGTACCAAACCCTAAAGTGTATGCAGTGTATTATGAGTGTTTTTAAGTTCCTTAAGTACCAAAAAGCTAAAACCCACAAATAACACTCTTTATTTAGAAAAAAATAAAAAAAAATAAAAAAATAAAAAAATTCAGATTTTTTTTTATTCATCTTCATAGGTACTGAGAAGCCAAAATTCTGAGAAAATTCACGGCAATTATATGATAAAAGAATTTTATCAAAAAAGTTTATTTTAGCTTTTTTTCGGACTTTTATGTACCAAACCCTAAAATGCATGCAAAGCCTCCTATATGAGGAAATTCATCGACCTTACCAGAAATATGTCTTTTGAGTGTTTTTCTGCATGTTAGGCACCAAAACGATAAATAATAGGGAACTCACTGTATATGGGAGTCCAAAACGAAATTACTGAAAACGTATCTTCTCAGTGATTTACGTAGAAAAACGCAAAAAATCGTGCATAAAAAGAAGTTTCTTAAATACCAAAATGCTGAAACTCATGAATAACAATCTTGATTGAGAAACAGAACAATCTTACCAATTGCTTGTATTTGGAGTGTTTTTCACATTCTTAGCAAAACCCCAAATAGCTTCCGAAACTAGCTTTATGTTGGAAAAAAATGACATTACCAGAAGTGTCTTTTGAGTGTTTTTGAGCGTGTTAGGCAATAAAGCAATAAAAAGCAGGGCAATCACATTACATGGGAATAAAACCAACTTTTATCAAGAACTTGCCTTGAAGTGTTTTTGACCTCCTTACATACCAAAACGCTAAAACGCATGTAAAACACTCCTTTATATAGAAGCAGAATAACATTACCAAAAACATGTTTTAAGTGTTTTTTGATCATGTTACCTATAAAAACGCTTAAATACATGCAAAGAACCTTATGTTTGTGAAACGAAAGGACATAAAGAGAAACGTGTATTATGTGTGTTTTTAAGTTCCTTAAGTACCAAAACGTTAAAACCCACAAATAACACTCTTTATAGAGAGAGAGAAAAAAATAATAATTAATTAAAAAAACAGCATTTTCTTTTTTTTTGTTATTGCTACCAAGATGCCAAAATTCTACCAAAATTCAGGGAAATTATGTGAAAAAAAGAAAATTATCGAAAAAGTTAATTTTAGCTTTTTTTGGGGTTATGTACCAAACCGTAAAGTGTATGCAAAGCCATCTATATCGGGAAATTAAACGACTTTACAAGAAACCTGTGTTTTGAGTGTTTTTCCGCATGTTAGGCACCAAAACGATAAATAATATGAAAGTCACTCTATATGGAAATCAAAAAAAATAAATAGTGAAAACGAGTCATTTCAAAGTTTTACATAGAAAAACGCTAAAACGAATGTAAACCAACCAATATGAAGAAATAGAATAACATTACCGAAAAGGTATATTTTGAGTGTTTTTGAGTTTGTTACATAGAAAAAACGAGAAAATGGATGCAGAGCACTCTATATTAGGAAAAAAAAGGACATAACGTGAAACGTGTATAATGTGTGTTTCATAGTTTCACAAGAATCACAAGGCAAAAAACGCAAAACCTCGAAGATACCAAAATGCTGTAACTCATGAATAACACTCTTAATTAAGAAACAGAACAACCTTACTAAATTTGTGTATTATGAGTGTTTTTCACATTTTTAGTTACCAAAACCCCAAATTCCATGTGAAACTAGCTTTATGTGTGAAAAAAATGACATTACCAGAAAAGAGTCTTTTGAGGGTTTTTGAGCGTGTTAGGCAATAAAGCAATAAAAAGCAGGGCAATCACCTTACATGGAAATAAACCAACTTTTACCAAGAACTTGCCTTTAAGTGTTTTTGGGCTCCTTACATACGGAAACGCTAAAACGGATGCAAAACACCTTTTATGGAGAAACAGAATATCATTACCAAAAACATATATTTTGAGTGTTTTTGATCATGTTTTCTATAAAAAGGATTAAATACATGCAAAGAACCTTATGTTTGGGAGACGGAAGGACATTACGTGAAACGTGTATTATGAATGTTTTTAAGTTCCTTAAGTACCAAAAAGCTAAAACTCACAAATAAAACTTTACTTAGAAAAAATAAATAAACAAATAAAAAAAAAAATTTTAATTTTTTTTTTTTTTGTTATTCATATTCATAGATAACGAGATGCCAAAATTCTTGGAAAATTCAGGGCAACTATATGATAAAAGCATATTATCAAAACGGTTAATTTTAGCTTTTTTTTCGGACTGTTATGTACCAAACCCTAAGGTGCATGCAAAGCCTCCTATGTGATGGAATTAAACAACCTTATCAGAAATCTGTGTTTTCAGTGTTTTTCAGCATGTTAGGCACCAAAACAATAAATAATAAGGAACTCACTCTATATGGGAATACAAAACAAAATTACTGAAAACGTGTCTTCTCAGTGTTTTACGTAGAAAAAAAACGCTAAAATGGATGCAAATCAACCAATATCAAGAAATAGAAAAACATTACCAAAAAGGTATATTTTGAGTGTTTTTGAGCTTGTTACCTATAAAAAAAACGCGAAAATTTATGCAAAGCACTCTATAATGGGAAAGAAAAGGACATTGCAAGAAAAGTGTATAATAAGTGTTTTATAATTTAAAAGAACCACAAGGCAAAAATGCAAAAACTCGTGTATATGAAGAAGTTCTCTAGATACCAAAATGATGAAACTCATGAAGAACACTCTTAATTGAGAAACAGAACAGCCTTACTAAATGTGTGTATTTTGAGTGCTTTTCACATTCTTAGTTACCAAAACCCCAAATTGCATGCGAAACAAGCTTTATGTGGGAAAAAAATGACATTACCAAAAAAATGTCTTTTGAATGTTTTTGAGCGTGATAGGCAATAAAGCACTAAAAAGCAAGGCAATCACATTACATTGGAGTAAAACCAATTTTTACCAAGAACTTGACTTTAAGTGTTTTTGAGCTCCTTATATACCAAAACACTAAACCGCATGCAAAACACACTTTATGGTGAAACAGAATAACATTACCAAAAACATGTATTTTGAGTGTTTTTGATCATGTTACCAATAAAAACGCTTAAATATATGCAAGGAACCCTATTTCTGGGAAACGAAAGGACATTACGAGAAACGTGTATTATGAGTGTTTTTAAGTTCATTAATTACCAAAAAGCTAAAAGCTACAAATTTATCAAAGCAAATTATTTTTTTCTCAAAAGAGCTACTCTTTATTCAGAAAAAAAAAAAAACGATATTTTTTTTCATTCTTTTTCATCTTCAGATGTAACGAGATGTCAAAATTCGGACAAAGTTTAGGGAAATTATGTGAAATAAGAAAATTATCAAAAAAATAAAATTTAGCTTCTTTTTTCGAACTGTTATGTACCAAACCTTTAAAGTGCATGCAAAGCCACCAATATGGGGAAATTAAACGTCTTTGCCAGATAACTGTCTTATGAGTGTTTTTCAGCATGTTATGAACCAACACGATAAAACCCATGGAAGTCAATCTATATGGGAATCCAAAACAAAATTACTGAAAACGTGTCTTTTCGGTGTTTTACGTAGAAAAACGCTAAAACAGATGCAAACCGACCAATATGAAGAAATAGAATAACATTACCAAAAAGGTATATTTTGAGTGTTTTTGAAATTGTTACCTACAAAAAACCCGAAAATGGATGAAAAGCACTCTATATTGGGAAGCAAAAGGACATTACGAGAAACGTGTATAATGAGTGTTTTATAGTTTTACAAGAAGCACAAGGCAAAAAACGCAAAAACTCGTGTATATAGAAAAGTTTCTTACATTCCAAAATGCTGAAACTCATGAATAACACTTTTAATTAAGAAACAGAACTATCTTACCAAATGTGAGTATTTTGAGTGTTTTCACATTCTTAGTTACAAAAATCCGAAATTACATGCAAAACTACTTTTATGTGGGAAAAAATGACATTACCAGAAAAGTATCTTTTGAGTGTTTTTGAGCGTGGTATGCAACAAAGCACTAAAAAGCAGAACAATCACATTACATGGGAATAAAACCAACTTTTACCAAAAACTTTGCCTTTAAGTGTTTTTAACTCCTTACATACTAAAACGGTAAAACGCATGCAAAACACCCTTTATGGAAAAACAAAATAACATTACCAAAAACATGAATTTTAAGTGTTTTTGATCATGTTCCCTATAAAAACGCTTAAATACTTGCAAAGAACCCTAAGTTTGTGAAACGAAAGGATATTAAGTTCCTTAAGTACTAAAAACTTAAAACACACAAATAACACTTTATAGAGAGAAAAAAAAAAAAATATCAATAAAAAAAGATATTTTTTTTTTTGTTATTCATCTTCATAGGTACCGAGATGCCAAAATTCTGGCAAAATTAAGGGAAATTAGATAAAAAAAAACAAAAAAAAAGAAATTTTAGCTTTTTTTCCGGAGTTACGTACCAAACCATGAAGTGCATGCAAAGCCACCTATATGGAAAAATTACACGACTTTTCCAGAAACCTATCTTTTGAGTGTTTTTTTTTTTTTTCAGAAATTTCAACAATATTACAGAAAACGTGTCTTTTCAGAGATTTACGAAGAAAAACGCTAAAATGGATGCAAACCAACCAATATGGAGAAATAGAATAACATTACCAAAAAGATATATTTTGAGTGTTTTTAAGCTTATTACCTACAAAAAAAATGTAAAAATAGATGGAAAGCACTCTATATTAGGAAAGAAAAGAACATTACGGGAAACGTGTATAATGAGTGTTTTATAGTTTCACAAGAACCACAAGGCAATAAACGCAAAAACTCGTGTATATAGAGAAGTTTCTTACATACCAAAATGATTAAATGAATGAATAACACTTTTAATCGAGAAACAGAAGTACCTTACCAAATTGTGTATTTTGAGTGTTTTTCACATTCTTAGTTACGAAAATGCCAAATTATATGCGAAGCTAGCTTTATTTGGGAAAAAAACTACATTACTAGAAAAGTGTTTTTTGAGTGTTTTTGAGCGTGATATGCAACAAAGCACTAAAAAGCAGAACAATCACATTACATTGCCAACCAACCAATAAAACCAACTTTTACAAAGAACTTGCCTTTAAGTGTTTTTTAACTCCTTACATACCAAAACGCTAAAACGCATGCAAAACACCCTTTATGGAGAAACAGAATAACATTACCAAAAACATGTATTTTGAGTGTTTTTGATCATGTTACCTATAAAAACGCTTAAAAACATGTAAAGAACCCTATGTTTGTATAACAAAAGAACATTACGAAAATCGTGTATTATGAGTGTTTTTAAGTTCCTTAAGTACCAAAAAGCTAAAACTCAAAAGTAACACACTTTACAGATATTTTTTTTTTTTTGTTATTCATTTTCATGGGTACCGAGATACCAAAATTCTGTAAAAATTCAGGGAAATTTTGTAAAAAAAAAATCATTATAAAAAAATAATTTTAGCTTTTTTCCGGAGTTATGTACCAAACCCTGAAGTGCATGTAAAGCCACCTATATGGGGAAATTACACGACTTTACCAGAAACCTGTCTTTTGAGTGTTTTTTAAGCAATTTCAACAATATTAATTTCAACATGTATTTTGAGTGTTTTTGATCGGTAACTATAAAAACGCTTAAATACATGCAAAGAACCTTATACTCTGGAAACGAAATGACATTACGAGAAACGTGTATTATGAGTGTTTTTAAGTTCTTTAAGTACCAAAAAGCTAAAACCCACAAATAACACTCTTTATTTAGAAAATAAATCAATAAAAAATATAAAAATAGGATTTTTTTGTTTTTTTGTTATTCATTTTCATAGGTAGATGCTAAAATTCTGGGAAAATTCAGGGCTATTATATGATTAAAGAAAATTATGAAAAAAGTTAATTTTAGCTTTTTTTTCGGACTGTTATGTACCAAACCCTAAAGTGCATGCAAAGCCTCCTATATGGGGAAATTAAACGTCTTTGCCAGAAAACTGTCTTATGAGTGTTTTTCAGTATGTTAGGCACCATAAGGATAAATAACATGCAAGTCACTCTATATGGGAATCCAAAACAAAATTAATGAAAACGTGTCTTTTCGGTGTTTTACGTAGAAAAACGCTAAAACGGATGGAAACCAACTAATAAGAAGAAATAAAATAACTACCAAAAAGGTATATTTTGAGTTTTTTTGAGCTTGTTACCTTCAAAAAACACGAAAATAGATGCAAAGCACTCCCTATTGGGAAACAAAAGGACATTACGAGAAACGTGTATAATGAATGTCTTATTATTTTCGAGAAAAAGAACTTGTGGTTCACAAGAACCACAAGGCAAAAAACGCAAAACTCTTTTATATAAAGAAGTTTCTTAGATACCAAAATGCTGAAACTCGTGAATAACAATATTAATTGAGAAAACAGAACAACCTTACCAAATGCGTGTATTTTAAATTTTTTTTCACATTCTTAGCAAAACTCCAAATAGCACGCGAAACTAGCTTTATGTGAGAAAAAAAATGACATTACCAGAAGTGTCTTTTGAGTGTTTTTGAGTGTGTTAGGCAATAAAGCACTAAAAAGCAGGGCAATCACATTACATGGGAATAAAACTAACTTTTACCAAGAACTTGCCTTGAAGTGTTTTTGACCTCCTTACATACCAAAACGCTAAAACGTATGCAAAATACTCCTTTATGGAGAAGCAGAATAACATTACTAAAAACTTGTGTTTCAAATGTTTTTGATCATGTTACCTATAAAAACGCTTAAATACATGCAAACTCCTATGTTTGGGAAACGAAAGGAAATTACGAGAAACGTGTATTATGACTGTTTTTAAGTTCCTAAGTACCAAAACGTTAAAACCCACAAATAACACTCTTTAAAGATATAAATAAAATAAAATTAAAAAATGGCATTTTTTTTTTGGTATTGATTTCATAGGCACCAAGATGCCAAAAATCTTCCAAAATTCAGGGAATTTATGTGGATAAAAGAACATTATCAAAAAAAGATAATTATAGCTTTTTTTCGGATTTTTATGTTCCAAACCCTAAGGTGCATGCAACATATATAAGGAAGTTAAACGACTTTACCAGAAACCTGTCTTTTCAGTGTTTTTCAGCATGTTAGGCACCAAAACGATAAATAATATGGAAGTCAGTCAATATGTGAATCCAAAACAAAATTACTGAAAACGTGTCTTTTCAGTGTTTTACGTAGAAAAACGCTAAAACCAACAAAAATGAAGAAATAGAATAACATTACCAAAAAGTGTTTTTGAGCTTCTTACCTACAAAAAACACGAAATGGAAAGCACTCTATATTGGGAAGCAAAAGGAAATTACGAGAAACGTGTATAATGAGTGTTTTATAGTTTCACAAGAACCACAATGCAAAAAACGCAAAAACTTGTGTATACTCGTATAGAGAAGTTTCTTACATACCAAAATGCTAAAACTCATGAATAACACTTTTAATTGATAAACAGAACTACCTTACCAAATGTGTGTATTTTGAGACTTTTTCACATTCTTAGTTACGAAAATCCCAAATTACATGTGAAACTGGGTTTATGTGGGAAAAAATTGACATTACCAGAAAAGTATCTTTTGAGTGTTTTTGACCATTAATTTCAATAAAGCACTAAAAAGCAGAACAATCACATTACATTGGAATAAAACCAAAATTTACGGAGAACTTGCCTTTAAGTAATTTTTTAACTCCTTACATACCAAAACGCTAAAAGGTATGCAAAACACCCTTTATGGAGAAACAGAATAACATTACCAAAAACATGTATTTTGAGTGTTTTTGATCATGTTACCTATAAAAACGCTTAAATACATGCAAAGAACCCTATGTTTGTGAAACGAAAGGACATTACGAAAATCGTGTATTAGGAGTATTTTTAAGTTCCATGAGTACCAAAAAGCTAAAAACCACAAATAACATTCTTTATAGAGAAAAAAAAATAAATAAAAAAAAATAGATTTTTTGTTGTTGCTCATCTTCATAGGGACCGAGATGCCAAAATTCTGGGAAAATTAAGGGAAATTATGTGAAAAAAACATTATAAAAAAATAATTTAAGCTTTTTCCGGAGTTATGTACGAAACCCTGAAGTGCATGCAAAGCCACTTATATGGGAAAATTACACGATTTTACAAGAAACCTGTCTTTGGGTGTTTTCAGCAATTTCAACAATATTACGGAAAACGTGTCTTTTCAGTGATTTACGCAGAACGTTAAAACTGATGCAAACCAACCAATATTAAGAAAACGAATAACATTACCAAAAAGTTGAGTGTTTTTGAGCTTGTTACCTACAAAAAAAACGCAAAAATGAATGCAAAGCACTCTATATTGGGAAACAAAAGGATATTACAAGAAACTTGTATAATGAATGTTTTAATAGTTTTCAAGAACCATAAGGCAAAAAACGCAAAAACTCGTGGATATGGAGAAGTTTCTTAGACACCAAAATGCTGAAACTCATGAATAACACTCTTAATTGAGAAACAGAACAACTTTACGAAATGAGTGTATTTTCAGTTTTTTTTTCACATTCTTACTTACCAAAACCACAAATTACATGCCAAACTATCTTTATGTGGAAAAAAATGAAATTACTAGAAAAATGTCTTATTAGTGTTTTTGAGCGTGTTAGGCAATACAGCACTGAAAAGCAGGGCAATCACATTATTTGGGAATAAAACCAACTTTTACCAAGAACTTGCCTTTACTCGTAAGTGTTTTTGAGCTCCTTACATACCAAAACGTTAAAACACATGCAAAATACAATTTATGGAGAAACAGAATAACATTATCAAAAAAATGTATTTTGAGTGTTTTTGAGCTTGTTACCAATAAAAACGCTTAAATATATGCAAAGACCCCTATGTATGGGAATGAAAGGACATTACGAGGAATGTGTATTATGAGTGTTTATAAGTTTCTTAAGTACCAAAAAGCTAAAACCCACAAATAACACTCTTTATAGAGAAAAAAAAAAATAAATAAATAGCATTTTTTTTTTATTAATCTTCATAGGTACCGAGATGCCAAAATTCTGGCAAAATTCAGGAAAATTATTTAAAAAAAGAACATTATGAAAAAAGTAAATTTTAGTTTTTTTTTTTCGGACTTATGTACCAAACCCTAAAGTGTATGCAAAGCCACCTATATGGGAAAATTTAACGAATTTAAAAGAAACCTGTCTTTTGAGTGTTTTTCAGCATGTTAGGCACCAAAACGATAAATAACATATGGGAATCCAAAACAAAATTACTGATAACGTGTCTTTTCAGTGCTTTACGTAGAAAAACGATAAATAACATGGAAGTCACTCTATATGGGAATCCAAAACAAAATTACTGATAACGTGTCTTTTCAGTGCTTTACGTAGAAAAACGCTAAACCGGATGGAAACCAACCAATATGAAGAAATAGAATAACATTACCAAAAAGGTATATTTTGATTGTTTTTGATCATGTTATCTATAAAAACGGTTAAATACATGCAAAGAACCTTTGGGAAACAAAAGGACATTACGAGAAACGTGTATTATGAGTGTTTTTTCCTTCCTTAAGTACCAAAAAGCTTAAACCCAGAAATAACACTCTTTATAGAGAGAAAAAAAAAAAAAAATGAAAAAATGGCATTTTTTTTTTTTTTTTTTTTGTTATTGATCTTCATAGGTACCGAGATGCCAAAATTCTGGCAAAATTCAGGGAAATTATATGAAAAAAGAATATCAAAAAAGTTAATTTTAGCTTTTTTCAGACTGTTATGTACCAAACCCTAAAGTGCATGTAGAGCCACCTATATGGGGAAATTAAACGACTTTACCAGAAACTTGTCTTTTGCTAGTTTTTCAGTATGTTAGGCACCAAAACAATAAATGATATGGAAGTCACTCTGTATGGGAATCCAAAACAAAATTACTGAAAACGTGTCTTTTCAGTGTTTTACGGAGAAAAACGGTAAAACGAATGCAAATCAACCAATATCATGAAATAAAATAACATTACCAAAAACGTATTTTTTGAGTGTTTTTGATTGAAAATGGATGCAAATGTCTCTTTATTGGGAAACAAAAGGACATTATGAGAAACGTGTATAATGTTTGTTTTATAGTTTCACAAGAACCACAAGGCAAAAAACGCAAAAACTCGTTTATATGGAGAAGTTTTTTAGATACCAAAATACTGAAACTCATGAAGAACACTCTTAATTCAGAAACAGAACAACCTTACCAAATGCGTGTATTTTGAGTGTTTTTCACATTATTTGTTACCAAAACCCGAAATTACATGCGAAACTAGCTTTGTGTGGGAAATATATGACATTACCCGAAAAAGTGTCTTTTGAGTGTTTTTGAGTGTGTTAGGCAATAAAGCACAAAAAAGCAGGGCAATGTCATTACATGCGAATAAAACCAACATTTACCAAGAACTTGTCTTTAATTTTTTTTGAGCTCCTTACATACCAAAACGCTAAAATGCATGCAAAACACCCTTTATGAAGAAACAAAATAACTTTACGAAAAACATGAATTTTCAGTGTTTTTGATCTGTTACGTATAAAAACGATTAAATACATGCAAAGAAACCTATGTTTGGGAAACGAAAGGACATTATGAGAAACGTTTATTATGAATGTTTTTAAGTTCCTTAAGTAGCAAAAGAGTTATAACCCAGAAATAACACTCTTTATAGAGAAAATAAATAGATAAATAAAAACTAGGGTTATTTTTTTGTTATTCATCTTCATAGGTACTGAGATGCCAAATTTCTGGCAAAATTCAGGGAAATTATGTGAAAAAATAGCATTATGAAAAAAGTTAATTTTAGCTTTTTTTTTCGGACTGTTCTGTACCAAACCCTAAAGTGTATACAAAGCCTCCTACATATGGAAATTAAACCACTTTACCAGATACCTGTCTTTTGAGTGTTTTTTTTTTTTTCAGCAAGTTAGGCACCAAAACGATAAATAATATGGAAGTCACTCTATATGGGAATCCAAAACAAAATTACTGAAAACGTGTCTTTTTAGTGTTTTACTTAGAAAAACGTTAATACGGATGGAAACTAACCAATATGAAGAAATAGAATAATATTACTAAAAAGTTATATTTTTAGTGTTTTTGAGCTTGTTACCTACAGAAAACGCGAAAATAGTTGTAAAGCACTCTATATTGGGAAAGAAAATGACATTACGAGAAATGTGTATAATGAGTGTTTTATAGTTTCACAAGAACCACAATGCAAAACACGCAAAAACTCGTGTATATGGGGATGTTTCTTAGATACGAAAATGGTAAAATTCATGAATAACACTCTTAACTGAGAAACAGAACAATTTTACCAAATGCGTATGTTTGGATCTTTTTTTCACATTCTTACCAAAACCCCAAATTGCATGCGAAACTAGCTTTATGTGTGAAAAAAAAAATAGTACCAGAAAGGTGTCTTTTGAGTGTTTTTGAGCGTGTTAGGTAATAAAGCACTAAAAAGCAGGGCAATCACATTACATGGGAATAAAACCAACTTTTACCAATAACTTGCCTTTAAGTGTTTTTAAGCTCCTTACATACCAAAACGCTAAAACGCATACAAAACAAGTATTTTGACTGTTTTGTAAGATTGTTACGTAAAAAAACGCCTAAATGAGTCGAAAATACCTTATATGGAAAAAATCAAAAGACATTACGAGAAACGTGTATTATGAGTGTTTTTGACCTTCTTAGTATCAAAAGGGTAAAACGCATGTAAAACACTCTATATGGAGAAACAGAACAATATTGCCAAAAAGAACGTGCATTTTGAGTGTTCTGACATTGTTAGTTACCAAAAAGCCAAAATTCATGCAAAGACCCATATATAGATATACGAAACGACTTTAAAAACGTATGAAAAATACCATATATAGAGAAACAGAATATATTTACCAAAAACGTGTATTTATTATTATTATTTTTTTTAGCTTATTATGTACAAAATCACCTGTCATCAAACAAATCACCCTGCATATGGAAATAAAAAGGACATTACGAGAAACATTTGTTATGTTTTTTTTTATTACTTTCTTAAGTACCAAATCAGTAAAAAGCTTCAATAGTGCTCTGAAGAAAAAAGAACAAATTTACCAAAAACGTGTATTTTTTTTACATTGATCATTACCAAAACGCCAACATACATGTAAAGCAACCTATATGAAGAAACCAAACGAAACCACTAGAAACTTGTCTTTTGTTATTTTTTGAGCGTGTTAGGCACCAGATCAGTGAGAAGCAACGAAATCACCCCATAGGGGAATACAAAAACACTTTACTAAAACGTGTCTTTAGAGTGCTTTTTTTAGGTTCTTACGAACTGAAATGTCAAAATACATGCAAACACCCTGTCAGGTACCAAAGCACCAAAAAGACCCTATATGAGGAAACGAAAGGACATGACAAAAAACATGTATTATGAGTTTTTTTTTTTTTTTTTTAGCTTCTTAGGTACCAAAACGCAAAAATAAATGAGTAGCACACTGTATGGAGAAAGAGAAAACATTACCAAAATCGTGTAATTTGAATGTTTTTGAAATTGTCTGGTAGCAAAACACCATAATGCTTGCTCGCTATACGAGAAAATTAAACAACAATGTAAGAAATGTGTTTTTATGTGTTTTTCAGCGCCTTATATAGAAATGCAAAATAATAAGCATGTCTTTTAAGTGTTTTAAACTTTTTACGTTCCAAAACGCTAAAACACGTGCAACAAACACGAATAATCTTACCAAATAAAATAAAAAAAATTACCAAAAACGTTTATTTTGAGTCTTTTTGAGTCTGTTACGTACATCATCTTAAAAATGCACGAAAACCACCCTGTATGAGGAAACGATAGGACATTACGAGAAACGTGCATTATCAGAGTTTTGAGTCTCTTAGGTACCAAACACTAAACCGCCTGAAAGAAAATTAAATATATTCTATATCTCTTAATAGAGAAAACAGAACATCACCAAAAACGTGTTTTTGAGTGTTTTTTTTTTCCTTTTTATGGAACAAAACGTCAAAATACATACGAAGCATATGGGGAAATGGAATGACATTTGGAGAAACAAGTTTTATTAGTGTTTTTGAGCTTCCTAAGTAAGCTTCCTAAGTACCAAAACCCTAAAAAGGATGAATAGCACCCTATATAGAGAAAAAGAAGATTACCTAAAATCTTTATTTTGAGCGTTTTTCCTATTATGTAGCAAAACATCATAATGCATGCAGATCCCTATATGAAGAAGCAAAACGATATTACAGGAAACGTGTCTTTTGAGTGTTTACTTGGGTGTTAGTAATCAAAATGCTAAAAAGCATTGAAAGCACCCTATTTGGCAATATAAAATAACATTACCAAGAAAGTATCTTTAAAGTGTTTTTAACCTTACATCCGAAATTGCTAAAAAGCATGCAAAACAACCTTTACGGAGAAACAGAATAACATTACCAAAAACTTGTATTTTCATTGTTTTTGGCTTGTTAAGTATAAAAGTGCCAAATTACACGCAAAGCATCCTACATGGAGAAAAGAAAGGATATTACGAGAAAAGTGTATTATGAGAGATTTTGAGCTTTTTAGGTACCAAGACTCAAAAACACATGATTAGAACTTTATATGGAAAAATAACTCTACCGAAAACTTTTACTTAAACTTTTTTTCATATTGTTAAGTACCAAAAGACAAAATGCATTGGAAGCCCCCTTTATCGGGAAACGAAACGACATTATCATCAACGTATCTTTTGAGTGTTTTTCAACGTGTTAGACACCAAAACGCTGAAAAGCAAGGAAAGCGCTCCATAAAGGAATAAAAATAGCATTACTAAAAACGTGTTTTAAAGGTTCATATGTACAGAAACACTAAAACTCAAGCAAAACACCCTTTATAGAGAAGCGAAATAAATATTTCGTTGATAAATTACATTCAGGACAGTTAGAGAACATCCCTTACAGAAGAATAAGATCGCAGAAGAATGACCCTAAATGGATGACTGAGGTTAAAACACTACATAGGGCGAAAGAGAAGTATATATGAGATTAAAGACAGGGGAAGTGGTTTTAAGGCCATAATATAATGAATTAGAAAAGTCAGGAGTTTAACAAGGAAAGCTAAAAATAGTCATGATTTAAAGGTAGCCAGCCAAGCGAAGATGGACCCCAAGGGATTTTATCAGGCATATAAGACGAAGAATAGAGAATCAATAATTCCTTAAAGACAGCAGAATGGGACCTGCTTAGTTGTTGGGAGGAGATTAGTAAAATTGTGAACGAGTATTTTTTAAATGTCTTTGCCCAAGAAAACATGCAGGATTTGCCAAATAGTGAGAAGATATTTAGAGTAGAAGAGAATGAGAAGCTGACAGATATTACCATAACTAAAGAGATAGTGGAACAGGAGATAGATACGTAAGCTGAAATGTTCAAGTCACCAGGACCGGATTAAATATATTCCAGAGTATTTAAGGAATGGAAAAAGGTTATAAGTAATCTGTCAGTTTCTGTCCTTAGGAAATCACTTTAGTCATGTGAGGTATCGGTAATGTGGAGGCAGGCAAATATAGTATCTACCTTTAAGAAAGGAGAAAAAAAATTTAACGTCTAATTATAGACCTGTCAGCTTAACTTCTGTTTAATGTAAAATAATGGGGTCAATAATAGCGAAGAACATTTAAGAGCATTTAGACAATCAGTTACAGCATGGCTTCACAAAGGAGGAGCCTTACCTGACAAACTTGGTAAGTTTACAAGGCGGAAGATAATGGTGATAGTTATGGCATCCTATATCAGGACCTTAGTAAAGCGTTTGACAAGGTACCCCATCAGAGGCTACTGAGAAAGGTTAGGGCGCACGAGAGAGATGAGGTGTTTAGATTGGATAAGGTCAAGGCTAAGCGGCAGGCGACATAGTGTTGTAATAAACGGCTCTAAATCCGAGTGAGGACAAGTAATTAGTGGGGTGACAAAGGGATTATTAGTATTAGGGCCGATGTTGTTTGTATTATATGTCAATGACTTGGATAGTGGAATTAGTAGTGTTGTTAGTAAATTTGCGTGTGACACGAGAATATGTACATTAATTAGGTCAGAATCGCATACCATCGCATGCAAAGCACCATCTCTGTGATATCGGAATGACATTACCAAAAACTTGTCATTTGGGTGTTTTTAAGCATATTAGGCACCAAAACGCTAAAAAGCGTGGAAAACACTCTATATGGGGAAACAAAACAACATTCTCAAAAGCCTGGCTTCGGGTGTTTTTTGAGCTTTTACTTACCAAAACGCTAAAACGCGTGCAAAACACCCTTCATGAAGAAACAGAACATTACCAAAATAGGAGTTTTGAGTGTTTTATTTTTAGCTGGCTAGGTACCAAAAAGACGAAACGATATTAACAAAAAAAAAGTGTATTATGATTGTTTTTCAGCTTCTTTTGCACCAAAACGATAAAACAAGTGAAAGGGACTCTATATGGCAAAACATAACAACATTGCCAAAAAACGTGTATTATGATTCTTTTGAATTTATAAGGTACCAAAACGCTAAAGTGCATGCAAAGTACCCTATATTTGAAAAAAAAATAAACAACATTACAAAAAACGTGTCTTTTGAGCGTTTTTTTTTTTTTAGCTTATTTACCAAAACGTTGAAACGCATAGAAACATCCTTTATAGATAAACAGAACAACATTTCCAAAAACGTGTATGTTGACTGTTTTGAGATTGTTACATACCAGAACGCCAAAATGCATACATAGTGACGAAACAACATCACCAACAAAGTATCATTTGGGTGTATTTCAGCGTATCAGTCATCAAAACGCTAAAAAGCATAGAAAACACTCCATATGAGAAAACGAAACAATATTATAAAAAAAAAACGTGTCTTGAAATTCTTTGAGCTTATGAACCAAAATGCTAAAACGCGTTCAACACACCTTTTATGGAGAAACAGAACAATATTACCAAAAAAGTGTTATGTGTGTTTTTTGACCTCGTTAGGTACCAAAACGACAAAATGAATTCAAAGGAACCGATATGTGGAAACGAAACGATACTAACAGAAACGTGTATTAATAGTGTTTTTCATCTACTTAGGTAATAAAACGCTAAAACAATTGTATAGGATTCTATATGGAGAAACAGAACATTACAAAAAAAAAAAAAAAGCGTGTATATTGAGTGTTTTTAACTTGTTAGGTACCAAAACGCCAAAGTTTATATAAGGCAACTTAAATGTGAAAAAAAACTGCCAAAACGTGACTTTTGAGTGGTTATCAGCTTCTTACGTAGCATAACGCTAAAACGTATTCAAAAACGCTTTTTATTGATAAACAGAACAGCATTCCCAAAAATTTGTGTTTTGGTCGCTATTCGCATATTAAATTGCGTATGTTCAACTCGTATCTTCATCCTTATTTATTGACCAATTTCTTTAATTCAAAAAGCATTTTAATCAGAAAGGATAGGAAAACAATGTCTGTTATTTTTTATTTTTTTGTACAATGATAAAAGATTTTTTTTGTTCGACGAAAAAGTAAGGAAAATTTTGACATTCAAATATTTGTCCAAAATGAAAATCAACTCCAAACAAAAATTTCGATAGCAGACTTTGTTCGCCTCTCATAGTTTCATAAGCTGCAATAGCCCATATATGTGTAACAAGAATAACAACGAAGGAGATAATCTTTATATGCCAAAATCCGCAGGTTTGAGATACCATGTCATTAAGTTTAAGGGGTTACTATAATTTACCTATTGCAGCTAGGGAATTGAAATTTACATGATATATACATCTGGATATGTTGAAAAAGCACACATAGTCTCATTTAATTACTCCAACTGGTTTTCTACATAGGACTAAAGCGATTCATGATTTCACGCTTAATTACCCGGGGGATGAAGGTGGAAGGGGGAGGATAGAATTTTTTTTTTTATATTTCGCCATATTTCTATGTAAAAAAAAAAAAGTTTTCGCTGCTTAAAATAAATAGAATATTAATGGAAAAGATATTTGATGCTGATACTTTGATTATATGCTAGATTTACGAAAAAAAATAGTAAAATTTTTACTTTTCGCAAGAGATATAGTAAGACCTAAAATTTTATGTTCTCTAATGTTGTATGCTGAGAGAGAAACTTTTTTTTATGTTACTGAAGAAAACGGATATATCAAAAAAATATAAGAAAAAAGTGAAAAAAAAATCAGAAATGTCTCGCGGGGTGTTAAACCGTGGAATTTAATGATGGAAGACCTCATTACATAAGGGGAATTTTTTTTTTATCAAAACGTTGCATATATATATAAAAAAAAAAAAAAAACTAAAATGATGCAGAAATGAGAGAAAAAAAAATTCATGTCCGGATCCTACAACCCCCGTACAATTGAGTGTTAGATACGAAATTTCCAAAATGCATACAAAACAACCTATTTCGGATAACGAAACGACAATCCCAGAAACATGTCATATTTATATTTCTAAGCATATAGGCACCAAAACGCTAAAAAGCATGAAAAAACACTCTATATGGGAAAACAACATTATCAAAAGCGTGTTTTTTGAGTGTTTTTGAGCTTCTTACGTACCAAACACTAAAAATGCGTGCAGAACGTCCTTTATGGAGAAACTAAACTTTAACAAAAAACGGGCATTTTAAGTGGTTTTAAGATTGTTATGCTATGCAAATTTATCTATTTTGGAAACGAAATGATATTAACGGAAAACTATATGAGTGTTTTCAACTTCTTATGTACCAAAGAGTTAAAAGACGTGTATAGCACTCTATATGGAGAAACAAAACAACATCACAAAAAACGTGTATTATGAGTGTTTTTCCTCAAGATAGATACTAAAACTCCAAAATGCATATAAAGTACCCTATATAGAGAAACAGAACAACATTACCCCCCCAAAAAAAGTGTATTATAAGTGTTTTTCCACATGTTAGGTACCAAAACGCGAAAATGCATATGAAAAAGCAGAACAACACTACCAAGAAGTGCATTACGAAAATTTTTGAGATTGTAAGTTGCTAAAAACCAAAAGTGCATGTAAAGCACATTATATGGGAAAAGAAAAGAATATTACCAAAAACGTGTCTTTTGAGTTTTTCAGCTTCTTACATATCAAAACGCTAAAACACATGTAAAACATCATTTATAGAGAAACAGAACAAAATGATCAAAAACGTGTTTTCAGCGTTTTCCCGCTTGCGAGGTACCAAAAAGCCAAAATGCCTGCAAAGCACCCTTGGTGTGTACGAAACGACATTACAAGAAACGTGTCATATTAGTGTTTTTTTTTTTTTTTTAGCGTATTAGGCAACTAAACAATAAAAAAACCTGGAAAAAAAACTGTCAAAAACAAAACATTATGCAAACATCCTTTATGGGAAAACATTACCAAAAACGCGTGATTTGAGTGTTTTCCAAAACCACAAGATACTTGCAAAGTACACAATATGGGGAAACGAAACGATATTAACAGAAACGTGTATTATGAGTTTTTTTCCAGCTTTCTAGGTAAAAGAACGCTAAAATACGTGAATAACACTCTATGTGAATAAACAGAACAACATTACCAAAAACGTGTATTTTTTTATGTTTTTAACTTGTTAGGTACCAAAACGCCAAAATGCATATAAGGCACCTTATATGGGAAAATAAAACGACATTGCCAAAAACGTGTCCTTTGGCTGTTTTTGAGCTTCTTAGGTACCAAATCGCCAAAGTGTGTGTAAAACACCCTATATGGGAAAAGCAAACATCTTTTGAGTGTTTTTTTTTCAGCTTCTTAGGTACCAAAACGCTATAATGTATATAAACGTCCTTTACGAAGCAACACAACAACATTATCAAAAACGTGTGTGTTTTCCAGCTTGTTAGATACCAAAACGCCAAAATGGGTTAAAGAAACGTCATTACTAGAAACGTGTCATTTGGGTGTTTTCAGCATATTAAGCACGAAGACGCTAAAAAGCATGGAAAACACTATATGAAAACAATATGAAAACAAAACATTATCAAAAACGTGCATTTTGAGTGTTTTTGAGCTTCTTAGGTACCAAAACGGTAAAACCCGTGGAAAACACCCTTTATGGACATTACCAAAAAACTTGAGTGTTTTTGAGATTCATAGGTACCAAAACACGAAAATGCATGCAAATCACCCGACATAGGGAAACGAAACGATATTAAGAGAAACGTGAATTATAAGATTTATTTTTAGCTTCTTATGTAAGAAAACGGTAAAACACATGAATAACACACTATAAGGAGAAACAGATCAACATTATGAAAAAAACGTGAATTATTATTCCTTTTCCTCATGTTAGGTACCAAAACGCTAAAATACATACAAAGCACCTTATGTGAAGAAACTGAACAACATTAACAAAAATGTGTGTTATGAATGTTTTCGAGCTTGTTATTTACTAAAACGCTAAAGTGTATGCAAAGACCCCTATATGGGAAAAAGCAAACAACATTACCAAAAAACGTGAGTGTTTTTCAACTTCTTACGTACCAAAACGATAAGATACATACAAAAAAATCCCTTTATGGAGAAACAGAACATTAGCAAAAATGGGTTTTAAGTATTTTTGAGCTTGTTAATTACCAAAACGCAATATGGATCTAAATTACCCGATATTGGGAGGCGAAAGGTATTAACAGAAAGGTGTATTACTCGTATTAGTGTTTTTCAGCTAAAGGACCAAAACCCTAGAACACGTGATAAAACAGAATGACATTACCAAAAGCGTGTATTATAAGTGTTTTCCCCATTGTTAGGTACTAAAACGCCAAAATGGAAACAAATCATCCAGTATGAAAAAAAAAAGAACAACCAAACCATGTAAAAAGAGTGTTTTTAAACTTGTAAGTGCATGCAAAACACATTATATTGGAAAAGCAAACAGCTTTACCAAAAACAATATAGAATACTTTGCATGCATTTTTTTTCATTTTTGTACGTAACAAGCTCAAAAACTCAAAATACTTATTTTCGGGAATGTTATTCTATTTCTCCAATGAGAGCCTTTTCTTTCGCTTTAGCGTTTTGATACGTAAGAAGCTGAAAACAAAAGACATGTTTTTGGTAATGTTTTCTATTCCCATATAGGAAATTTTCCATACTTTTTACCGTTTTGCTGCCGTTTTTGCTGCTGTTCTGTTTCAGCATATAGAATTATATTAAAGCGTTTTCGTGTTTTGGTACCTAAGAAACTAAAAAAAAAAAAGTTTCTCGTGATGAGTTTTCGTTTTCACACATAATACACTTTTTCTCGTATTGTCTTTTTGTTTCCCCATATATGGTACTTTGCATGCATTTCGGCGTTTTTCTGCCTAAGAAGCTCAAAAATACAAAAAAAATATTTGTTTTTTGGTAATGATTTTCTATTTCTCCGTAAAGGGTGCTTTGCTTGCTTGCTAACAATGTGGTTAGCAACCAACTGCTAACACTCAAAATGCACGTTTTTGGTAATATTGATCTTTTTCCCCATATAGATTGCTATTCATGATTTTCAGCGTTTTGGTACCCAAGAAGCTCAAAAGTACTCATAGTAGACGTTTCTCGTTCTTCCGTTTCCCCATATACGAGTACAGTGTAGAGTACTTTGCAGGCATTTTGGCATGCTTGTACAAAACATTGTGGAAAAAAAAGCACTCAAAATATACGTTTTTATGGTTATATATATATATATATATATATATATATATATATATATATATATATATATATATATATATATATATATATATATATATATATATATACACATATTTTTTTTCAAATTCTAAGCGTTTTAGCGTTTTGGTACGTGAGCTGCTTAGAAACACACACACACACAAAAAAAAAAAAAATTTGTTAATGCTGTTTTTTTTCCCATTAGTGTGCTTTCGATGCTTTTTAGTGTTTTGGGGCTTAGCACCCTCATACGCACTAAAAAAGATATGTTTCTGGACTTTTTTTTCCACATATAGGTTCTTTTGCATGCATTTTGGCATTTTTCTACCTAACAATGTCAAAAACACTCGAAACACACTTTTTTGTAATTTTTTTTCCTCCATTGAGAGTGCTTTTAAAGTGTTTTCCCGTTTTAGTACCTAAGGAGCACAAAAACATTCACAGTGTACGTTTCTCGTAATGTCTTCGTATCCTCATATCAAGTACTTTTCCACCTAAGCATATGAAAAACACTTAAAATAGACGTTTTTGTTAAAGTTATATGGTTTCTCCATTACGGGATTTTTGCATACATTTTAGCGTTTTATTTATTTTTTTCATTTACGGTAATTTCCATGCTTTTCAGCATTTGGGTGTCTAGCACATTCGTGAATACTCAAAAACACGTTTATTGACTTCTCGTTTCCTTCCCTCATATTGGATGGTTTGCATACATTTTTGCGTTTTGGTAGTTAACAATGTGAAAAACGCTCAATAAAACACGTTTTTGGTAATGTTGTTCAGTTTCTCAATGAAGTGTACTAATTATGCATTTTGGCGTTTTGGTACCTTAGAAGCTCAAAAACGCTCATAATAGTCGTTTCTCGTAATGTTCTTTTCGTTTCCCCATATAGGGTAATTTCCATGCATTTTTGCGTTTTTGTAGGCAACAAATTAAAACACACTCAAAATACACATTTTTGGCAAAGTTATTTATTTTTTTTTTTCATAATGAGTGTTTTGCATGCGTTTCAGTAAAAAAAAAAAACCCGAAAGGTTGTTTTCTAAGCTTTTTAGTGTTTTGGTACCTTGCACTCTCATAAACACCCAAAACACACTTTTCTGGAAATGTCGTTTCTTTTCCGATATAGGATGCTTTACATGCATTGTGAAGTTTTGCTACCAAACAATGTGAAATACACTGAAAATAAACGTTTTTGGTAATGTTTTTCTGTTTTTCAGAAATGCACGTGTCTCGTAATGTTCTTATCCTTTCCCCTTATTTCTTTGTATGCATTTTGGCGTTTTTTGTAACAAGATAAAAAAAAACACTCAAAATACCTATTTTTTGTAATGTTCTGTTTCTCCATAGAGGGTGTTTTGCATGTTTTTTTTTTTTTTTTTTTTTTTTAGCGTTTTGATACGCAAGAAACTGAAAACACTAAAAAAAAAAAACACGTTTTTGGTAATGTTCTTTTCTATTCCCGCATAGGCTGCTTTCCATACGTTTTAGCGTTTTAGTGCCTAATACAGAGAAATGACTCAAAAGAAACTTTTCTTGTAATGTCGTTTCGTTTCAACATATAAGAGGTTTTTTATGCATTACCCTTTATGTTGAAACAGAATAACATAACTAGAAACAAGTATTTTAAGTGTTTTGGGGTTATTTCGTAAAAAAAGCGCTAGAATGTTTGCAAAGTACCCTATATGGGGAAACAAAATGACATTACGAGACGCATATATATATATATATATATATATATATACGAGTATATATATATATATATATATATATATATATATATATATATATATATATATATATATATATATATATATATATATATATATATATATATATATATATATATATATATATATATATATATTTTTTTTTTTTTTTTTTCGTTTGGAAGTACCAAAAACACTGAAAAGAGTGAATAACATTTTATATGGAGAAACAGAGCAACATTACCAAAAACGTGTAATTTGAGTGTATTTCACTTTGTTAGATACCAAAACGCCAAAATGCATGCAAAACACCCAAAGGAAACGAAATTTCCAGGAACGTGTCATTTGAGTTTCATGAGTGTTCATGGAAAGCACCCTATATGAGAAACCAAAACAATATTATAAAGAAAACGTCTCTTAAGTGTTTTGAGGGATCTTACGTACCAAAACCCTGAAACACATGCAAAAAAATCCTTTAAGGAGAAACAGTACAACTTTAGCAGAAACGTGTATTTTGAGTGTTTTTGAGCTTGTTACATAGAAAAATGTAAAAATTCATGAAAAATACTTTATATGGGGAAACGTAAAGGCATTACGAAAAACATGCGATGTAGGAGTTTTTAGATTTTTAGGTATAAAAAAGCTAAAATGCATAAATATCACTCTAAAGCGAGAAACACATTACCAAAGAAGTGTATTTTGAGTGTTTTTCACATCATCAGGTACTAAAACCGCAAAATGGAGGTAAAGCACCCTATATGGGAAAACGAAACGACATTACCAGAAAAGTGTCTTTTAAGTGTTTTTGAGCATGGTAAGCACGGAAACGCTAAGAAACAGAACAACATTACCAAAAACGTATATTTTGAGTGTTTTTCACATTTTCAGCTACCAAAAACGCAAAAAAGCATGCAAAGCCAGCTATATGGTGAAATAAAATGACAATATCAAAAACGTGTTTTTTGTGTTTTTATTTTCAGGGTGTTAACAGTAAAACGCTAAAAAGCAGTGGAATCACTCCATTTGGGGAAAAAAAGCATTACAAAAACCTGTATTTTTAAACATTTTTTTTACACTTTTACATAAAAAAACGCTAAATCACATGCAAAAACCCTTTTTGGAGAAACAGAATAACATTGCCCAAAACGTTTATTTTCAGTGTTTTGAGCTTCTTACTAAGAAAAAAAAAAAAACGTCAAAATGCATGCAAAGCACTCTATGAATAGACGAATGGACAATAAGTGATAAGTGTATTACGAGTGTTTTTTTTTATTTTTTAGGCACCAAAACGCAAAAAAATGTGTTTTTGGTGTTTTCCACTTTGTTAGGCTCCGAATCGCCAAAAAAAGCATACAAAGCATCCTTTATAAGGAAACAAAAGGACATTACGAGAAACGTGTATAATGAGTACCAAAACGCTAAAACGGCTTAGTAGTAGTCTATATGGACAAACAGAACAACATTACATAAAAAGAGTATTTTGATTGTATTTCGCACTTAGGTACCAAAACACCAAATTGCATCTAAAGCCCTCTTAATGATGAAACGAAACGACATTACGCTTCTTCTGTTGTTTTTGAGTTAGAAACCAAATCACTAAAAAGGCACCATATTTGGAAATAAGAAAAAAACTAGCAAAAACGCGTCTATAGAGTATTTTTGACCTTATGTACCAAAACGTTAAAATGCGTGCAAAACAACCATCATAAAGTAACTTGTATTTCATAAATAAAAAAAAAATTAAAAAAAACGGCTATTTCTAGTGTTTTTCAGCTTCTTACGTACAAAAAGACCAAAATGCATCCAAAGCACCCTATATGATGAAGCAAAACGACATTACAAGTGTTTTTGAGTTTCTTAGGTACCAAAACGCTACAAAACGTGAACAGCACTCTTAATGGAGAAAAAGATTTTTTTTTTATTTTTTTTTTTTTTGTGTGTGTGTGTGTGTATTTTTAACCATCTCAGGTACCGAAACGACAAAATGCATGCAAAAGCATCTTATATGGGGAAACGAAAAGATATTACGAGAAACGTGTATTATGAGTGATTTTGCGCTTCTTAGGCTCGAAAACGCTAAAACGCATGAGTAGCACACTGTTTGGAGAAACAGTACATAATTACGAAGAAAAAAAAAACGTGTAATTTGAGTGTTTTTCACATTGTTAGGTTATAAAATGCCAAAGTGCTTGCAAATTCCTCTACAGGGGTAAATGAAACGACATGACAAGAAAAATGTCTTTTGTATTTTTTCAACACATCCTAATTAGCATGGAAAGTATCCTATATGAGAATACAACATAACATCACCAAAAACGTGTCTTTTAAGCGTTTGCTTCTTACGTTCCAAAATGCTAAAACACATCCAAAACACCTTTTATGGAGGAACAGAATAACATCACCAAAAACGTGTATTTTGAGTGTTTTGAGCTTGTTACATACAAAAACACCAAAAAACATGCAAAGGAGAAACGAAAAGGAGAGGAAATTACGAAATTACGAAATTACGAAAGGAAATTACGAGAAACGTGTATTATGAGTGTCTGAGTTTCTTAAAGTACAAAACATTAAATCAACTGAATAGCACTCTTAATGGAGAAACATAATAACATTACCAAAAACGTGGTTTTTGAGTGTTTTTCACCGTGTTATGTAACGAAACACTAAAAATGCATGCATAGCACCCTATATGGCGAAACCAAAGGACATTACAAAAAACGTGTATTATAAGTGTTTTAGAGCTTCTTAGGTACCAAAACGCTAATACGCATAAATAGGGTTCTATGGAGAAAAATGACATTACCAAAAACGTGTAATTAAAGTATTCTTTACAGTCTTAGTTACCAAAACGCCAAAATGGATGCAGAATTCCCTATATAGGGAAATGAAACTATAATTCCAGAAACGTCTTTTGCGTGATTTTCAGCGAGTTAAGCAACAAAACGCTAAATAGCATTCAAAACACCGGATATGGGAATACAAAACAACATCACCAAAAAACGTGTCTTTTGAATATTTTCAAAATCTCTAAAACGCATGTAAAACACCCTTTATAGAGAAAAGAATAACATTACAAAAAAAAAGAATTTTTTTTTCTTTTCCTTACAAAAACGCCAGAATGCATGGAAAGCACTCTATATGGAGAAACAAAAGGACATTACGAGACACGTGTATTATTATAGGACCAAACGCTCCTATGTGCGGAAACGAAAGGACATTACGAGAAAAGATGTGTTTTGAATGTTTTTGAGAGTGGTAGGCACCAAACCGCCAGATACCAGGGAATAACCCTATATGGGAATAAAAACATCACCAAGAAAGTGTCTTTTGAGTGTTTTTGAGCTTCTTACGTACCAAAACGTTAAAACGCATACAAAATTTGTGGAGAAACACAATAACGTGAATTTTGAGTCTTTTTAGCTTGTTATCTAAAAAAAAAAAACGCCAAAATGATTGCAAAGCACCATATATGGAAAAAAGAAAGTATATTTTGAGAAATGTGCATTGTTTTTTTTTTTGTTGTTTTTTTAGTTTCTTAGGTACCAAAACGCTAATGCTTGTGAATAGCACTCTTCATGGAGAAACAGAACAACATTATCAAAAACATGTTTTTTGAGCGTTTTTAACATTGTTAAAGGAACGTATCTTTTCAGTGTTCATGAACGTGTTGAGCACCAAAAGACTAAAAGAATGCAAAGCACCAAATACGGAAAAACAAAACGACTTAACCAAAAACGTGTATTTTGAGTGTTTTTGAGCTAGTGATGTACCAAAACGCTAAAACACATGTAAAATACCCTTTATGGGGAACAGAACAACTTTATCAAAAAACGTGTGTTTAGAGTTTTTGAGCTTGTTACATAGAAAAACGTCAAAATGGATGCAAAGTATCCTATATAATGAACCGAAAAGATATTACGAGAAACGAGTAATTTGAGTGTTTTAGAGCTTCTTAGGTACCTAAATACGAATAGCACTCTATATGAATAAAAAGATCAAAATTACCCAAAAAGTGTATTTTTGAGTTTTTTTTTCACAATGTTATGTACTAAAACGCTAAAATGTATGTGAAGCACCATGTACTGGGCAACGAAACGACATTTCCAGTAACATGTCTTTTGAATGTTTATAGCCATGCTTGGCACGAAAACGCGAAAAAGCATCGAAAGCTCACTATATAGGAAATTAAACCATGTAACTTTTGAGTGTTTTTGAGCTACTTACCTACTAAGACCCTAAAACACATGCAAAACACGCTTGACAGAGAAACAGAAAAAAAAATTGTATTTTGAATGTTTTTGAGCCTGTTACGTAGAAAAAAAATTAAAATGCATGGAAAGCACTATTAGGAAACGAAAAAAAAACATTACAAGAACCATGTATTATGAGAGTTTTAGAGCTTTTTAGATACCAAAACGCTAAAAAGGATGAAAGATAATAAAATTACCATAAATGTGCTTTTTGAGTGTTTTTTTTTTCACATTATGTACCAAAACGCTAAAATGTTTGAAAAATCACCCCATATGGAGAAAAGAAAGGAATTTATGAGAAACGTATATTATGTATGTTTTGAGTTTCTTTGGTACCAAAACGCTAAAACGTGTGAATACCTGCTATGTGGAAAAACCGAACACCATTTCCAAAAACATGTATTTTCAGTGCATCCAAACCATACTATATGTGGAAAGGAAACGAAACGTGCATTAACGTTTTGGTACATATGAAGCTGAAAACACTCAAAATACATACATACGAGTACATACATACATACATACATATATATATATATATATATATATATATATATATATATATATATATATATATATATATATATATATATATATATATATATATATATATATATATATATATATATATATATATATATATATATATATATATATTTATAATGATGTTTTGTTTTCGCGTGCTTTCCTTGCTTTTTAGTTTTTGGTGCATAATATGTTCAAAACACCCAAATGACACGTTCCTTGTTATATCGTTTCATTACCGTTAAATAGAGTGCTTTGCATGCATTTTTTGCGTTTTAGTACCTAACAATCTTAAAAAAAAAATTCAAAACACACGTTTTTGGCAATGCTGTTCTATTTCTCCATGAAGGGCGTTTTGCATGCGTTTTAACGTTTTAATATGTAATATGCTGAAAAAAAACAAAGAAAAGATACTTTTTTTTAGTATTGTGTTTTCTTCTCCTATAAATTGAATTTTTGCATTTTGGAGTTTTGGTAAATACCAAGCAAGAAAAAACTCGAAACACATGTTTTTGGTCATGTTGTTCTGATTCTCCATAAAGGGTGTTTTCCATGCGTTTTAGCGTTTTGGTACGTAAGAAGCTAAAAAGAAAAAAAAAAACACTGATAAGACACGTTTTTGGCAATGTTCTTTTCGGGTGCTTTGCATGCACTTTGGAATTTGTGGTACCTAACAAGATCAAAAACATTCATGATACACGTATTTGGTAATTTTTTTTTTTCATAGGGTTCTTTGCATGTATTTCGTCGTTTTGGTACGCAATATGGGGGAAAACTCATAATAAACGTTTTTGGTATTGTTATTCGGTTTCCCCATATAGACTGATATTCACAAGTTTTAGCCTTTTGGCACATAAGCTGAATAAAGCTTCTAGCGTTCTAGCGTTTTGCTACATAAACTGTAAAACAATCATAAAACACTTTTGTGTTAATATCGTTTCGCTTCCCAATATCAGTTAATTTGCATGCATTTTGGCGTTGTGTTACCTAACAAGCTCAAAACTTTCAAAACTTCCGTTTTTAGTAATGTAATTCTTTTTCCTCATACAGGGTATTCTGCACGCGTTTTAACACTTTGGTACGTAAGAGGCTCAAAAAGCCTCTTACGTACCAAAAAGTTAAAACGCGTGCAAATTACCTCAAAAGACACTTAAAAGACACTTTTATAATAATGCCCTTTAGCGTTTTGGTACCTAACAACCTCAAAAATACTCAATACACATTTTTGGTAATGTTGCTTTGTTTCTTCATATAGGGTGCTTTGTATGCATTTTTGCATTTTGGTACCTAATATGAGGAAAAACACTCATAATAAAAGTTTTGGTAATGTTCTATTTCTCTATATAGAGTGCTATTCACGTGTTTAAGCGTGTTGGTACATAAAAAGCTGAAAAACACTCATAATAGAAGTTTCTGTTAATATCGTTTTGTTTCCCAATATCCGGTGATTTTTATGCATTTTGGTGTTTTGTTACCTGACATGCTCTAAAAAATCTCAAAGTACACTTTTTTGCTAATGTTTTTCTGTTTCTCCATGAAGAGTGTTTTCTATGCGTTTCAGTGTTTTGGTAAGTAAGAAGCTGAGAGATACTCAAAACACAAATTTTTTGTAATGTTTGTTTTTCCCATACAGGATGCTCTGCATGCACTTTAGCATTTTGATACCTAACAAGCTCAAAATTATTGTTAATACACATTTTTGGTAATGTTGTTTTATTTCTTCATATAGGGTGCTTTTTGTATGAACTTTACCGTTTTGGTACCTTACAAACTCAAAAATATTCATAATACACGTTATTGGTGATATTGTTCTGTTTTTCCATATATTGTGCTATTCACGTGTTTTAGCATTTTCTTACCTATGAAGTTCAAAAACACTTATAATACATATTTATGTAATATCGTTTCGTTTCTCAGTATGTATTCAATTTATTTTGGCGTTCTCGTACCTAACAAGCTCAAAGCTTTCAATACACCCGTTTTTGGTAATGCTGTTCTGTTTCTTCATAAATGGTGTTATCCATGCGTTTTAGCACGTTTGGTACGTAAGAAACTCAAAAAAAGTTTCAAAAGACACATTTTTAATAATGTTCTTTTCTTTTCCCAAATGGAGTGTTCTCCAAGGATTTAATCTAATATGCTCAAAACTCCCAAATGACACGTTTCTGTTAAAGTCATTCCGTTACCCGATTGAGGGTGTTTTGCATGCTTATTGGTGCTTTATTACCTAAGTAGCTTAGAAACTCTAAAAATGCATGTTTTTGGTAATATTCTTTTTCTCCATAAAGGTTATTTCCCATGCGTTTTAGCGTTTTGTTACGTAAGGAACTAAAAACAAAACATTCAAAATTGACGTTTTTAATAAAGTTGTTTTCTTCCGATACTTTGCATGCAGTTTGGCAATTTAATACCTTTGAAGGCAACCCCCCGAAAAAAAAGACACGTTTATAATAATGTTGTATTCTTTTCCCATAGAAGGTGTCTTGCATTCACTTTGGGATTTTGGTACCTAACAAGTAAAAAGAAAAAAAAATGTACCTTTACCATTTTGGTGTTTTGGTCCTAAGAAGCTCAAAACACTTAAAATCCACGTTTTTGGCAATATTGTTATGTATCTCAATATACAGTGGACGCGTTTTAGCATTTTGGTACGTAAGAAGCTAAAAAAAAAAAAAAAACACCCAAATGACAAGTTTCTGGTAATGTCGTTCCTTTACCCGATAGACGGTGTTTTACATCCATTTTCGCATTTTAATATCTTTAATACCTTGAGCTTGTTAGGTACCAAGATGCAAAAATCCATGCAAATCACATGATATTTGGAAATTAAAGGATATTAACGAAAACGTGTATTATGAGCTTTTTTCAGCTTCTTATGTACCAAAAAGCTAAAACTTGTGAATACCAGTCTGCATTGAGAAACGGAACATTATTAAAAATGTGTATTATGAGTGTTTATCCCCATGTTAGATACCAAATCGGCAAAACGCATATAAAGCATATATGAAGAAACAGAATGACATTACTAAAAACGTGTGTTTTAAATGTTTTTCATCTTGTTATATGGCAAAACCAAAAAGAAAGCAGGCAAACCACCCTGTTTGGGATAACGGAACAACATTACCACAAACTTGTCATTTGGGTGTTTTTCAGTATATTAGTAATCAAAGCACTAGAAAGTATGAAAAACACTCTATATGGGAGAACAAAACCTTACCCAACTTTGGGAAACGAAAAGATATTAACAGAAAAGTGTATTATTAATGTTTTTTTTAGCTTCTTTTTTTTTTTTTTACCAAAATCCTAAAATACATGAACAGCAGTCAATATCGAGAAACACAACATTACCAAAAACGTATATTATGAAATTTTTTTTTTTCTGGTAATGTCGTTCTGTTACCCCATAGACGGTGTTTTGCATCCATTTTCGCATTTTGATACCTAAGAATCTGAAAAAAACACTCAATATACACGTTTTTTTTTTTTGGCAATGATGTTCTGTTTTCCATAATTGGTGTTTTGCATGAGTTTTAGTATTTTTTTTCTTTTTTATGTAGGAAGGACACTGGCCAAGGGCAACAAAAATCTAATAAAAAAAATGCCCACTGAAATGCCAGTCCCATAAAAGGGTCAAAGCAGTGGTCAAAAATTGATGAATAAGTGTCTTGAAACCTCTCTCTTGAAGGAATTCAAGTCATAGGAAGGTGGAAATACAAAAGCAGGCAGGGAGTTCCAGAGTTTACCAGAAAAAGGGATGACTGATTGAGAATACTGGTTAACTCTTGCGTTAGAGAGGTGGACAGAATAGGGGTGAGAGAAAGAAGAAAGTCTTGTGCAGCGAGGCCGCGGAAGGAGGGGAGGCATGCAGTTAGCAAGATCGGAAGAGCAGTTAGCATGAAAATAGCGGTAGAAGACAGCTAGCTATGCAACATTGCGGTGGTGAGAGAGAGGCTGAAGACAGTCAGTTAGAGGAGAGGAGTTGATGAGACGAAAAGCTTTTGATTCCACCCTGTCTAGAAGAGCAGTATGAGTGGAACCCACCAGACATGTGAAGCATACTCCATACATGGACGGATAAGGCTCTTGTACAGAGTTAGCAGCTGGGGGGGTGAGAAAAACTGGCGGAGACGTTTCAGAACATCTAACTTCATAGAAGCTGTTTTAGCTAGAGATGAGATGTGAAGTTTCCAGTTCAGATTATAAGTAAAGGACAGACTGAGGATGTTCAGTGTAGAAGAGGGGGATAGTTGAGTGTCATTGAAGAAGAGGGGATAGTTGTCTGGAAGGTTGTGTCGAGTTGATAGATGGAGGAATTGAGTTTTTGAGGCATTGAACAATACCAAGTTTGCTCTGCCCCAATCAGAAATTTTAGAAAGATCAGAAGTCAAGCGTTCTGTGGCTTCCCTGCGTGATATGTTTACCTCCTGAAGTGTTGGACGTCTATGAAAAGACATGGAAAAGTGCAAAAAAATTACCAAAAAGTGTATGATTAGAGTGTTTCCTACCTTGTCATGTAAAAAAACACCAAAATTCATGCAAAAGACCCTATTTGAGGCAACGAAACGATATTAACAGGAATGCTTTTTATTAGTGCTTTTTAGCTTCATAGATAATAAAATGCTAAAACACACGAATAGCACCCTGTATAGAAAAACAAAACAACATTACCAAAAAACGTTTATATTGTATCTTTTAAAACTTGTTACATACCAAAATTCAATGAGAGGCATATGGGAAAAGGAAACATTACCAGAAAAGTGTCTTCTGAGTGTTTTTGAGCTTTTTAGGTACCAAATCGCCAAAGTGTTTGCTTAAGTACCCTATATGGGAAAAGAAGACAACATTATTAAAAACGTATCTTTTGAGTTTTCTTTTTTCAGTTTCTTTCATACCAAAACTCTAAAACGCATTCCAAACACACTTTATTAAGGAAAATAATAACATTACCCCAAACGTGCATTTTGAGAGTTTTTGATCTTAATAGGTACCAAAATGTCAAAATATATGTAAAACATCCTATTTCACCATACACAATACCATAAACATGTTTTTATTTTATGCGTAATAGGCACTATAACGATAAAAAAAAAAGCATGGAAAACACCCTACTTTGGAAATCAAACAATATTATAAAAAAAAAAACAGGTCTTGTATGTGTTTCTGAGCTTCTTACATAAGAGCTTCTTATAGAAGACCCCAGAAGGCATGCAAGGTATTTTATACAGGGAAAGGAAAGGATTTTAACAAAAACGTGTTATTTTGTGTTTTTTTGAGCACATTATGCTCCAAAACGTTAAAAAGAATGCAAAAGACTATATATGGGGTAAAATAACTATGAAAAACGTGTCTTTTGAGTGTTTTTGATCTTCTTACGTACTTAATAGCTAAAACGCGACTCAAACGATTTTTATATAGAAACAGAACATTAGCAAAAAGGGTGTTTTGAAAGTTTTTGAGCTTTTAGGTAAAACAAAAAAAAAAACGCCAAAATGCATGCAAAGAACACGCGGGATATGGGGAAACGAAATTATATTAAAAGAAAAAGTGTATTATGAGTATTTTTTTTTAGCTTCTTACGTACCAAAATGTTAAATCACATGAATAGATCTCTATATGGAGAAAAAGAACGAGTATTTATACTGTTTGTCCTCATGTTAGGTACAAAAACGTTAACATACATACAAAGCAGCCTATATAAAGAAACATACCAATATTACCAAAGAATTTGTATTATGGGTATTTTTGAGAAAAAAAAAAGAAAAAAAAAGTTACTCTTTTGAGTGTTTTGAGCTTCTTACGTACCAAACGCTAAAACACATGCAAAACAGCTTTTATATAGAAACAGGACAACACTGTTTTTGAACTTCCTAGTTACCAAAAAGCCAATATACATGCAAATCACCGTCTATGGGGTAACAAAAAAGCTTTACGTGAAATGTGTCATTTGGGTGTTTTTGTTTAAAAGAATGGAAAACACGCTAAATAGGAAAACAAAACATTATCAGAAACGTGTCTTTTGTTTTTAAGCTTATGGACCAAAATGTTAAAATGCGTCCAAAACACCCTTTATTTAGAAACAGAGCAAAATTAGCAAAAAAAAAACTGTGTTTTATGTGATTTTGAATTTGTTAGGTACCAAAAAAAAAAGCCAAAGCAAAATACCCGATATGGGGAAATGAAACGATATTGACAGAAAATTGTGTTATGAATCTTTTCCAGTCTCTTACTTACTAAACCTCTAAAACACGTGAAGAGCACTCTATATCGAAAAGCAAGAACTTTACCAAAAACGTGTTTTATAAGATTTTTTCCAAATGTTAGGCAACAAAACGCCAAAATGCAGACAAAGCATCCGGCATTAAGAAACGTATTATCAAAAACGTGTCTTTTGAGTGTTTATGAGCTTCTTACGTACGAAATCGGTAACACGCGTGGAAAACACCTTTTATGGAGAAACAGAAAAAAAAAATACAAAAATAGGTGTTTTGATTTTTTTTTCTTAGCTTTTCAGTAAAAGATCGAAACGCATGCAAAGTACTTGATATGAGTAAATGAAACATTATTAACGGAAACGTGTATTATGAGTCTTTTTCAGCTTCTTGGGTAACAAAACGCTAAAACAAGCGTATAGTACTCTATGCGGAGAAACAACATTACCAAAAAGCGTGTATATCGAGTGTTTTTTTTTTTTTTAACTTGTTAGGTACTCAAACGCCCAAGAGCATGAGAGGCACCTTAAATGGGAAAAGAAAACAAGATTACCAATAACGTCTCTTTTGGATGTTTATCAGCTACTGACAAACCAAAACGCTAAAACGCATACAAAACGCCTTTTATTGAGAAACAGAACAACATTACCAAAAAACGTGTGCTTTGAGTGTTTTCCAGCTTGTTATAATCAAAATTTTCAAAATATATGTAAAGCACCCTATTTCGGGCAACGAAACGACATTCCCGGAAACGTGTTGTTTTGTTACTTTTAAGCATAGTAGGCACCTAACGCTAGAAAAAAAAAAGACATGGAAAATACTCTATATAGGAAAACAAAACAACTTTATCAAAAACTTTTTTTGTGTGTTTTGAGCTTATTACGTACCGAAACTCTAAAATGCGTCGAAACCACCCTTTATTAAAAAAACAGAAGAACGTTAGGAAAAAGGTGTGTTCTGATTTTTTTTCTTGAGCTTATTAGGTAATAAAACGCCAAAATTCATGCAAAATACCTTATATAGGGAAACGAAACGATATTAACGATATTCCTCATGTCAGGTACCAAAACGACAAAATACATACAAAGAACCCTAAATGAAGAAACAGAACAACATTACCAATATCGTGTGTTATGAAAATTTTGAAGCTTGTTAGGTACCAAAATGACAAAGTGCAAGCAAAGCACCCTATATGGGAAAAAAATAAAAAAAATGTTTTTTTTTTCTATTTCTTATGTACAAACACGTTAAAACGCATACAAAATAACGTGTAATGAAGAAACAGGACAACATTGCCAAAAACGTGTATTTTGAGTGTTTTTGAGCTTCATAAGTACCAAAATGCCAAAATACATGCAAAGAACCCTCGATGCAGTAACGGAACGACATTACCAGAAAATTGTCATACTCGTATGGGTTGTTTTGGGGTATATTAAGCACCATATCGCTGATTTTATTTTTTTTTTTAGCTTCTTACGTACCAAAACGCTCAAACGCGTGGAAAATAACTTTTTTTTTTTTTTATGGAGAAACAACATTTGTATTGAATGTTTTCAGCTTTTTTAGATCGGAAAACACCAAAATACATGCATATTACCCGATATTAGGAAACGAAACGATATTAACAGAGAAGTGCATTATGAGATTTTCACCAAAACTCAAAAATATATGAATAACATTCTATATAAAGAAACAGAACAACGTTACCAAAACGTGTATTATGAGTTTTTTTTTTTCGCAATGTTAGATAATAAAACTCCAAAATGCATACAAATCACCCTATCGAAGAAACAGAACATTACCAAACACGTGTATTATGAGTGTTTTCCCCTATGCTAGGTACTAAAACGCCAAAATGCATACAAAGTAGCCAACATGAAGAAGCAGAACAAATTTATTAGAAAAAAAAAAATATTATGAGTGTCTTTGTGCTTGTTAGGTACCAAAACGCTTAAGTGCATGCAAAGCACGCTATATGGGAAAAATAAAGAACATTCTTTTGAATGTTTTATTTTTTCTGCTTACGTACTAAGACGTTAAAATGCATGCAAAACGCCATTCATGGGCAAGTAGAATAATATTACGAACTTGTGTGTTTTAAGCGTTTTCCATCTTGTTAGGTACAAAGACGACAAAATGCATGCAAAATATCCTATTTGGGGTAATAAAACGATTTTACCGGAAACGTGTCATTTGGGTGTTTTTTTTTTTTTTAACATCAAAACGCTGATAAGAATGGAAAACACTATACATGGGAAAATAAAACATTATCAAAAACGTGTCTTTTGCGTGTTTTTGAGCTTATTACGTACCAAATCTCTAAAACGCTCCAAAACAATCTTTATGGAGGAACAGAACATTACCAAAAACGGGTATTTTGAGTGTTTTCGAGCTTGAAAGGTACCAAAACGCCAAAATGCATGCAAATTACTCGATATTTTGAAATAAAACGATATTAACAGAAAAGTTTATTAAGAGTGTTTTTTGAGCTTGTTATTTACCAAAACGATAATATGCATGCAAAGCACCCTATTTGAGAAAAGCAAACTTATTATTGTTATCTTATGATTATTATTCTTATTATTATTATTATTATCTTATTGAGAAACCTAACAACATTACCGAAAACGTGTGTGTGTTTAGTATTTTCCAGCTGCTTAGATACTAGAACGACATTTACAGAAAACTTGCCATTTGGATGTTTTTGAGCATATTAAGCACCAAAACTCTAAAACGCATGAAAAATACCCTACATGGGAAAACAAAATAACATTATCATCGTGTGTATTTTGAGGGTTATCTTATGTACCTAAACGCTAAAACGCGCGAATATTTATATATATGGAGAAACAGAATAATTTTACCAAAAACCTACTGTGAGTGTTTTTCTTTGTGTTTAGGTACCAAAACCCCAAAATGCATACAAAGCACTTATATAAATTGCTTTATATGCATTTTGGATACAAAAACGTGCGTTATGATTTTTTTTTTTTTAAGCTCGTAACATACCAAAAAAGTTAAAACATGCGAAACGCTCTTTATGGAGAAACAGAGCAACGTTGCCAAAAACGTGTTTTGAGTTTTTTTCTTTTTTTTCCAACATGCTGGGTACCAAAATAACAAAACACATGCAAAGCATCCTATTTGAGGTAACGAAACGGCATTCCCAGAGATGTGTCATTTCTGTGTTTTTTGAGCATATTAGCCACAAAAAAAGCTATAAAAACATTGAAAACACTCTTTATCAAATACACGTCTTTTGAGTGTTTTTGAGCTTCTTCCGAACCAAGAGGCTAAAAAACTGTAACACTGTTTATAGAGAAACAGAACAACATTACCAAAAAATGTGTTTCTTCATTGTTTTTGGGCTTGTTAGGTAACAAAACACCAAAGTCCATGATAATCACCCGATATGGGGAAACGAAACGATATTAGCAGAAACGTGTGTTATAATTGTTTTTCAACTATATTGAGAAACAGAACAGCATCATCAAAACTTGTATTATGAGTGCTTTTCTCAATGTTAGGTACCAAAATGCTAAAATGCATATAAAGCACCCTATAAGAAGAAACAGAATAATATTACAAAAATGTGTATTATGAGTGTTTTTACCAAAACGCTAAAGTGCATGCAAACTCCCAATAAGGCAAAAACAAATAACAATAACAAAAACGTGTCTTTTCAACGTTTTTCAGCTTCTTAGTACCAAAACGCGAAAACGCATACAAAACGTTGTTTATGGAAAAACAGAAATACATAACCGAGAATTTGTCTTTTCATTGTTTTCCAACTTGTTGGGTACCGAAACGTGAAAATGCATGCAAAGCACCCTATATGAGTAGCGAATCGACATCACCAGAAACGTGTAATTTGTGTGATTTGAGCATATTAGGCACGAAAACGCTAGAAAGCAGAGAGAAACAAAGCAACATTATCAACAACGTGTCTTTTAAGAAATCTTAAGCTTCTTACGTACCAAAACGCTAAAACATATGTAAAACACCCTTTAAGGTGAAACAAAACTATATTAAGAAAAACGTGTATTTTGAGTGTTATTGAGCTAGTTAGGTAAGAAACGCCAAAATGCATCCAAAGTATCCGTTACTGGGAAACGAAACGATATTAACAGAAACGTGTGTTATAAGTGTTTTTCAACATTATTGATACCAAAACACTAAATTACGTGAATCGCTCTCTATATGGAAAAATAGAACAACATTACCAAAAACGTGTATTATGAGTGTTTTTCGCCATGTTACGTACTAAAACGTCAAATGTAGACAAGCACCCTATATGACAAAAAAAAACAAAAAAAAATAAATAAATAAAAGATTACTAAAATGGTGTATTATGAGTGTTATTAAGATTGTTAGGTACCAAAACGCCAAAATGCACGCAAATTACGCTATATGTGAATAGCAAACAATAATACCAAAAACATCTTTTCAGTAGTTCCAGCTTATTAGATACCAACCCTCCAAAATATATACAAATCACCCTATTCGGGGTTAGAACACGACATTCCCAGAAACGTGTCAAAAGGGTGTTTTTTGAGGATATTAGGCAACAAACGGTAAAAAGGAAGAAAAACATTCATTATAAAATATCAAAACTGTGTATTTTGTGTTTTTTTTTCTTTAAGCTTCTTACGTACCAAAACGCTAAAACACGTGTTAAATACCCTTTACAGAGAAACTGAACAACATTATCAAAAACGTATGATTTGTGTGTTTTCCAGATTGTTAGGTTTAGGTATTAAAATGCCAAAATGAATGATTTGATATATCTAAAGGAAACGATATTAACAGAAACGTGTGTTATGAGCGCTTTTTTTAGCTTCTTATGTACCAAAACGCTAAAACACATGAATAGGAATCTATAAGGAGAAACAGAACAACATTATATATATAAAAAAAAAAAAAATTTATTATGGGTGATTTTCTCTATGTTAAGTGCTAAAACGCCAAAATGCATACAAAACACCCTACATAAAGAAATCAGAACATTATCTAAAACGTGTATTATAAGTGTTTTGAGCTTGTTATTTACCAAAACGCTAAAAGTGCACACAAAAATCCTTCATGGAGAAAGAAAAAAAATTGCAAAAAAAGACCATATTGAGTGTTGTTGAGCTTCTTAGCTATCAAAACTGCAAAATGAATGAAATCACCATTTTAGTAGCTGAACGAGATTACCAAAAAAACAACTCTTTTTGAGTGTTTTTGAAAATCTTATGTACCAAAACGCTCTATATTGGAAAAGCAAACAACATAACCAAAAACATGTATTTTTAGTGTTTTTCAGCTTCTTACGTATCCTTTATAGAGAAACAGGAAAAAAAAAAATTGCATAAAACGTGTTTATTGAGTGTTTTGAGCTTCTTATCTACCAAAACTGCAAAATGCATGCAAAGCACGGAGCGACATTACCAGAAAGATATTTTTTTAGTGTTTTTGAGCTTCTTATGTATCAAAACATAAGAACATAAGAACATAAGAAATAAGGGAAGCTGCAAGAAGCGACCAGGCTTACACGTGGCAGTCCCTGTATGAAACACACCTACCTATTTCCATCTGCTATCCCCATCCATAAACTTGTCTAATCTTCTCTTAAAGCTCTCTTGTGTCCTAGCACTAACTACATGATTATTGAGTCCGTTCCACTCATCTACCACTCTATTTGAGATCCAATTTTTTCCTATCTTCTCCCTAAACCTAAATTTTTCAAGCTTGAACCCGTTATTTCTTGTTCTACCCTGGTTGCTGATCCTAAGAATTTTGCTTACATCTCCCGTGTTATAACCCTTATACCACTTAAAGACTTCTATCAGGTCCCCTCTTAACCTACGTCTCTCTAAAGAATGTAAATTTAACAGCTTCAACCTCGCTTCGTAAGGAATACTCCTCATCCCCTGTATCCTTTTAGTCATTCTCCTCTGTACTGATTCTAATAGACCTATATCTTTCCTGTAATGTGGGGACCAGAACTGCACCGCGTAGTCTAGATGAGGTCTGACCAGCGCCAAGTATAACTTTAATATTACTTCCGGCCTTCTACTTTTAACACTGCTAAAAATGAATCCTAGTACCCTATTTGCCTTGTTTCTGGCTTCTATGCATTGTTTCCCTAGACGGAGTTCAGAGCTAACTATAACTCCTAAATCTTTCTCGTACCCTGTACCTACCAGAGTTTGGTTGTCTAATGTGTACCTGTTGTGTGGGTTTCCTCTACCTTCGCTAAGCACTTTGCATTTATTGATATTAAATTGCATTTGCCATCTATCCGTCCATTCATTCATTCTAAGTCTGCCTGCAAGGCGATGGCATCTGATTCTGACCTAATTAATCTACCTATCTTTGTGTCATCCGCAAATTTACTAACATCACTACCAATTCCACTATCCAAGTCATTGATATACATTAGAAATAACAATGGCCCTAATACTGATCCCTGTGGCACCCCACTAATTACATGATCCCACTCGGATTTCGAGCCGTTTATTACCACTCTCTGTCGCCTGTTACCAAGCCATGACCCTATCCAGCCTAACACCTTCCCATCTATCCCGTGCGCCCTAACCTTTCTCAGGAGCCTTTGATGGGGTACCTTGTCAAATGCTTTACTAAAGTCCAGATATAAGATATCATAACTATCATCATTATCTACTGCCTCGTACACCTTACTGTAAAAACTTAACAAGTTTGTCAGGCAAGACTTCCCCTTCGTGAAGCTATGCTGTGACTGATTTATCAAGTTATGTTTGTCTAAATGTTCCCTAATGTTCCTCGCTATTATTGACTCTAACATTTTACCTACAACTGAAGTTAAGCTGACAAGTCTAGAATTAGACGCTAAAGTTTTATCTCCTTTCTTAAAGATGGGTACTACATTAGCCTGCCTTCACATTACTGGTACCTCACCCGACTCCAGTGATTTCCTAAAGACAGAAACTAACGGCTCACTAATAATCTCTGTACATTCCTTAAGTACTCTGGGATATGTTTCATCAGGTCCTGGTGACTTGAACTTTTTTAGCCTATCTATCTCCTGTTCCACTATCTCCCTAGTTATGGAAATATCTGTCAGCTTCTCATTCTCATCTGCTCTAAACACCTGTTCACTATCTGGCATATCCTGCATGTTTTCCTGGGTGAAGACAGTTAAAAAATAATCATTCAGAAGTTTACTAATCTCCTCCCCAGAACTAACCAGCTCCCCATCTGCTGCCTTTAATGGACCTACAGTATCCTTATTCTTCGTCCTGTATACCTGATAAAATCCCTTGGGGTCCGTCTTCGCCTGGCTGGCTACCTTTGATTCATAATTGTCCTTAGCTTTCCTCGTTAACTTCCTGACTGTTCTAACTAATTCATTATATTGTGTCCTTAAAACTTCTTCACCTGCCCTCAATCTCCTATATATACTTCTCTTACGCCCTATATAATGCTTTAACCTAGCAGTCATCCATTTAGGGTCATTTTTTTATGATCTTATTGTTCTATACGGGATATTTGCTAACTGACCTGTATGAACTTTATCTACGAAATATTTATACAATTCATCTACATTTACTTCACCTAGTCCCCTCATCTCGTCCCCTACCATCCTCTCCACTCCCTCATCTACTCGCCTCGACCTCACCTCTCTCATTTTAGCATGACCTGAAATTCCAACATACTCACACCTAGCTCCCCCTTCCTCTTTCCTCCTCCCTTCCGGATACCTCTTCCCTCCTCTTGTCCTACACCCTCACGCCTCACCTCACCTCTCTCAACCTGCCTTATCTCTCTGAACTCCGTCCCTGACCTGACCTCACCCTGCATCCTTTGCCAGTTCACTCCTTGGAGGTACCTTTTTAATTCTTCAAAATCTGCTCTCCTAAAGTCAGGTATTTTACTAGTATTTTTGTTTCTAACTGTTTCTTCCCATTCTAAATTGTACCTAATTTCCCTATGGTCACTGTTACCTAGCTGTCCTCCAACCTCTACCTGCGTGACTGCTTCCTCCCTGCTAGTAAGAATTAAATCTAGAATATTATTCCCCCTTGTGAGTTCTACGACTACCTGTTTTAAAAAATTATCCTGAATTACCTTAAGAAATTCCTCTGCTTCCTTGTTACCCACCATCAGACTCCAGTCGATATTCCTAAAATTAAAATCTCCTACCACACATACCTGACTGTACCTGCCTGCTCTATTTAATTCCTGCCACAGTGAGGTGTTAATTTCCTCTGTACTGGTCGGTGGTCCGTAAACTACCCCTAGTACTACTGACTGCGATCCTTCTTTAATATCTACCCATATCGACTCTGCTTTGTTATCTGTTTTAATTCTACTGTTGATACAACACTGTAATGTGTCCCTAACGTATAACGCGACGCCTCCTCCTCTCCTGTTTTCCCTATCTTTATAGAACATTGTATACCCATCTATCTTAACCTCTGGATTAAATACTTTTCCTGACATATCTAACCAAGTTTCAGTTAAAGCAATGATATCAAATTTCTCAACGCTCGCTATTCCTCTAAGCAAGTCTATTTTATTCAGAATACTTCTACAGTTTGTGTAGTAAACACTTAAGCTAATTCTCACCATCCCTGAGCTAGCTACCTTTCTAGATTTAACTATTTTGCCCCTCGCCTTGCTAAAGCGCGTGGAAAACACGTTTTATGGGGATACATTACAAAAAAAAAAAAGTGTGATTTGAGCGACTTCCAACTTGTTAGGAACCAAAACGTAAAATTCAATGAAAATATCACGATATTGGATAAAAAAAAAAAAAGGATATTGAAAGAGTATTATGAGTATTTTCAGCTTCTTAGGTAAAAAAAAAAAACGCTAAAAAACGTCAATAGCACACTATATCTAGAAACAGAACAACATTACTAAAAACGTCTTTTATATGTTTTTGAGCTTCTTAGGTGCTAAATCACCAAAGTGCATGCAAAGCACCCTGTATGGAAAAAAAAAAAAAATAATATATATATATATATATATATATATATATATATATATATATATATATATATATATATATATATATATATATATATATATATATATATATATATATATATATATATATATATATATATATATATATATATATATATATATATATATATATATATATATATATATATATATATATATATATATATATATATATATATATATATATATATATTTATATATATATATATTAAAAAAATATGTCGAGTGTTTTTCAGCTTACGTACTAAAACGGTAAAACCCATGGAAAACTGTTTGTGGAGAAAAAAAAAATACCAACAATGTGTATTATCAGCGTAATAAGTAGTAAAACGCCAAAATGCATGCAGAGCGCCCTATATGAAGTAACGAAACCACATTTCCAAAAACGTGTCAATTAGGTGTTTTTTTTTTTTTTTACGGTATTAGGCACCAAAACGCTAAAAAAAAAACACAACATGGAAAATATCCTATATAGGAAAACGAAACAACTTCAACAAAAACGTGTCCTTTGTGTGCTCTTCAGCTTCTTACGTACCAAAACGATAACAATTTATGAAAAAAAAAACAATATTAGCAAAAAACGTGTGTTTGAGAGTTTTTGAGCTTGTTAGATAACTAATCGCCAAAATGCATGCAGAGTTTCAGATATGGGGAAAAGAAAAGATATTAACGCTGTTTTTCAGCATCTTATATAACGAAACGCTAAAACACGTAAATAGCATTCTATATGAAGAATCAGAACATCATTACGAAAAACGTGTATTATGGGTGCTTTTCCCCATGTTAGGGACCAAACCGCCAAAATACATATAAAGCACCCTATGTGAAGAAACAGAACGACATGATCACAAACATGTATTATGAATATTTTTTGAGTTTGTTAGTTATCAAAACGCCAAAGTACATGCAAAGCATCCTATAGAAAAAGAGAGAGAGAAAAAAACATTACCAAAAACATATCTTTTGAGTGTTTTTCAGCTTCGTACGCACCGAAACTCTAAAAGTGATGCAAAACGCACTTTACTGAGAAATAGAACATTAACAAAACGTGTGTTTTAAGTGTTTTTAAGTTAGTTAGGTACCAAAACGACAGAATGCATGTAGAATACCTTGTCTGGAGTAACTAAAAGATAGTACCTGCAACGTGCCATTTGGGAATTTTCGAGCAAATTAGGCAACAAAAAGCTAAAAAAAGCATGGAAATAGCTCTATATGAGAAAAGAAAACAACATTGTCAAAAACGTTTCTTTTTAGTGTTTTTGAGCGTACAAAACGCTAAAATGTGAGCAAAGAAACATTTATGGGAAACTTTAGCAAAAAATTCTTATTTCAGTGTCTTTTAACATGTTAGGTACTAAACACCATATTGCATGCAAAGAACCCTATTTAAGGAAACGAAACGATATTAACAGAAACGTGTATTATGAGTATTTTTATTTTTATTTTTTTATGTACCAAAACGCTAAAACATGTGAATATTACTCTATATGAGAGAGAAAAAAAAAACAAACAAACATTAACAAAACCAGTAGCAAAACCACCAGAAACTTGTCATTTAGGTGTTTTGAGCGTATTAGGCAGCAAAACGCTAAAAAAGCAAGGAAAACACCCTATATGGGAAAACAAGATAACATTAACAAAATCGAGTGTTTTTGAGCTTCTTACGTACAAAAACGATAAAAGGCGTCCAAAACAATATTAGCAAAAACGTATGTTCTGAGATTTTTTTTTACCTTGTTAGGTAACAAAACTCCAAAATGTATGCAAATTACCCTATATAGGTAAAAGAAACGATATTAACATAAATGTGTATTATGTCTTTTTCAGCTTCATAGATACCAAAAGTCTAAAACACGTGAATAATACTATATTTGCAGAAACAAAACAACATTACCAAAAGCGTACTTTGAGTTTTTTTTTTCCCCATGATAGGTACCAAAACACCTAAAAGCATAGTGAACACCATACATAAAAAAAAAAACAAAAAAAACAGACCAACATTACGAAAAACTTGTATGCTGAGTGTTTTTGAGCTTGTTAGATACAAAAACACCAAAGTGCATGCAAGACAACCTGTATAGGAAAAGCGATCAATATTAACAAAAACTTGTCTTTTGAGTGTTTTTCAGTTTCTTACGTACTAAAACTCAAAAGCGCATGAAAAACACCCTTTATGGAGAAAGAGGACAACATTACTATAAACGCGTGTTTTGAGAGTTTTACCGATTATTAGCTACTAAAACGCCAAAATGCAAACAGCACACTATTTGATGTAAAGAAATTATATTACCGGAAACGTGTCATTTGAGTGTTTTGACCATATTAGAAACCAACCCCAGAAAAAAAAAAAAGAACATGGAAAACACTCTATATAGGAAAAAAAATATATATAACATCGAAAATGTGTCTTTTGAATGTTTTTGAGCTTCTTACGTACCGAATTTCTAAAAAGCGTGCAAAACATCCTTTATGGTGAAATAGAACATTACCAAAAATGTGTGTTTTGAGTGTTTTTGAGCTTGTTGGTTACGAAAACGCCAAAATACACACAAATTAACGGATATTGAGAAACGAAAAGCTATTAAGAAAAAATATTATTATGAGTGTTTTTCAACATCTTATGTACGAAAACACTAAAACACGTGAATATCACTCTATATGGAGAAAAAAGCATTAACCAAACAAATGGGTTTTTTCCTCATGTTAGGTACGACAATCTATACAGAATACCATATATAAAAAACAGAACAACATTACCAAAAACGTATATTATAAATGTTTTTGAGCTTCTTGGGTAATAAAATACTGAAACACGTGATTAGCACATCCATTTAGGCGTATTGGTTTCTAAAAAGCTGAAAAACGCTTAAATCATACGTTTTTGGTAATGTCTCCCTATAAAGGCTATTGTGCACGCGTTTTAGCACTTTGGAACGTAAGAAGCTCAAAAACACTCAAAAGACACCATTTTGATAATGTTGTTTTGATTTTTATATAGAGTGTCTCCCATGCTCTTTAGAGTTTTGGTGCCTAACGCTGAAAAGCCCCGAAATAACATTTCTTCTGGGAATGTCGTCTCTTTACCCTATAGAGGGTGAAATGGATGAGTTTTTGCGTATTGGTACGTAATAAGCTGAAAAACATTCAAAATACACGTTTTTGGCAATATTATTCTGTTTCTCCATGAAGTTTCTTTTCTATGCATTATAGTGTTTTGGTACGTAAAAAGCTGAAAACACTCAAGGGACACGTTTTTGTTTGTTTCTCCAGTATAGCTTACTTTGCATGCACTTTGGCGTTTTCGATAACACTACTAATACATGTTTTTGTATCCTAAATGAGGAAAGCAAACGCGATTTCCAGAAAAGTGCCTTTTGAATGTTTATTGGCATGCTAGGCACCAAAACGCTAAAAAGCATGGAAAGCACCCTATAAAGGAAAACAAAACAACTTAACCAAAAACGTCTGTTTTCAGTGTTTTTGAGTTTCTTTCCTACCGAAACGCTAAATCGCATGAAAAAAAAAAAAAAAAAACAGAGAAATAATATTATCAAAAACAAATATTTCGAGTGTTTTTGAGTTAGTTAAGTAGAAAAACGCCAAAATGCATATATAGTATCTTAAATGGGAAAATGAAAAGTTACTAAAATGTGTAATATTGTTTTTTTTTTTTTTTTACTTATTAGGTACGAAGTCGCTAAAATGCATGAATAACACTCTATATGAAATAACATTACCAAAAACGTATATTTTCAGTGTTTTCACATTGTTATGAATGAAAACGCCATAATGCATGTAAAGCCCCCTATTTGGGGAAAGGAAACGAGATTTCAGAAACGTGTTTAAAATGTGTTCTTCAGCGTGTTAGGCACAAAAATGCTAAAAAGCATACAAATCACCTGATATGGGAATACAAAACAACATTAAGAAAACGTTTCTTTTGAGTGTCCTACGTACCAAAACGATAAAAAAAAACAGAAAACATCCTTTATGGAGAAACAGAATAACATTACCAAAAACAAGTATTTTTAATGTTTTATAAGATTGTTACGTAAAAAAACGCCTAAATGAATCGAAAATACCCTATATGGGAAAAATCAAAAGACATTACGAGAAACGTGTATTATGGGTGTTTTTGACCTTCTTAGTATCAAAAGGGTAAAACGCATGAATAACGCTCTATATGGAGAAAAAGAACAATATTGCCCCCCCGCCAAAAAAAAAAAAAACGTGCATTTTGAGTGTTATGACATTGTTAGTTACCAAAAAGCCAAAATGCATGCAAAGACCCATATATAGATATATGAAACGACATTAAAAACGCATGAAAATACCCTATATGGAGAAACAGAATACATTTACCAAAAACGTGTATTTTAAGTGTCTTTGAGCTTATTATGTACAAAATCGCCTATCATCAAGCAAAACACCCTGCATATGGAAATGAAAGGACATTACGAGAAACGTTTGTTATTTTTTTTTATTATTCTCTTAAGTACCAAATCAGTAAAAAGCTTCAATAGTGCTCTGAAGAAAAAGAACAAACTTACCAAAAACGTGTATTTTTTTTACATTGATAATTACCAAAATGCCAACATGCATGTAAAGCAACCTATATGAAGAAATGAAACGAAATCACTAGAAACTTGTCTTTTGTTATTTTTTGAGCGTGTTAGGCACCAAATCAGTAAGAAGCAACGAAATCACCCTATAGGGGAATACAAAACTACTAAAACGTCTCTTTAGAGTGTTTTTTTAGGTTCTTACGAACTAAAATGTCAAAATACATGCAAACACCCTGTTAGGTACCAAAGCACCAAAAAGAGCCTATATGAGGAAATGAAAGGACATGACAAAAAACGTGTATTATGAGTTTTTTTTTCAGCTTCTTAGGTACCAAAACGCTAAAATAAATGAGAAGCACACTGTATGGAGAAAGAAAAAAACATTACCAAAATCGTGTAATTTGAATGTTTTTTTTCACATTGTCAGGTAGCAAAACACCATAATGCTTGCTCGCTATACGAGAAAATTAAACAATAATGTAAGAAATGTGTTTTTTATGTGTTTTTCAGCGTGTTAGGCACGAAAACGCTAAATAGCATGGAAAGCACTTTATATAGAAATGCAAAATAACATTACTAAAAGCATGTCTTTTAAGTGTTTTAAACTTTTTACGTTCCAAAACGCTAAAACACGTGCAACAAACACGAATAACCCTACCAAATAGAAAAACCTTACCAAAACCGTGTATTTTGAGTCTTTTTCAGTCTGTTACGTACATCAACATAAAAAATGCATGTACCCTGTATGTGGAAACAATAGGACATTACGAGAAACGTGCATTATCAGTGTTTTGAGTCTCTTAGGTACCAAACACTAAACCGCCTGAATGAAAATTGAATATATCTCTTAATGGAGATCTATATCTCTTAATGGAGAAACAGAACATCACCAAAAATGTGTTTTTTAGTGTTTTTTTTTTACCTTGTTATGTACCAAAACGTAAAAAAACATACGAAGGATTTTATATGGGGAAATAGAAAGACATTAGGAGAAACAAGTTTTGTTAGTGTTTTTGAGCTTCCTAAATACCAAAACGCTAAAACGCATGAATAGCACCCTATATAGAGAAAAGGAACAACAATAGCTAAAGCCTTTATTTTGAGCGTTTTTCACATTATGTAGCAAAACATCATAATGCATGCAGATCCCTATATGAAGAAGCAAAACTATATTACAGGACACGTGTCTTTTGAGTGTTTACTTGAGTGTTAGGAATCAAAATGCTAAAAAGCATTGAAAGCACCCTATTTGGCAATATAAAATAACATTACCAAGAAAGTATCTTTAGAGAGTTTTTGACCTTCTTATGTCCAAAATCGCTGAAACGCATGCAAAACAACCTTTATGGAGAAACAGAATAACATTACCAAAAACTTGTATTTTGATTGTTTTTGTGCTTGTTAAGTACAAAAATGCCAAATTACACGCAAAGCATCCTACATGGAGAAAAGAAAGGACATTACGAGAAAAGTGTATTATGAGAGATTTTGAGCTTTTTAGGTACCAAGACTCAAAGACACATGATTAGCACTTTATATGGAAAAACAACTCTACCGAAAACTTTTACTTAAACTCTTTTTCATAAAGTTAAGTACCAAAAGACAAGATGCATTGGAAGCCCCCTTTATCGGGAAACGAAACGACATTATCATCAACGTGCCTTTTGAGTGCTAAAAAGCATGAAAAGCACTCTATAAAGGAATACAAAACAACATTACTAAAAACGTGTTTCATAGGTTCTTATGTACAGAAACGCTAAAACCCATGCAAAACACCCTTTATGGAGAAGCGAAATAAATATTTCGTTGATAAATTACATTCAGGACAGTTAGGGAACATCCCTTACAGAAGAAAAAAATCGCAGAAGAATGATCCTAAATGGATGACTGAGGTTAAAACACTACATAGGGCGAAGGAGAAGTATATATGAGATTAAAGACAGGGGAAGTGGTTTTAAGGCCATAATATAATGAATTAGAAAAGTCAGGAGTTTAACAAGGAAAGCTAAAAATAGTTATGAATTAAAGGTAGCCAGCCAAGCGAAGATGGACCTCAAGGGATTTTATCAGGCATATAAGACGAAGAATAAAGAAACAATAGTTCCTTAAAGACAGCAGAATGGGACCTGATTAGTTGTTGAGAGGAGATTAGTAAAATTGTGAGCGAGTATTTTTTAATTGTCTTTGCCCAGGAAAACATGCAGGATTTGCCGAATAGTGAGAAGATATTTAGAGTAGAAGAGGATGAGAAGCTGACAGATATTACCATAACTAAAAGAGATAGTGGAACAGGAGATAGATAAGTTGAAAAGTTCAAGTCACCAGGACCAGATGAAATATATTCCACAGTATTTAAGGAAAGGAAAAAGGTTATAAGTAATCTGTTAGTTTCTGTCCTTAGGAAATCACTTTAGTCATGTGAGGTATCGGTAATTTGGAGGCAGGCGAATATAGTACCTACCTATAAGAAAGAAGATAAAACTTTAACGTCTAACCTGTCTGTTGAATGTAAAATAATGGAGTCAATAATAGCGAAGAACATTTAAGAGCATTTAGACAAACATAACTTGATAACTCAGTTACAGCATGGCTTCTGGAATGGGGAGTCTTACCTGAGAAACTTGGTAAGTTTATACAGTAAGGTTTACAAGGCGGCAGATAATGGTGATAGTTATGGCATCCTATATCAGGACTTTAGTAAAGCGTTTGACAAGGTACCCCATCAGAGGCTACTGAGAAATGTTAGGGCGCACGAGAGAGATGAGGTGTTTAGATTGGATAAGGTCATGGCTAAGCGTCAGGCGACAGAGTGTTGTAATAAACGGCTCTAAATCGGAGTGGGGTCAAGTAATTAGAGGGGTGACAAAGGGATTATTAGTATTAGGGCCGATGTTGTTTGTAATATATGTCAATGGCTTGGATAGTGGAATTAGTAGTGTTGTTAGTAAATTTGCGGATGACACGAGAAAATGTAGATTAATTAGGTCAGAATCGCATACCATCGCCTTGCAGGCAGATTTGAATAGGTTGAACGAATGGACGGACAGATGGCAAATGCAGTGTAATGTCAACAAATGCAAAGCACTTAGCGTAAGTAGAAGAAACCCATACAGTAGTTACACAATGAACAACCAAGTTCTGGTAGGTTCAGGGTAAGTAAAAGATTTGAGATTTAAGGTTATATCTGAACTCCGTCTAAGAAAGCAATGCAAAGAGGCCCGAAACAAAGCAAATAGTGTATTATGATTCATTTTCAGGAGTGCTAAAAGTAGAACTCCCGAAGCAATATTAAAGTTACATTTGGCGCTGGTCAGACTTCATCTAGACTACGCTGTCCAATTCTGGTCACCACATCACAGGAAGGATAAAGTTCTATTAGAATCAGTACAAAGGAAAATGACTAAAAGGATAGAGGGGATGAGGAGTATTCCTTACGAAGCGATATTCAAGCTGTTAAATTTACATTCTTTAAAGAGACGTAGGTTAAGAGTGGACCTAATAGAAGTCTTTTAGTGGTATATGGGTTATAATAAAGGGACCATAAGGAAAATTCTTAGAATCTGTAAATATGATAGAACAAGAAAAACGGGTTCAAGCCTGAAAACTTGATGTTCAAAAAGGAGACAGGAAGGAATTGGTTCTCAAATAGAGTAGTAGATAACTGGAACGGACGTAGTAATCAAGCTGTTAGTGCTGAGGCATATGGGAACAGTAAGATAAAATTACACATTTATGGATGGGGATGATAGGCGGAAATAGGTAGGCATATTTCATACAAGTACTGCCACTTGTAGGACTGATGCCTTCTTGCAGATTTACTTATTTCTTATGTTCTTATGTTCTTATTACCAAAAGCGTGTATTTTCAGTGTTTTTCAGCTATTACGTTAAAAAAAGCCAAAATGCATGTAAAGCACCCTATATGAAGAAAAAGAGCGACATTACGAGAAACGTGCATTATGAGTGTTTTTGAGATTCTTAGGTACCAAAACGCTGAAACTCATGAATAACACTCCTAATTGAGATACAGAACAACCTTACCAAATGCCTGTATTTTGAGTGTTTTTCACATTCTTAGTTACCAAAACTCCAAATTGCATGGGAAACTAGCTTTATGTGGAAAAAAAAAAATCACATTACCACAAGAGTGTTTTTTGAGTGTTTTTAAGCGTGTTAGGCAATAAAGCACTAAAAAGCAGGGCAATCACATTACATGGGAATAAAACCAAATTTTACCAAGAACTTGCCTTTAAGTGTTTTTGAGCTCCTTACATATAGAAACGCTAAAATGCATGCAAAACACCCTTTATGGAGAAACAGAAAAACATTACCAAAAACATGTATTTTGAGTGTTTTTGATCATGTTACTTATAAAAACGCTTAAATACATGCAAAGAACCCTATATTTGGGAAACGAAAGGACATTATGAGAAATGTGTATTATGAGTGTTTTTAAGTTCCATAAGTACCAAAAACCTAAAACCCACAAATAACACTCTTTATAGAGAAAAACAATAAATAAAAAAATAGCAAATTTTGTTTTTTTTTGTTATTCATCTTCATAGTTACCAAGATGACAAAATTCTGGCAAAATTCAGGTAAATTATGTGGAAAAAAGAACATTATCAAAAAAGTTAATTATAGATTTTTTTTCGGACTGTTATGTACCAAACCCTAAAGTGCATGCAAAGCCACCTATATATGGAAATTAAACGACTTTAGAAGAAACCTGTCTTTTGAGTGTTTTTTTTAGCATGTTAGGCACCAAAACGATAAGTACCATTGAAGTCACTCAATATGGGAATCCAAAACAAAATTACTGAAAACATGTCTTCTCAGTGTTTTACGTAGAAAAACGCTAAAACGGATGCAAACCAACCAATACGAAGAAATAGAAAAACATCACCAAAAAAAATAGCAATTTTTTAAATGTTTTTGAACTTGTTACCTACAAAAAACGCGAAAATGCATACAAAGCACTCTATATTGGGAAACAAAAGGATATCACGAGAAACGTGTATAATGAGTGTTTTATAGTTTCACAAAATCCACAAGGCAAAAAACACAAAAACTCGTATATATGGAGAAGTTTCTTATATACCAAAATGCTGAAAATCATAACACTCTTAATTGAAAAACAGAACAACCTTACTAAATGCGTGTATTTTGAGTGTTTTTTTCACATTCTTAGTTAAAAAAAAACGAAATTTCATGCGAATATAGCTTTACGTGGGAAAAAAATGACATTACCAGAAAAGTGTCTTTTGAGTGTTTTTGAGTGTTAGGCAATAAAGCACTAAAAAGCAGGGCAATCACATTACATGGAATAAAACCAACGTTTACCAAGAACTTGCCTTTAAGTGTTTTTCAGTTCCTTATATGCGCTAAAACGCATGCAAAACACACTTTATATAGAAACAAAATAACATTACCAACAACAGGTATTTTCAGTGTTTTTTAATCATGTTATCTATAAAAAACGCTTAAATACATGCAAAGAACCTTATGTTTGGGAAAAGAAAGAATATTACAAGAATCGTGTATTATGAGAGTTTTTAAATTCCTTAAGAACCAAAAAGCTAAAACCCACAAGTAACACTCTTTATTTAGGAAAAAAATAAAAATAAATAGGAAAATAGGATTTTTTTAAATTTTTTTATTCATCTTCATAGGTACCGAGATGCCAAAATTCTGGCAAAATTCAGGGCAATTATGTGATAAAAGATCATTATCAAAAAAGTTAATTTTAGCTTTTTTTCGGACTGTTATTTACCAAACCCTAAAGTGCATGCAAAGCCACCTATATAAGGAAATTAAACGACTTTACCAGAAACCTGTCTTTTGAGTGATTTTCAGCTTGTTAGGCATCAAAATGATAAATAATATGGAAGTCACTCTATATGAGAATCCAAAAAAAAATACTGAAAACGTGTCTTTTCTGTGTTTTAGGTAGAAAAACGCTAAAACGGATGCAAACCAACCAATATGAAGAAATAGAATATTACCAAAAAGGTATATTTTGAGTGTTTTTAATCTTGTTACCTACAAAAAACGCAAAAAAGGATGAAAAGCACTCTATATTGGGAAACAAAAGGACATTACGAGAAACTTGAATAATGAGTGTTTTATAGTTTCACAAGAACCACAAGGCAAAAAGCGCAAAAACTCGTGTATATGGAGAAGTTTCTTAGTTACCAAAACGCTGGTACTCATGAATAACACTCTTAAATGAGAAATATAACAACCTTACGAAATGCGTGTATTTTGAGTGTTTTTCACATTCTTATTTACCAAAACCCCAAATTGCATGCAAAACTACCTTTATGTTGGTAAGAAATGACATTACCAGAAAAGTTACTTTGGGTGTTTTTGAGCGTGTTAGGCAATAAAGCACTAAAAAGCAGGGCAATAACATTACATGGGAATGAAACCAACTTTTACCAAGAACTTGCCTTTAAGTTTTTTTGAGCTCCTTACATACCAAAACGCTAAAACGAATGCAAAACACCCTTTATGGAGAATTAGAATAACATTACCAAAAACATGTATTTTGAGTGTTTTTGATGATGCTACCCATAAAAACGCGAAAATACATGCAAAGAACCCTATGTTTGGGAAACGAAAAGACATTACGAGAAATGTGTATTATGAGTGTTTTTAAGTTCCTTAAGAACCAAAAAACTAAAACCCACAAATAACACTTTTTATAAAGAAAAAATAAATAAATATATAAAAAAAAAAAACAATTTTTAAATTTTTTTATTCATCTTCATAGGTACCGAGATGCCAAAATTCTGGGAAAATTCTGGGCAATTATGTGATACAAGAATATTATCAAAAAAGTTAATTTTAGCTTTTTTTTCGGAATGTTACGTACCAAACTCTAAAGTGAATGCAAAGCCACCTACATGAGGAAATTAAACAACTTTACGAGAAACCTTACTTTTGAGTTTTTTTCAGTATGTTAGGCACCAAAACGATAATAATATGGAAGTCACTCAATATGGGAATCCAAAACAAAATTACTGAAAACGTGTCTTTTCAATGTTTTACGTAGAAAAATGCTAAAAAGGATGCAAACCAACCAATATGAAGAAATAAAATAACATTACCAAAAATGTATAATTTGAATGTTTTTGAGCTTGTTACCTAAATGGATGCAAAGCATTGCAAAACAAAAGGACATTCTGAGAAACGTGTATAATAAGTGTTTTATAGTTCCACAAGAACCAAAAGGCAAAAAACAAATACTCGTGTACCTAAAGAAGTTTCTTAGATACCAAAATGATGAAACTCATGAATAACACTTTTAATTGAGAAACAGAATTACCTTACAAAATGTGTGTATTTTGAGTATTTTTCACATTCTTACTTACGAAAATCCCAAATTACATGCGAAACTAGCTTTATGTGGGAAATAAATGACACTACCAGAAAAGTGTCTTTTGAGTGTTTTTGAGCGTTATATGCATCAAAGCACTAAAAAGCAGAACAATCACATTACATTGGAATAAAACCAATTTTTACGAAGAATAAAAAAAAAAGAACAAGCTTACAAAATGAGTGTATTTTGGGTGTTTTTCACATTCTTAGTTACCAAAACCCCAAATTGCATGCGAAATATTGTGGGATAAAAATGTGGGAAAAAAATGACATTAACATAAAAAAGTTGTTTTGAGTGTTTTTGAGCGTGGTAGGAAATAAAGCACTAAAAAGCAGGGCAATCACATTACATAGGGATGAAACCAATTTTTACCAAGAACTTCCCTTTAAGATTTTTTGGGCTCCTTACATACAAAAACGCTAAAACGCATGCAAAACAACCTTTATGGAGAAACAGAATAACATTAGCAAAAACACGTATTTTGAGTGTTTTTGATCATGTTACCTATAAAAACACTTAAATACATGTTTGGGAAACGAAAAAAAAAACATTACGAGAAACGTGTATTATGAGTGTTTTTAAGTTTCTTAAGTACCAAAAAGCTAAGAGCCACAAATGACACTCTTTATAGAGAAAAAAAAAAAAAAAATATATATATATATATATAAATAAATAAAAAAATAGCATTATTTTTTTGTTATTCATATTCATAGGTACTGAGATGCCAAAAGTCTGGCAAAATTTAGGGAAATTATGTGGAAAAAAGAAAATTATCCAAAAAAGTTAATTTTAGCTTTTTTACCAATTTTAGCTGTTATGTACCAAACCCTAAAGTGCATCCAAAGCCACCTATATGGCAAATTACACGACTTTACCAGAAAACTCTCTTTTGAGTGTTTTCTTTTTTTAGCATGTTAGGCATCAAAAGGATAAATAATATGGAAGTCACTCAATATGGGAATGCAAAACAAAATTACTGAAAACGTTTCTTTTCCGTGTTTTACGTAGAAAAACGCTAAAACGGATGGAAACCAACCAATATGAAGAAATAGAATAACGTTACCAAAAAGGTATATTTTCAGTGTTTTTGAGCCTGTTAACCACAAAAAACGCGAAAATGGATGCAAAGCACTCTATATTGGGAAACAAAAGGACATTACGAGAAACGTGTATAATGAGTGTTTTATCGTTTCACAAGAACGACAAGGCAAAAAAACGCAAAAACTCGTATATATGGATAAGTTTCTTAGATACCAAAATGCTGAAACTCATGAATAACACTCTTAATTGAGAAACAGAATAAATAACCTTACTAAATGCGTGTATTTTGAGAGCTTTTCACATTCTTAGTTACCAAAACCCCAAATTACATGCGAAACCAGATTTATGTGGGAAAAAATGACATTCCCAGAAAAGTGTTTTTTGAGTGTTTTTGAGCGTGATAGGATATAAAGCACTAAAAAGCAGGGGAATCACATTAAATTCGAATCAAACCAATTTTTACAAAGAACTTGCCTTGAAGTGTTTTTGAGCTCCTTATATACCAAAACGTTAAAACGCCTGCAAAAAAACACTTTATGGAGAAACAGATTAACATTACCAAAAACATGTATTTTGAGTGTTTTTGATCATTTTATCTATCAAAACGCTTAAATACATAAAAAGAACCTTATGTTTGGGAAACAAAAGGACATTACGAGAAACGTTTATTATGAGTGTTTTTAAGTTCCTTAAGTACCAAAAAGCTAAAACCCACAAATAAAACTCTTTATTTAGAAAAAAAATAAAATAAATAAAATAAATAAAAAAAAATACAAAAATATATATTTTTTTCATTTATCTTCATAGGTACCGAGATGACAAAATTTTGGGAAAATTCAGGGCAATTATGTGATAAAAGAATATTATCAAAATAGTTGATTTTAGCTTTTTTTCGGACTGTTATGTACCAAACCCTAAAGAGCATGCAAAGCCTTCTATATGAGAAAAATGAATGATTTTACCAGAAATGTGTCTTTTGAGTGTTTTTCAGCATGTTAGGCACCGAAACGATAAATAATAATGAACTCACTCAATATGGGAATACAAAACAAAATTACTTAAAACGTGTCTTCTCAGTATTTTACGTAGAAAAACGCAAAAACGGATGCAAACCAACCAATATCATGAAATAGAAAAACATTACCAAAAAGGTACATTTTGAGTGTTTTTGAGCTTGTTACCTACAAATAAAACGCAAAAATTGATACAAAGCACTCTATACTGGGAAAGAAAGGGACATTGCGAGAAAAGTGTATAATGAGTGTTTTATAGTTCAAAAGAACCACAAGGCAAAAAACGCAAAAACTCGTGTATATGGAGAAGTTTCCTAGATACCAAAATGCTGAAAATCATGAATAACACTCTTAATTGAGAAACAGAACAACCTTACTAAATGCGTGTATTTTGGGTGCTTTTCATATTCTTAGTTACCCAAAACCCAAATTGATTGCGAAACCAGCTTTATGTGGTAAAAAAAAAAATGACATTTCCAGAAAAGTGTCTATTTAGTGTTTTTGAGCGTGATTAGCAGTAAAGCATTAAAAAGAAGGGCAATCACATTACATGGGAATAAAACCAATGTTTACCAAGAACTTGCGTTTAAGTGTTTTTGAGCTCCTTATATACCAAAACGCTAAAACGCATGCAAAACACACTTTATGGAGAAACAGAATAACATTACCAAAAATATGTACTTTGAGTGTTTTTGATCATGTTACCAACACTTAAATACATGCTGAGAATCCTATTTGTGGGAAACGAAAGGACATTACGAGAAACGTGTATTATGAGTGTTTTTTTAATTCATTAAATACCAAAAAGCTAAACGCCACAAATAACTTTCTATTGAGAGAAAAAAATAAATAAATATATACGATAATTTTTTTCTTTCTTATTCATCTTCACAGGTACCGAGATGCCGAAATTCGGGCAAAATTCATGAAATTTTGTGAAATAAGAACATTATTAAAAAAGTTAATTTTAGCTTCTTTTTTTTCGACTGTTATGTAGCAAACACTAAAGTGCATGCAAAATCACCTATATGTTAGGCACCAAAACGATAAATAACATGGAAGTCACTCTATATGGGAATCCAAAACAAAATTACTGAAAACGTGTCTTTTCGGTGTTTTACGTAGAAAAAACGCTGAAACGGATGCAAACCAACCAATATGAAAAAAAAAATAGAATAATATTACCAAAATGGTATATTTTGAGTATTTTTTGAGATTGTTACCTACAAAAAAGGTGAAAATGGATGCAAAGCACTCCCTATTGGGAAACAAAAGGACATTACGAGAAACGTGTATAATGAGTGTCTTATTATTTTCTAGCAAAAGAACTTGTGGTTCACAAGAACCACAAGGCAAAAAATGCAAAAACTCGTGTATATAAAGAAGTTTCTTAGATACCAAAATGCTGAAACTCATGAATAAGAATCATAATTGAGAAACAGAACAACCTTACCAAAAGCGTGTATTTTCAGTGTTTTTCACATTTTTAGCAAAATCCCAAATAGCATGCGAAACTAGCTTTATGTGAGAAAAAAATGACATTACCAGAAGTATCTTTTGAGTGTTTTTGAGCGTGTTAGGCAATATAGTACTCAAAAGTAGGGCAATCACATTACATGGGAATAAAACCAACTTTCACCAAGAACTTGCCATTATGTGTTTTTGAGCTTCTTACATACCAAAACGCTCAAACGCATGCAAAACACTCCTTTATGGAAAAGCAGAAAAACATTACAAAAAATGTGTGTTTTAAGTGTTTTTCATTATGTTACCTATAAAAACGCTTAAATACATGCAAAGAACCCTATCTTTGGGAAACGAAAGGACATTACGAAAAACGTGTATTATGACTGTTTTTAAGTTCCTTAAGTACCAAAACGTTAAAACCCACAAATAACACTCTTTAAAGAGAAAAAAATAAAATAAAAAAAAAATAAAAACAGCAATTTTATGTATTGATTTTCATAAGTACCGAGATGCCAAAATTCTGCCAAAAATCAGGAAATTTATGTGGAAAAAAGAATATTATGAAAAAAGCTATAATTAAGCAAACCCTAAAGAGCATGCAAAACCACCTATATGAGGAAATTAAACGACTTTACCAGAAACCTGTCTTTTCAGTGTTTTTCAGCATGTTAGGCAGCAAACCGATAAATAATAAGGAAGTCAGTCAATATGTTAATCCAAAACAAAATTACTGAAAACGTGTCTTTTCAGTGTTTTACGTAGAAAAAACGCTAAATCGGATGCAATGCGACGAATATGAAAAAAATAGAATAACATTACCAAAAAGTGTTTTTGAGCTTTTTACCTATAAAAAACGCGAAAATGGATGTAAAAGCACTCTATATTGGGAAGCAAAAGGACATTTAGAGAAACGTGTATAATGATTGTTTTATAGTTTCACACGAACCACAAGGCAAAAAACGGAAAAACTCGTGTATATAGAGAAGTTTCTTTTATACCAAATGCTGAAATGCATGAATAACATTTTAAATTGAGAAACAGAACTACCTTACCAAATGTGTGTATTTTGAGTGTTTTTCACATTCTTAGTTACGAAAATCCCAAATTACATGCGAAACTAGCTTTATGTAGGGAAAAAAAAAAGATATTACCAGAAAAGTGTCTTTTGAGTGTTTTTTGAGCGATATATGCAACAAAGCACTAAAAAGCAGAACAATCACATTACATGGGAATAAAACCAACTTTTACGAAGAACTTGCCTTTGTGTTTTTTTTTTTTTTAACTCCTGACATACCAAAACGCTAAAACGCATGCAGAATACCCTTTATGGAGAAACAGAGTAACATTACCAAAAACATGTATTTTGAGTGTTTTTGATCATGTTATTTATAAAAAACGCTTAAATACATGCAAAGGACATTACGAGAAACGTGTATTATGAGTGTTTTTAAGTTCCTTAAGTGCCAAAAACGATAAAACCCACAAATAACACTTTATAGAGAAAAAAATAAATAAAATAAAAAAAATGTTTATTCATCTTCATAGGTACTAAGATGCCAAAATTCTGGCAATATTCTTTGGGAATCGAAAACAAAATTACTGAAAACGTGTCTTTTCGGTGTTTTACGTAGAAAAACGCTAAAACGGATGCAAACCAACCAATATCAAGAAATAGAAAAATATTACCAAAAAGGTATATTTTGAGTGTTTTTTTAGCTTGTTACCTACAAAAAACGCGAAAATGGATGCAAAGCACTCCCTATTGGGAAAAAAAAGGACATTACGAGAAACATGTCTTATTATTTTCGGGCAAAAGAACTTGTGGTTCACAAGAACAACAAGGCAAAAAATGCAAAAACTCATGTATATAAAGAAGTTTCTTAGATACCAAAATGCTGAGACTCATGAATAACAATCTTAATTGAAAAAAACAACAACATTGCCAAATGCGTGTATTTTGAGTGTTTTTTAACATTCATAGTTAGCAAAACCCCAAATAGCATGCAAAACTAGCTTTATGTGGGAAAATAATGAAGTATCTTTTGAGTGTTTTTGAGCGTGTTAGGCAATAAAGCACTAAAAAGCAGGGCAATCATATTACATTAGAATAAAACAAATTTTTACCATGAACTTGCCTTGAAGTGTTTTTGAGCTCCTTATATACCAAATCGCTAAAACGCATACAAAACACTCCTTTATGGAGAAGCAGAATAACATTACAAAAAAAACAAGTGTTTTTGAGTGTTTTTTATCATGTTACCTATGAAAACGCTTAAATACATTCAAAGATCCCTATATTTGGGAAATGAAAGGACATTACGAGAAATGTGTATTATGAATGTTTTTAAGTTCCTTAAATACCAAAACGTTAAGACCTACAAATAACACTCTTTATAGAGAAAAAAAAATAAAAAAATAGTTTTTTTATTTTTTTGTTATTGATGTTCATATGTACCAAGATGCCAAAATTCTGCCAAAATTCAGGGAAATTATGTAGAAAAAAGAACTTTATCGAAAAAGTTAATTATACCTTTTTTTTCGGAGTTATGTACCAAACCATAAAGTGTATGCAAAGCCACCTATTTGGGAAAATTTAACGACTTTACAAGAAACCTGTCTTTTGACAGGTTTTTCGATAATATGAAAGTAACTCTATATGTAAATCCAAAACAAAATTACTGAAAACGTGTCTTTTAAAAGATTTACGTAGAAAAACGCTAAAACGGATGCAAACCAACTAATATGAAAAAAAAAAAAAAAATAGAATAACATTACCATAAAAGTATATTTTGTTTTCTTGTGCTTGTTACATAAAAAAAAAAACGCAAGAATGGATGCAAAGCACTGTATATTAGGAAAAAAAAGGACATAATGAGAAACGTATATAATGAGTGTTTTATAGTTTCACCAGAATCACAAGGCAAAAAACGCAAAAACTCGTCTGTGTGGAGAAGTTTCTAAGATACCAAAATGCTGAAACTCATGAATAACACTCTTAATAAATAAAACAGAGCAACCTTACTAAATGCGTGTATTTTGAGTGTTTTTTTTTTACATTCTTAGTTACCAAAACCCCAAATTCCATGCGAAACTAGCTTTACGTGGGAAAAAAATGACAATGCCAGAAAAGTGTCTTTGAGCGTTTTTGAGCGTGTTAAGCAATAAAGCACTAAAAAGCTAGGCAATCACATTACATGGGAATAAAACCAACTTTTACGAAGAACTTGCCTTTTAGTGTTTTTGACATACATTTAGTAAGGTTGTTCTGTTTCTCAATTAAGAGTGTTATTCATGAGTTTCAGCATTTTAGTATCTAGGAAACTTCAACATATACACGAGATTTGGCATTTTTTGCCTTGTGTTTTTTTGGACTATAAAGCATTAATTATACACTTTTCTCGCAATGTCCCTTTGTTTCCCAATATAGAGAGCTTTCAATCAATTTTTGCGTTTTTTTTTTGTAGGTAACAAGCTCAAAAACACTCAAAATATACATTTTTGGTAATGTTTTTCTGCTTCTTGGTTGGTTTACATTAGTTTTAACGTTTTTTTACGTAAAACACTAAGAAGACACGTTTTCAGTAATTTTCTTTTGGATTCCAACATTTAGTGAGTTCCTTATTATTTATCATTTTGGTGCCTAACATGCTGAAAAACACTGAAAAGACAGATTTTTGGTAAGGTCTTTAATTTCCTCATATGCGAGGGCTTGCATGTCTTTTGAGTGTTTTTGAGCGTGTTACGCAATAAAGCACTAAAAGGAAGGGCAATCACATTACATGGGAATAAAACTAAATTTTACGAAGAACTTGCCTTTAAGTGTTTTTCAGCTCCTTACATACCAAACCGCTGAAACGAATGCAAAAAACATTTTATGGAGAAACAGAATAATATTACCAAATACATGTATTTTGAGTTTTTTTGATTATGTTATCTATAAAAACGCTTAAATACATACAAAGAACCTTATGTTTGCGAAACGAAAGGACATTACGAGAAATCTGTATTATAAGTGTTTTTATGTTCCTTAAGTACCAAAAAGCTAAAACCCACAAATAACACTCTTTATTTAGAAAAAAAAAAGTAAGAAAAAAAAAAAAAATAGGATTTTTATTTTTTTTGTTATTCATCTTCATAGGTACCGAGATGCCAAAATTCTGGGAAAATTCAGGGCTATTATATGATAAAAGAAAATGATCAAAAAATTTATTTTAGCTTTTTTTCGGACTCTTATGTACCAAACCCTAAAGTGTATCCAAAGACTCCTTTATGAAGAAAATTAAACGACCTTACCAGAAATCTGTTTTTTGATTGTTTTTCAGCATGTTAGGCACAAAAGCGATAAATAATAAGGAACTCCCTCTATATGAGAATCCAAAACAAAATTGCTGAAAACGTGTCTTTTCTCTGTTTTACGTAGAAAAACGCTAAAACGGATGCAAACCAACCGATATCAAGAAATAGAAAAAAACATTACCAAAAAGGTATATTTTGAGTGTTTTTTAGCTTGTTACCTAAAAAAAACGCGAAAATTTATGCAAAGCACTCTATATTAGAAAACAAAAGGACTTTACAAGAAAAGTGTATGATGAGTTTTTTATAGTTCAAAAGAACCAAAAGGCAAAAAACCCAAAAAACTCGTGTGTATGGAGAAAGTTCCTAGATACCAAAATGCTGAAACTCATGAATAACACTCTTAATTGAGAAGCAGAACAACTTTACTAAATGCGTGTATTTTGAGTGCTTTTCACATTCTTAGTTACCAAAACCTCAAATTGCATGCGAAACCACCTTTATGTTAGAAAAAAAAGACATTACCAGAAAAGTGTCCTTTAAGTGTTTTTTTTTTTTTTTTTTAGCGTGATAGGCAATGAAGCATTAAAAAGCAGAGTAATCATATTACATTGGAATAACACCAATTTATACCAAAAACTTGCCTTTAAGTTTTTTTGAGCTTCTTATGTACCAAACCGCTAAAAGGCATGGAAAACAAACTTTATGGAGAATAACATTACCAAAAACATGTATTTTGAGTGTTTTTGATCATGTTATTTATAAAAACGCTTAAATACATGCAAAGAACATTATGTTTGGGAAACGAAAGGACATTACGAGAAACGTGTATTATGAAAGTTTTTAAGTTCCTTAAGTACTAAAACAGCTAAAACCCACAAATAACACTCTTTATAGAGAGAAAAAAAAAGAAAAAAAAATATTTTTTTTTGTTATTCATCTTCATAGGTACTAAGATGCCAAAATTCTGGCAATATTCTTTGGGAATCGAAAACAAAATTATTTAAAACTTGTCTTTTCGGTGTTTTACGTAGAAAAACGCTAAGACAGACGAAAACCAACCAATATGAAGAAATAGAATAACATTTCCAAAAAGGTATATTTTTTAGTGTTTTTGTGCTTGTTACCTACAAAAAAACGCAAAAATGGATGCAAAGCACTCCCTATTTGGAAAGAAAAGGACATTACGAGAAATATGTATAAGAAGTGTTTTATTATTTTCGGGGAAAGGATCGTTTCTCGTAATGTTCTTTCGTTTCCCAAACATAAGGTTCTTTGCATGTATTTAAGCGTTTTTATAGATAACATGATCAAAAACACTCAAAATACATGTATTTGGTAATGTTATTCTGTTTCTCCATAAAATGTATTTTGCATGCGTTTTAGCGTTTTGGTATGAAAGGAGCTCAAAAACACTTAAAGTCAAGTTCTTGGTAAAATTTTGTTTTATTCACATGTAATGTGATTGCCCTGGCTTTTAGTGCTTTATTGCGTAACATGCTCAAAAAAAACTCTGAAAAGACATGCAAATCCTCCCATATGAGGAAATTAAAGACCTTACCAGAAATCTGTCTTTTGAGTGTTTTTTAGCATGTTAGGCACAAAAACGAAAAATAATACGGAACTCACTGCATGTGGGAATCAAAAAGAAAATTACTGAAAACGTTTCTTCTCAGTGTTTTACGTAGAAAAAAAAAACACTAAAACTGATACAAACCAACAAATATCAAGAAGCAGAAAAATATGATCAAAAATGTATATTTTGAGTGTTTTTGAGCTTGTTACCTACAAAACAACGCAAAAATGGATACAAAGCACTCTATATTGGGAAACAAAGGGACATTGCGAGAAAAGTGTATAATGAATGTTTTATAATTCAAAAAAACCACAAGGCAAAAAACGCAAAAACTCGTGTATATGCTGAAACTCATGAATAACACTCTTAATTGAGAAACAGAGCAACCTTACTAAATGCGTGTCAAAAACACTAAAAGGCAAGTTCTTCGTAAAATTTAGTTTTATTCCCATGTAATGTGATTGCCCTGCTTTTTAGTGCTTTATTGCCTAACACGCTCAAAAACATTCAAAGACACTTTTCTGGTAATGCCATTTTTTTCTCACAAAAAGCTAGTTTCGCATGGAATTTGGAGTTTTGGTAACTAAGAATGTAAAAAAAACATTCAAAATACACGTATTTAGTAAGGTTGTTCTGTTTCTTGATTAAGAGTATTATTCATGAGTTTCAGTATTTTGGTATCTTAGAAACTTCTCCATACAGTCGAGTTTTTGCATTTTTTGCTTTGTGATTCTGGTGAAACTATGAAACAATTACTATACACGTTTCTCGTTATGTCCTTTTTTTCCTTATATGCATTCATTTTCGCGTTTCTTTTTTTTTTGTAACAAGCTCAAAAACACACAAAATATACTTTTTTGGTAATGTTATTCTATTTCTTCATATTGGTTGGTTTGCATCCGTTTTAGCGTTTTTCTACGTAAATCTTTTAAAAGACACGTTTTCAGTTATTTTGTTTTGGATTTCCATATAGAGTGACTTTCATATTATTTATCGTTTTGGTGCCTAACATGCAGAAAAACACTCAAAAGACAGATTTCTTATAAAGTCGTTAAATTTCATCAGATAGGTGGCTTTGCATACACTTTATGGTTTGGAACATAAAACATAAAAATTAACTTTTTCAATAATGTTTTTTTTTCACATAATTTCCCTGAATTTTTGCATAATTTTGGCATCTTGGTACCTATGAACATAAATAACAAAAAAATAAAAATGCCGTTTTTTTATTTATTTTTTATTTTTTTCTCTATAAAGAATGTTTATTGTAGGTTTTAACGTTTTGGTACTAAAGGAACTTAAAAACATTTATAATACATATTTCTTCTAATGTTTTTTCTTTTTCCAAATATGGGGATCTTTGCATATATTTAAGCGTTTTTATAGCTAACATGATAAAAAACACAAAACACTTGTTTTTGGTAATGTTATTCTGGTTCTCCATAAAGGAGTGTTTTGCATGCGTTTTAGCGATTTGGTATGTAAAGAGGTGAAAAACACTTCAAGGCACATTCTTGGTAAAAGTTGGTTTTATTCCAATATAATATGATTGGCCTGCTTTTTAGTGCTTTATTGCCTAACACGCTCAAAAACACTGAAAAGACACTTCTGGTAATGTCATTTTTTTCCCCACATAAAGCTAGTTTCGCATGCTATTAGGGGTTTTGCTAAGAATAAGAAAAAAATCACTCAAAATACACGCATTCTGTTCTGGTTCCCAATTATCACGCTCAAAAAACACTTAAAAGACACTTTTCTGGTAGTGTCATTTTTTTCTTACATAAAGGTGGTTTCGCATGCAATTTGAGGTTTTGGTAACTTATAATGTGAAAAGCACTCAAAATACACGCATTTAGTAAGGTTGTTCTGTTTCTTAATTAAGAGTGTTATTCATGAGTATCAGCATTTTGGTATCTAGGAAACTTCTCCATATACACGAGTTGTGTTTTTTGCCTTTTGGTTCTTTTGAACTATAAAAATCTCATTATACACTTTTCTTCCAAAGTCCTTGTGTTTTCTAATATAGAGAGCTTTGCATCAATTCTCGAGTTTTTTTGTAGGTAACAAGCTCAAAACACTCAAAATATACCTTTTTGGTAATGTTTTTCTATTTCTTGATATTGGTTGGTTTTCATCCGTTTTAGCGTTTTTCTACGTAAAACACTGAAAAGACACGTTTTCAGCAATTTTATTTTTGGATTCTCATATAGAGTGAGTTCTTTATTTTTTAACGTTTTTGTGCCTAACATGCTGAAAAACACTGAAAAAAAAATAGATATCTGGTAAGGTCGTTTAATTTCCTCATATGGGAGTCTTTGGATGCAGAGTCCGAAAAAAAGCTAAAATTTATTTTTTTTGACAATTTTCTTTTATCATATAATAGCCTTGAATTTTCCCAGAATTTTGGCATCTCGGTACCTATGAAGATAACAAAAAAATAAAAATCCTATTTTTTATTTTCTTACTTTTTTTTTTTTTGTAAATAAAGAGTGTTATTTGTGGGTTTTAGCTTTTTGGTACTTAAGGAACTTAAAAACACATTTCTCGTAATGTCCTTCCGTTTTGGAAACATAAGGTTCTTTGCATGTATTTAAGCGTTTTTATAGATAACATGATCAAAAACACTCAAAATATATATTTTTGGTAATTTTATTCTCTTTCTCCATAAAAGATGTTTTGCATGCGTTTTAGCGTTTTGGTATATAATGAGCTCAAAAACACTTAAAGGTAAGTTCTTGGTAAACGTTGTTTTTATTCCCATGTAATGTGATTGCCCTGCTTTTTAGTGCTTTATTGCCTAACACGCTCAAAAACACTCAAAAGACTCTTTTCTGCTAATATCATTTTTTTCCCACATAAAGGTAGGTTTGCATGGAATTTGGGGTTTTGGTAACTAAGAATGTGAAAAAATCTCAAAACACAGGCATTTAGTAAGGTTGTTCTATTTCTTAATTAAAAGTGTTATTCATGAGTTTCAGCATTTTGGTATGTAAGAAACTTTTCTAATACACACATTTGGTAAGGTATTTCTATTTCAAAATTAAAAGTGTTATTCATGAGTTTCAGCTGTTTGGTATGTACACGAGTTTTTGAGTTTTTTACCTTGTGGTTCTTTTGAAACTATAAAACACTCATACACGTTTCTCGTAATGTCCTTTTCTTTGTTAATATAAAATGCTTTCCATCCATTTTTGCATTTTTTGTAGGTAACAAGATCAAAAATCACATCAAAATATATCTTTTTAGTAATGTTATTCTTTTTCTTCATATTGGTTTGTTTACATCTGTTTTAGTTTTTTTCTACGTAAATCACTGAAAAGACACGTTTTCAGTAATATTGTTGAAATTGCTGAAAAACACTCAAAAGACAGGTTTCTGGTAAAGTCGTGTAATTTCCCCATATAGGTGGATTTGCATGCACTTCAGGGTTTGTACATAACTCCGGAAAAAAACTAAAATTACGTTTTTTTTATAATGATTTTTTTTTACAAAATTTCTGTAAATTTTGCCAGAATTTTAGCATATCCGTAACTGTGAAGATGAATAAATTTTTTTTTTCTCTCTATATAAATAATGTTATTTGTGGGTTTTAGGTTTTTGATACTTAAGGAACTTAAAAACATTCAAATTACACGTTTCTCGTAATATCCTTTCGTTTCCCAAAAATAGGATTCTTTGCATGTATTTAAGCGTTTCTATTGGTAACTCCTCGGTTATTGGTAACATCTCGGTATCTGTGAAGATGAATAAGAAAGAAAAAATATCGTATTTTTTTTATTTATTTATTGTTTCTCAATAAAGAGTGTTATTTGTGGCTTTTAGCTTTTTGGTAATTAATGAACTTAAAAACACTCACAAAACACGATTTTCGTAATGTCCTTTTGTTATACAAACATTGGGTTTTTTACATGTTTTTAAGCGTTTTTATAGGTTACATGATCAAAAACACTCAAAATACATGTTTTTGGTAATGTTATTCTGTTTCTCCATAAAGGATGTTTTGCACCGTTTTAGCGATTTGGTATGTAAGGAGTTAAAAAACACTTAAAGGCAAGTTCGTAAAAGTTGCTTTTATTCCCATGTAATGTGATTGTTCTGCTTTTTAGCGATTTGTTGCATATCTCGCTCAAAACACTAAAAAGACACTTTTTTGGTAAAGTAATTTTTTTTCCCACATGAAGGTAGTTTCGCATGTAATTTGGCATTTTCATAACTAAGAATGTGAAAAACACTCAAAATACACAATTTGGTAAGGTAGTTTTGTTTATCGATTAAAAGGGTTATTCATGCATTTCATCATTTGATAAGTTTCTCTATATACACGAGTTTTTTGCGTTTATTGCCTTGTGGTTCTTTTAAAACTATAAAACACTCATTATACACGTTTCTCGTAATATCCTTTTGTTTCCTAATATAGAGTGCTTTACATCCATTTTTGCATTTTTTTGTAACAAGCTCAAAAACACTCAAAATAGATCTTTTTGGTAATGTTATTCTATTTCTTCGTATAGGTTGGTTTGCATACTCTTTACCGTTTTTCTACGTAAAACACTGAAAAGACATGTTTTCAGTAAATTTGTTTTGGATTCACATATTGACTGACTTCTATATTATTTATTGTTTTGGTGCCTAACATGCTGAAAAACACTGAAAAGACAGGTTTCTGGTAATGTCGTTTAAATTCCCTATATAGGTGGCTTTGCATGCAGTTTAGGGTTTGCTACATAACAATCCGGATAAAAAAGCTATAAGTAACTTTTCTGGTAATGTTCTTTTTTCCACATAATTTCCCTGAATTTTGGTAGAATTTTTGCATCTCGGTACGTATAAGGATGAATAACAAAAAAAGATAAAAAAAAATCAGATTTTTTAATAAAAATTTTTTTTTCTTTCTAAATAAAGAGTTTTATTTGTGGGTTTTAGCTTTTAGGTACTGAAGGAACTTAAAAAAAACACTCACAATACACGTTTCTCGTAATGTCCTTTCGTTTCCCAAACATAAGGTTCTTTGCATGTATTTAAGAGTTTTTATAGATAACATGATCAAAAACACTTAAAATACATGTATTTGGTAATAATATTCTGTTTCTCAAAAAAAAAAAAAAATGTATTTTGCATGCGTTTTAGCGTTTTGGTATGTAAGGAGCTCAAGAACACTTAAAGGCAAGTTCTTGGTAAAATTTGGTTTTATTCCCATGTAATGTGATTGCCCTTCCTTTTAGTGCTTCATTGCGTAACATGCTCAAAAACACTCAAAAGACATGCAAGGCGTCGCATATGAGGAAATTAAAGACCTTACCAGTAATCTATCTTTTGAGTGTTTTTCAGCATGTTAGGCACCAAAACGATAAATGATAAGGAACTCACTATATATGGGAATCGAAAAGAAAATTGCTGAATACTTGTCTTCTCAGTGTTTTACGTAGAAAAACGCTAAAACTGATGCAAACCAACCAATATAAAGAAGCAGAAAACATTACGAAAAATGTATTTTTTGAGTGTTTTTGAGCTTGTTACCTACAAAAAAAACGCAAAAATTGATACAAAGCACTCTATATTGGGAAACAAAGGGACATTGCGAGAAAAATGTATAATGAATGCTTTATAGTTCAAAAAAAAAAAAAAAACACAAGGCAAAAAATGCAAAAACTCGTGTATATGGAGAAGTTTCCTAGGTACCAAAATGCTGAAACTCATGAATAACACTCAATTGAGAAACAGAACAACCTTACTAAATGCGTGTCAAAAACACTAAAAGGCAAGTTCTTCGTAAAATTTGGTTTTATTCCCATGTAATGTGATTGCTTTGCTTTTTAGTGCTCTATTGTCTAACACGCTAAAAAACACTCAATGACACTTTTTTGGTAATGTCATTTTTTTCCAATATAAAGCAAGTTTCGCATGGAATTTGGGGTTTTGGTAACTAAGAATGTAAAAAAACACTCATAATACAAGCATTTAGTAAGGTTGCTCTGTTTCTTGATTAAGAGTGTTATTCATGAGTTTCAGCATTTTTGTATCTTAGAAACTTTTCCAAACAGACGAGTTTTTGCGTTTTTAGCCTTGTGATTCTGGTGAAACTATAAAACACTCATTATACACGTTTCTCGTTATGTCCTTTTTTTTTTCCTAATATACAGTGCTTTGCCTCCATTTTTGCGTTTTTTTTTTATGTAACAAGCTCAAAAACACACAAAATATACTTTTTTGGTAATGTTATTCTATTTTTTCAGATTGGTTGGTTTGCATCCGTTTTAGCTTTTTTCTACGTAAATCTTTTAAAAAGACACGTTTTCAGTAATTTTGTTTTGGATTTCCATATAGAGTGACTTTCATATTATCTATCGTTTTGGTGCCTAACATGCGGAAAAACACTCAAAAGACAGGTTTCTTGGAAAGACGTTAAATTTTCCTAAATAGATGGTTTTGCATACACTTTATTGTTTGGTAGATAACTCTGAAAAAAAAGGTAAAATTAACTTTTTCGATAATGTTCTTTTATCCACATAATGTCCTTTTGTTTCCCAAACATAAGTTTCTTTGCTTGTACTTAAGCGTTTTTATAGATAACATGATCAAAAACAATCAAAATACATGTTTTTGTTAATGTTATTCTGTTTCTCCATAAAGTTTGTTTTGCATGCGTTTTAGCGGTTTGGTATATAAGAGGATAAAAACACTTAAAGGCAAATTCTTCGTAAAAGTTGGTTTTATTCCCATGTAATGTGATCGTTCTGCTTTTTAGTACTTTGTTGCATATCACGCTGAAAAACACTCAAAAGACACTTTTCTGGTAATGTCATTTTTTTTCCCACATGAAGCTAGTTTCGCATGTAATTTGGCATTTTCGTAACTAAGAATGTGAAAAACACTCAAAACACACAATTTGGTAAGGTACCTATGTTTATCGATTAAAAGTGTTATTCATGCATTTATTCATTTTGGTATGTAAGAAATTTCTCTATATACACGAGTTTTTGCGTTTATTGCCTTGTGGTTCTTTTAAAAGTATTAAACACTCATTATACACGTTTCTCGTAATGTCCTTTTGTTTTCTAATATACAGTGTTTTACATCCATTTTTGTTTTTTTTTGTAGATAACAAGCTCAAAAACATTCAAAATATATCTTTTTTGGTAATGTTATTCTTTTTCTTCATATAGGATGGTTTCTATCCGCTTTAGCGTTTTTCTACGTAAAACACTGAAAAGACACGTTTTCAGTAAGTTTCTTTTGGATTCAAATATTGACTGACTTCCATATTATTAATCGTTTTGGTGCCTAACATGATGAAAAACACTAAAAAGAAAGGTTTCTGGTAAAGTCGTTCAACTTCCCTATAAATGTGGCTTTGCATGCACTTTAGGGTTTGGTACATAACAATCCGAAAAAAAAGCTATAATTAACTTTTATAATAATGTTCTTTTTTCCACATAAATTACCTGAATTTTGGCATAATTTTGGCATCTCGGTACCTATAAAGATGAATAAAAAAAAATTCAATTTTTAAATTTTTTTATTTATTTATTTTTTTTTTCTAAAGAGTGTTATTTGTGGGTTTTAGCTTTTTGGTACTGAATGAACTTAAAAATCACTCATAATACACGTTTCTCGTAATGTTCTTTCGTGTCCCAAACATAAGGTTCTTTGCATGTATTTAAGCGTTTTTATAGATAACATGATCAAAAACACTCAAAATACATGTATTTGGTAATGTTATTCTGTTTCTCCATAACATGTATTTTGCATACGTTTTAGCGTTTTGGTATGTAAGGAGCTGAAAAACACTTAAAGGCATGTTCTTGGTAAAATTTGGTTGTATTCCCATGTAATGTGATTGCCCTGGCTTTTATTGCTTTATTGCGTAACACGCTCAAAAACACTGAAAAGACATGCAATGCCTCCTATATGAGGAAATTAAAGACCTTACCTGAAATCTGTCTTTTGAGTGTTTTTTTTTTTAGCATGTTAGGCACCAAAACGATAAATAATAAGGAACTCACTCTATGTGGGAATCCAAAAGAAAATTACTGAAAACGTGTCTTCTCAGTGTTTTACGTAGAAAAACGCTAAAACTGATACAAACCAACCAATATCAAGAAGCAGAAAAACATTACCAAAAATGTATATTTTGAGTGTTTTTGAGCTTGTTACCTACAAAAAAAAAACGCGAAAATGGATACAAAGCACTCTATATTGGGAAACAAAGGGATATTGCGAGAAAAGTGTATAATGAATATTTTATAGTTAAAAAAAAAAAACCACAAGGGAAAAAAGGCAAAAACTCGTGTATATGCTGAAACTCATGAATAACACTCTTAATTGAGAAACAGAGCAACCTTACTAAATGCATGTCAAAAACAATAAAAAGCAAGTTCTTCGTAAAAGTTGGTTTTATTCCCATGTAATGTGATTGCCCTGCTTTTTAGTACTTTATTGCCTAACACGCTCAAAAACACTCAGACAATTTTCTGGTCATGTCATTTTTTCATATATAAAGCTAGTTTCGCATGGAATTTGGGGTTTTGGTAACTAAGAATGTAAAAAAAAAAACACTCAAAATACACGCATTTAGTAAGGATTAAGAGTGTTATTCATGAGTTTCAGTATTTTGGTATTTTAGAAACTTCTCCATAAAGTCGAGTTTTTTCGTTTTTTGCCTTGTGATTCTGGTGAAATTATAAAACACTCATTATACACGTTTCTCATTATATCCTTTTTTTTCCTTATATAGAGTGCTTTGCATCCATTTTCGCGTTTTTTTTTTATGTAACAAGCTCAAAAACACACAAAATATACTTTTATGGTAATGTTATTCTATTTCTTCATATTGGTTGGTTTGCATCCGTTTTAGCGTTTTTCTACGTAAATCTTTTAAAAGACAAGTTTCCAGTAATTTTGTTTTGTATTTCCATATAGAGTGACTCATATTATTTATCGTTTTGGTGCCTAACATGCTTTTTGGTGCCTTTTGCTTCCCAATATAGAGTGCTTTCCATCCATTTTCGCGTTTTTTGTAGGTAACAATTTCAAAAACACTCAAAATATACCTTTTTGGTAATGTTATTCTATTTCTTTATTTTGGTTGGTTTTCATCCGTTTTAGCGTTTTCTACATAAAACACCGAAAAGACACGTTTTCAGTAATTTTGTTTTGGATTCCCATATAGATTGACTTCATTATCATGTTGGTTCCAAACATGCTGAAAAACACTCATAAGACAGTTTTCTGACAAAAACGTTTAATTTTCCCATATAGGTGGCTTTGCATGCACTTTAGGGGTTTGCTACATAACAGTCCGAAAAAAAAGCTAAATTTAACTTTTTTGATAATGTTCTTATTTCATATAATTTCCTGAACTTTGCCCAAATTTTGGCACCTCGTTACCTGTGAAGATGAATAAGAATAAAAAATAATATCGTATTTTTTATTTTATTATTTATTTTTTTCTCAATAAAGAGTGTAATTTTTGGCTTTTAGCTTTTTCGTGCTTAATGAACTTAAAAACACTTATAATACACGTTTCTCGTAATGTCCTTTCATTAATAGGGTTCTTTGCATATATTTAAGCGTTTTTATTAGTAACATGATCAAAAACACTCAAAATACATGTTTTTGGTAATGTTATTCTGTTTCACCATAAAGTGTATTTTGCATGCATTTTTGCGTTTTGGTATATAAGGTACATAAAGGTGGTTTCGCATGCAATTTGAGGTTTTGGTAACTTAGAATGTGAAAAGCACTCAAAATACACGCATTTAGTAAGGTTGTTCTGTTTCATAATTAAGAGTGTTATTCATGAGTTTCAGCTATAGTTTCAACAGAATCACAAGGCAAAAAACGCAAAAACTCGTCTGTGTGGAGAAGTTTCCAAGATATCAAAATGCTGAAACTCATGAATAACACTCTTAATCAAGAAACACAGCAACCTTAATAAATGCGTGTATTATGAGTGTTTTTTTTACATTCTTAGTTACCAAAACCCCAAATTCCATGCGAAACTAGCTTTATATGGGAAAAAATGACATTACCAGAAAAGTGTCTTTGAGTGTTTTTGAGCGTGTTAGGCAATAAAGCACTAAAAAGCAAGGCAATCACATTACATATGAATAAAACCAACTTTTACGAAGAACTTGCGTTTTAGTGTTTTTGACACGCATTTAGTATGGTTGTTCTGTTTCTCAAGTAAGAGTGTTATTCATGAGTTTCAGCATTTTGGTATCTAGGAAACTTTTCCATATACATGAGTTTTTGCGTTTTTGCCTTGTGGTTTTTTTGAACTATAAAGCAAATGCCAAATTACATGCGAAACTACCTTCATATGGGAAAAAAAATGACATTACCAAAAAAGTGTCTTTTTTAGTGTTTTTGAGCGTGATATGCAACAAAGCACTAAAAAGCAGAACAATCACATTACATGGGAATAAAACTAACTTTAACGAAGAACTTGCCTTTAAGTGTATTTTAACTCCTTACATACCAAATTGATAAAACGCATGCAAAACACCCTTTATGGTGAAACAGAATAACATTACCAAAAAACATGTATTTTGAGTGTTTTTGATCATGTAACCTATAAAAACACATAAATACATGTAAAGAACCCTATGTTTGTATAACAAAAGGACATTACGAAAATCGTGTATTATGAGTGTTTTTAAGTTCCTTAAGTACCAAAAAGCTAAAACCCCACAAATAACACTCTTTATAGAGACAAAAAAAAAAAAATTGTTATTCATCTTCATAGGTACGGAGATGCTAAAATTCTGGCTAAATTGAGGGAAATTTTATAAACAAAATCAATATAAAAAAATAATTATAGCTTTTTTCTGGAGTTATGTACAAACCCTGAAGTGCATGCAAATCCACCTATATGGGGAAATTACACGACTTTACCAGAAACCTGTGTTTTGAATGTTTTTTAAGCAATTTCAACAATATTACTTAAAACGTGTCTTTTCAGTGATTTACGTAGAAAAACGCTAAAACGGATGTAAGCAAACAAATATAAAGAAATAAAATAACATTACCAAAAATATATATTTTGATGTGTTTTTTTGAGCTTCTTACCTACAAAAAATGCAAAAATGGATGGAAAGCACTTCATATTGCCAAAAAAAGGGCATTACGAGAAACGTGTATGTGTGTTTTATAGTTTCAAAAGAACCACAAGGTAAAAAACTCAAAAACTCGTGTACATAAAGAAATTTCTTACATACCAAATAGCTGAAACTCATGAATAACACTTTTAATTTTGAAACAGAAATACCTTACCAAATGTGTGTATTAGAAAAGTTTCTTACATACCAAAATGCTGAAACTCATGAATAACACTTTTAATTAAGAAATAGAACAACCTTACTAAATGCCTGTTTTGAGTTTTTTCACATTCTTAGTTACCAAAACCCCACATTCCATGCAAAGCTAGCTTTATGAGGGAAAAAAATGAAGCAGTGTCTTTTGAGTGTTTTTGAGCGTGTTAGGCAATAAAGCACTAAAAAGCAAAGCAATCACATTACATGGGAATAAAAACAACTTTTACCAAGAACTTCCCTTTAAGTGTTTTTGAGCTCATTACATACCAAAACGCTAAAACACATGGAAAACATCTTTTATGGAGAAACAGAATAGAATTACCAAAAACATATATTTTGAGTGTTTTTGATCATATTATCTATAAAAACGCTTAAATGCATGCAAAGAACCTTATGTTTGCAAAACGAAAGGACATTACGAGAAATGTGTATTATAAGTGTTTTTTAGTTCCTAAAGTACCAAAAAGCTAAAACCCACAAATAACACTCTTTATTTAGAAAAAAAAAAAGTAACAAAAATAAAAAAAACGATTTTTTTTTTATTCATCTTCATAAGTACCGAGATGCCAAAATTCTAGGAAAATTCAGGCCTATTATATGATAAAAGAAAATTATCAAAAAAGTTAATTTTAGCTTATTTTTTCGGACTCTTATGTACCAAACCCTAAAGTGCATCCAACGACTCCTGTATGAGGAAATTAAACGACCTTACCAGATATCTGTTTTTTGAGTGTTTTTCAGCATGTTAGGCACAAACACGATAAGTAATAAGGAACTCATTCTATATGAGAATCCAAAACAAAATTGCTTAAAACGTGTCTTCTCAGTGTTTTACGTAGAAAAACGCTAAAACGGATGCAAACCAACCAATATCAAAAAATAGAAAAACATTACCAAAAAGGTAAATTTTGAGTGTTTTTGAGCTTGTTACCTACAAAAAACGCGAAAATTGATGCAAAGCACTCTATATTAGAAAACAAAAGGACTTTGCAAGAAAAGTGTATAATGAGTTTTTTATAGTTCAAAAGAACCAAAAGGCAAAAAAACACAAAAACTCGTATATATGGAGAAGGTTCCTAGATAACAAAATGCTGAAACTCATGAACAACACTCTTAATTGAGAAACAGAACAACCTTACTAAATGCGTGTATTTTGAGTGCTTTTCACATTCTTAGTTACCAAAACCTCAAATTGCATGCGAAACCACCTTTATGTGAGAAAAAAATGACACTACCAGAAAAGTGTCTTTTAAGTGTTTTTTGAGCGTCATGGGCAATAAAGCACTAAAAAGCAGGGCAATCATATTACATTGGAATAACACCAATTTATACCAAAAACTTGCCTTTAAATGTTTTTAAGCTCCTTATGTACCAAACCGCTAAAACGCATGCAAAACAAACTTTAAGGAGAAACAGAATAACATTACCAAAAACATTTATTTGGAGTGTTTTTGATCATGTTACCAATAAAAACGCTTAAATACATGCAAAGAACCCTATTTTAGGGAAACGAAAGGACATTTCGAGAAACTCGTATTATGAGTGTTTTTAAGTTCCTTAAGTACTAAAAAAGCTAAAACCCACAAATAACACTCTTTATAGAGAGCAAAAAAAATAAAATAAAATATAATTTTATCTTTTTATATTCATCTTCATAGGTACTAAGATGCCAAAATTCTGGCAATATTATTTGGGAATAGAAAACAAAATTACTGAAAACGTGTCTTTTCGGTGTTTTACGTAGAAAAACGCTAAATCAGATGAAAACCAACCAACATGAAGAAATAGAATAACATTACCAAAAAAGTATATTTTGAGTGTTTTTGAGCTTGTTACCTACAAAAATCGCGAAAATGGATGCAAAGCACTACCTATTTGGAAACAAAAGGACATTACGAGAAATATGTATAATGAGTGTCTTATTATTTTCGGGCAAAAGAACGTTTCTCGTAATATTTTTTCCTTTCCGAAAGCTTTATTATAGATAATATCATCAAAAACACTCAAAATACATGTATTTGGTAATGTTATTTTGTTTCTCCACAAAATGTATTTTGCATGCGTTTTAGCGTTTTGGTATGTAAGGAGCTTAAAAACACTTAAAGGCAAGTTCTTGGTAAAATTGGTTTTATTCCAATGTAATGTGACCCAAAAGTAATGTGATACCGAAAAGACACGTTTTCAGTAATTTTGTTTTCGATTACCAAAAAATATAGCCAGAATTTTGGCATATTAGTACCTATAAAGATGAATAACAAAAAAAAAAAAAAATCATATTTTCTTTTCTTTTTTTTTCTTTCTATAAAGAGTGTTATTTGTGGGTTTTAGCTTTTTTGGTACTTAAGGAACTGAAAAACACTCATAATACACGTTTCTCGTAATGTCCTTTCATTTCCTAAAAATAGGGTTCGTTGCATGTATTTAAGCGTTTTTATTGGTAACAAGATCAAAAACACTCAAAAATGTTTATGGTAATGTTATTCTGTTTCACCATAAAGTGTATTTTGCATGCATTTTAGTGTTTTGGTATATAATTAGCTCAAATACACTTAAAGGCCATTTCTTGTTAAAAATCGGTTTTATTCCAATGTAATGTGATTGCCCTGATTTTTAGTGCTTTATTTCCTAACACGTTCAAAAACACTCAAAAGACATTTTTCTGGTAATGTCATATTTTTCCCACATAAAGCTGGTTTCGCATGCAATTTGGGGTTTTCGTAACAAAAGATGTGAAAAACACTCAAAATACACGCATTTAGTAAGATTGTTCTCTTTTTCAATTAAGAGAGTTGTTCCAGAGTTTCAGCATTTTGGAATGTAAGAAACTTCTCTATATACATGAGTTTTTGCGTTTTTTGCCTTGTAGTTCTTGTGAAACTATAAAACACTCATTATACACGTTTTTTTTTGTAATGCGCTTTTGCTTCCCAATGTAGAGTGCTTTTCCTCCATTTTCGAGTATTTTGTAAGTAACAATTTCAAAAGCACTCAAAATATACCTTTTTGGTAGTGTTATTTTATTTCATCATATTGGTTGGTTTGCATGTTTTAGCGATTTTCTACGTAAAACACCGAAAAGACACGATTTTAGTAATTTTGTTTTGGATTCCCATATAGATTGACTTCCATGTTATTTATCGTTTTGGTTCCTAACATGCTGAAAAACACTCATAAGACTGTTTTCTAGCAAAGACGTTTAATTTCCTCATATAGGTGCCTTTGCATGCACTTTAGGGGTTTGGTACATAACAGTCCGACAAAAAGCTAAATTTAACTGTTTTGATAATGCACTTATTTTACATAATTTCCTGAATTTTGCCCGAATTTATGCATCTCAGTACCTGTAAAGATTAATAAGAAAGAAAAAAAAATATTGTGTTTTTTTTTATTTATTTATTGTTTCTCAATAAAGAGTGTTATTTGTGGCTCTTAGCTTTTTGGTAATTAATGAAGTTAAAAACTCATAATACACGTTTCTCGTAATCTTTCATTTCCCAAAAATAGGGTTCTTTGCATGTATTTAAGTGTTTTTATTGGAAACATGATCAAAAACACTCAAAATACATGTTTTTGCTAATGTTAATCTGTTTCATCATAAAGAGTGTTTTCCATGAGTTTTAGTGTTTTCGTATATAAGGAGCTCAAAAACACTTAAAGGCAAGTTCTTTTTAAAAATTCGTTTTTCTCCAATGAAATGTCATTGCCCTCCTTTTTAGTGCTTTATTGCCTATCACGCTCAAACACACTCAAAAGACACTTTTCTGGAATTTTTTTTCCCACAAATCTATTTTCGCATGCAATTTGGGGTTTTTTGTAACTAAAAATGTGAAAAGCACTCAAATACACGCATTTATTAAGCTTGTTCTCTTTCTCAATTAGGAGTGTTATACATGAGATTTAGCATTTTTGTATCTAGGAAACCTTTCCATATACACGAGATTTTGCGTTTTTTGCGTTGTGGGTCTTTTGAACTATAAAACACTCATTATACAATTTTCTTGCAATGTCCTTTTGTTTCCCAATATAGAGTGTTTTGCATCAATTTTCCCGTTTTTTCTAGGTAACAAGCTCAAAAACACTCAAAATATACATTTTAGTAACGTTTTTCTATTTCTTGATATTAATTGCTTTGCATCCGTTTTAGCGTTTTTCTACGTAAAACTCTGAGAAGACACGTTTTCAGTAACTTTGTTTTGGATTCCCATATAAAGTGAGATCCTTACTATTTATCGTTTTGGTGCCTAACATGCTGAAAAAAAAAAACACTCAAAAAACTGATTTCTGGTAAGGTCGTTCAATTTCCTCATATAGGAGTCTTTGGATGCACTTTAGGGTTTGGTACATAACAGTCCGAATAAAATGCTAAAATTAACTTTTTTGATCATTTTCTTTTATCATATAATAGCCCTGAGTTTTCCCAGAATTTTGGCATCTCGGTACCTATGAAGATAACAAAAAAAAATCCTTTTTTTTTATTTTCTAACTTTTTTTTTTAATGTGTTATTTGTGGGTTTTAGCTTTTTGGTACTTAAGGAACTTAAAAACACTTATAATACACATTTCTCGTAATGTCTCTTCTTTTCGCAAACATAAGGTTCTTTGCATATATTTAAGCGTTTTTATAGATAACATGATCAAAGACACTCAAAAAATATGTTTTTGGTAATTTTATTCTGTTTCTCCATAATAGGTGTTTTGCATGGGTTTTAGCGTTTTCATAAGTAATGAGCTCAAAAACACTTAAAAGGCAAGTTCATGGTAAAACATGTTTTTATTATCATGTAATGTGATTGCCCTGATTTTTAGTGGTTTATTGCCTAACACGATGAAAAACACTCAAAAAACACTTTTCATGTAATATATTTTTTCCCACATAAAGCTAGTTTTGCATGGAATTTGGAGTTTTGGTAACTAAGAATGTGAAAAAAAAAACTCAAAACACAGGCATTTAGTAAGGTTGTTCTATTTCTTAATTAAAAGTGTTATTTGAGTGTTTTTGATCATGTTATCTATAAAAACGCTTAAGTACATGCAAAGAACATTATGTTTGGGAAAGAAAAAGGACATTATGTGGAAAAAAGGAATATTATCGAAAAAGTTAATTTTACCTTTTTTTTCGGAGTTATGTACCAAACCATAAAGTGTATGCAAAGCCACCTATTTGGGAAAATTTAACGTCTTTACAAGAAACCTGTCTTTTGAGTGTTTTTCCAAATGTTAGGCACTAAAACGATAGATAATATGAAAGTCACTCTATATAGAAATCCAAAACAAAATTACTGAAAACGTGTCTTTCAAAAGATTTACGTAGAAAAACGCTAAAACGGATGCAAAGCAACCAATATAAAAAAAATAGCATAATATTACCAGAAAAGTAATTTTTTTTTGTTTTTGAACTTGTTACATAAAAAAAACGCAAAAATGGAGGCAAAGCACTGTATATTAGGAAAAAAAGGGACATAACGAGAAACGTGTATAATAAGTGTTTTATAGTTTCAACAGAATCACAAGGCAAAAAACGCAAAAACTCGTCTGTGTGGAGAAGTTTCCAAGATACCAAAATGCTGAAACTCATGAATAACACTCTTAATGAAGAAACACAGCAACCTTAATAAATGAGTGTATTATGAGTGTTTTTTTACATTCTTAGTTACCAAAACCCCAAATTCCATGCGAAACTAGCTTTATATGGGAAAAAATGACATTACCAGAAAAGTGTCTTTGAGTGTTTTTGAGCGTGTTAGGCAATAAAGCACTAAAAAGCAGGGCAATCACATTACATAGGAATAAAACCAACTTTTACGAAGAACTTGCGTTTTAGTGTTTTTGAAACGCATTTAGTAAGGTTGTTCTGTTTCTTAAGTAAGAGTGTTATTCATGAGTTTCAGCATTTTGGTATCTAGGAAACTTTTCCATATACATGAGTTTTTGCGTTTTTGCCTTGTGGTTTTTTTGAACTATAAAGCATTAATTATACACTTTTCTCGCAATGTCCCTTTTGTTTCCAAATAGAGAGTGCTTTGTATCAATGTTTGCTTTTTTTTTTTTTGTAGGTAACAAGCTCAAAAACACTCAAAATATACATTTTTAGTAATGTTTTTCTGCTTGTTTATATTGGTTGGTTTGCATCAGTTTAAGCGTTTTCTACGTAAAACACTGAGAAGACACGTATTCATTAATTTTTTTTCCATTCCCACATAGAGTGAGTTCCTTATTATTTATCGTTTTGATGCCTAACATGGTAAAAAAAACACTCAAAAGACAGATTTCTGGTAAGGTCTTTAATTTCCTCATATGCAAGGCCTTGCATGTCTTTTGAGTGTTTTTGAGGGTGTTACGCAATAAACCACTTAAAGGAAGGGCAATCGCATTACATGGGAATAAAACCAAATTTTACCAAGAACTTGCCTTTAAGTGTTTTTGACCTCCTTACTTACCAAAACGCTAAAACGCATGCAAAATACATTTTATGGAGAAAGAGAATAATATTACCAAATACATGTATTTTGAGTGTTTTTCATCATGTTATCTATAAAAACGCTTAAATACATGCAAAGAACCTTATGTTTCGGAAACGAAAGGACACTACAAGAAAGGTGTATTATGAGTGTTTTTTTTAAGTTCCTTCAGTACCTAAAAGCTAAAACCCACAAATAACACTCTTTATTTAGAAAATAAATAATAAAAAATAAAAAAATGGGATTGTTTTTTTCTTTTTTTTTGTTATTCATACTTATAAGTACCGACATGCCAAAATTCTGCAAAAATTCAGGGAATTTAAGTAGAAAAAGAGCATTACCAAAAAAGTTAATTATTGCTATTTTTCGGATTGTTATGTAGCAAACCCTAAACTGCATGCAAAGCCACCTATATAGGGAAGTTAAACGACTTTACCAGAAATCTGTCTTTTCAGTATTTTTCAGCATGTTAGGCACCAAAACGATAAATAATATGGAAATCAGTCAATATGTGAATCCAAAATAAAATTACTGAAAACGTGTCTTTTCAGTGTTTTACGTAGAAAAACGGTAAAGCGGATGCAAACCAACCTACGAGTATATGAAGAAATAGAATAACATTACCAAAAAGATCTATTTTGAGTGTTTTTGAGCTTGTTACAAAAAAATTCAAAAATGGATGTAAAGCACTCTATATTAGGAAACAAAAGGACATTACGAGAAACGTGTATAATGAGTGTTTTATAGTTTTAAAAGAACCATAAGGCAATAAACGCAAAAAACTCGTGTATATAGAGAAACTTACCAAATGATGAAATATGAAAAATGAATAACACTTTTAATCGATAAACAGAACTACCTTACCAAATTGTGTATTTTGAGTGTTTTTCATATTCTTAGTTACGAAAATGCCAAATTATATGCGAAACTACCTTCATATGGGAAAAAAAATGACATTACCAAAAAAGTGTCTTTTTTAGTGTTTTTGAGCGTGATATGCAACAAAGCACTAAAAAGCAGAACAATCACGTTACATGGGAATAAAACTAACTTTAACGAAGAACTTGCCTTTAAGTGTATTTTAACTCCTTACATACCAAATTGCTAAAACGCATGCAAAACACCCTTTATGGTGAAACAGAATAACATTACCAAAAAACATGTATTTTGAGTGTTTTTGATCATGTAACCTATAAAAACACATAAATACATGTAAAGAACCCTATGTTTGTATAACAAAAGGACATTACGAAAATCGTGTATTATGAGTGTTTTCAAGTTCCTTAAGTACCAAAAAGCTAAAACCCCACAAATAACACTCTTTATAGAGACAAAAAAAAAATTGTTATTCATCTTCATAGGTACGGAGATGCTAAAATTCTGGCTAAATTGAGGGAAATTTTATAAACAAAATCAATATAAAAAAATAATTTTAGCTTTTTTCTGGAGTTATGTACAAACCCTGAAGTGCATGCAAATCCACCTATATGGGGAAATTACACGACTTTACCAGAAACCTGTCTTTTGAATGTTTTTTAAGCAATTTCAACAATATTACTTAAAACGTGTCTTTTCAGTGATTTACGTAGAAAAACGCTAAAACGGATGTAAGCAAACTAATATAAAGAAATAAAATAACATTACCAAAAATATATATTTTGATGCGTTTTTTTGAGCTTCTTACCTACAAAAAATGCAAAAATGGATGGAAAGCACTTCATATTGCCAAAAAAGGGGCATTACGAGAAACGTGTATGTGTGTTTTATAGTTTCAAAAGAACCACAAGGTAAAACTCGTGTACATAAAGAAATTTCTTACATACCAAATAGCTGAAACTCATGAATAACACTTTTAATTTTGAAACAGAAATACCTTACCAAATGTGTGTATTAGAAAAGTTTCTTACATACCAAAATGCTGAAACTCATGAATAACACTTTTAATTAAGAAATAGAACAACCTTACTAAATACCTGTTTTGAGTTTTTTTCACATTCTTAGTTACCAAAACCCCACATTCCATGCAAAGCTAGCTTTATGTGGGAAAAAAATGAAGAAGTGTCTTTTGAGTGTTTTTGAGCGTGTTAGGCAATAAAGCACTAAAAAGCAAAGCAATCACATTACATGGGAATAAAAACAACTTTTACCAAGAACTTCCCTTTAAGTGTTTTTGAGCTCATTACATACCAAAACGCTAAAACACATGGAAAACATCTTTTATGGAGAAACAGAATAAAATTACCAAAAACATATATTTTGAGTGTTTTTGATCATATTATCTATAAAAACGCTTAAATGCATGCAAAGAACCTTATGTTTGCGAAACGAAAGGACATTACGAGAAATGTGTATTATAAGTGCTTTTTAGTTCCTAAAGTACCAAAAAGGTAAAACCCACAAATAACACTCTTTATTTAGAAAAAAAAGTAAGAAAATAAAAAAAACGATTTTTTTTTAATTCATCTTCATAAGTACCGAGATGCCAAAAGTCTAGGAAAATTCAGGCCTATTGTATGATAAAAGAAAATTATCAAAAAAGTTAATTTTAGCTTATTTTTTCGGACTCTTATGTACCAAACCCTAAAGTGCATCCAACGACTCCTGTATGAGGAAATTAAACGACCTTACCAGATATCTGTTTTTTTAGTGTTTTTCAGCATGTTAGGCACAAACACGATAAATAATAAGGAACTCACTCTATATGAGAATCCAAAACAAAATTGCTTAAAACGTGTCTTCTCAGTGTTTTACGTAGAAAAACGCTAAAACGGATGCAAACCAACCAATATCAAAAAATAGAAAAACATTACCAAAAAGGTATATTTTGAGTGTTTTTGAGCTTGTTACCTACAAAAAACGCGAAAATTGATGCAAAGCACTCTATATTAGAAAACAAAAGGACTTTGCAAGAAAAGTGTATAATGAGTTTTTTATAGTTCAAAAGAACCAAAAGGCAAAAAACACAAAAACTCGTATATATGGAGAAGGTTCCTAGATAACAAAATGCTGAAACTCATGAACAACACTCTTAATTGAGAAACAGAACAACCTTACTAAATGCGTGTATTTTGAGTGCTTTTCACATTCTTAGTTACCAAAACCTCAAATTGCATGCGAAACCACCTTTATGTGAGAAAAAAATGACACTACCAGAAAAGTGTCTTTTAAGTGTTTTTTGAGCGTCATGGGCAATAAAGCACTAAAAAGCAGGGCAATCATATTACATTGGAATAACACCAATTTATACCAAAAACTTGCCTTTAAATGTTTTTAAGCTCCTTATGTACCAAACCGCTAAAACGCATGCAAAACAAACTTTAAGGAGAAACAGAATAACATTACCAAAAACATTTATTTGGAGTGTTTTTGATCATGTTACCAATAAAAACGCTTAAATACATGCAAAGAACCCTATTTTAGGGAAACGAAAGGACATTTCGAGAAACTCGTATTATGAGTGTTTTTAAGTTCCTTAAGTACTAAAAAAGCTAAAACCCACAAATAACACTCTTTATAGAGAGCAAAAAAAATAAAATAAAATATAATTTTATCTTTTTATATTCATCTTCATATGTACTAAGATGCCAAAATTCTGGTAATATTATTTGGGAATAGAAAACAAAATTACTGAAAACGTGTCTTTTCGGTGTTTTACGTAGAAAAACGCTAAATCAGATGAAAACCAACCTACATGAAGAAATAGAATAACATTACCAAAAAAGTATATTTTGAGTGTTTTTGAGCTTGTTACCTACAAAAATCGCGAAAATGGATGCAAAGCACTACCTATTTGGAAACAAAAGGACATTACGAGAAATATGTATATTGAGTGTCTTATTATTTTCGGGCAAAAGAACGTTTCTCGTAATATTTTTTTCCTTTCCCAAAGCTTTATTATAGATAATATCATCAAAAACACTCAAAATACATGTATTTCGTAATGTTATTCTGTTTCTCCACAAAATGTATTTTGCATGCGTTTTAGCGTTTTGGTATGTAAGGAGCTTAAAAACACTTAAAGGCAAGTTCTTGGTAAAATTGGTTTTATTCCAATGTAATGTGACCCAAAAGTAATGTGATACCGAAAAGACACGTTTTCAGTAATTTTGTTTTCAATTACCAAAAAATATAGCCAGAATTTTGGCATATTAGTACCTATAAAGATGAATAACAAAAAAAAAAAAAATCATATTTTCTTTTAGCTTTTTTTCTTTTTTAGCTTTTTTTCTTTTTTAGCTTTTTTTCTTTTTTAGCTTCTTTTCGTTTTAGCTTTTTTGGTACTTAAGGAACTGAAAAACACTCATAATACACGTTTCTCGTAATGTCCTTTCATTTCCTAAAAATAGGGTTCGTTGCATGTATTTAAGCTTTTTTATTGGTAACAAGATCAAAAACACTCAAAATAAATGTTTATGGTAATGTTATTCTGTTTCACCATAAAGTGTATTTTGCATGCATTTTAGTGTTTTGGTATATAATTAGCTCAAATACACTTAAAGGCAATTTCTTGTTAAAAATCGGTTTTATTCCTATGTAATGTGATTGCCCTGCTTTTTAGTGCTGTATTGCCTAACACGCTCAAAAACACTCAAAAGACATTTTTCTGGTAGTGTCATTTTTTTCCCACATAAAGCTGGTTTAGCATGCAATTTCGGGTTTTGGTAACTAAGAATGTGAAAAGCTCTCAAAATACACGCATTTAGTAAGACTGTTCTGTTTTTCAATTAAGAGTGTTGTTCCAGAGTTTCAGCATTTTGGAATGTAAGAAATATCTCTATATACACGAGTTTTTGCGTTTTTTGCCTTGTAGTTCTTGTGAAACTATAAAACACTCATTATACACGTTTCTCGTAATGTTATTTTGCTTCCCAATATAGAGTGCTTTCCATCAATTTTTGCATTTTTTGTAGGTAACAATTTCAAAAACACTCAAAATATACCTTTTTGGTAATGTTATTTAATTTCTTCATATTGGTTGGTTTGCATTCGTTTTAGCGTTTTTCTACGTAAAACACCGAAAAGACACGTTTTTCTTAATTTTGATTTGGATTCCCATATAGAATGACTTTCATGTTATTTTATCGTGTTGGTTCCTAACATGCTGAAAAACACTCATGAGACCGTTTTCTGGCAAAGACGTTTAATTTCCCCATATAACTGGCTTTGCATGCACTTTATGGGTTTGGTATATAACACTCCGAAAAAAAACCCTAAATATAACTTTTTTGATAATGTTCTTATTTCACATAATTTCCTGAATTTTGCTTGAATTTTGGCACCTCGGTACCTGTGAAGATGAATAAGAAAGAAAAAAAATATCATATTTTTTTATTTATTTATTGTTTCTCAATAAAGAATATTATTTGTATGCGTTTTAGTGTTTTTGTATATTAGGAGCTCAAAAACACTTAAAGGCAAGTTCTTAATAAAAATTCACTTTTCTCCAATGTAATGTGATTGCCCTCCTTTTTAGTGCTTTATTGCCTATCACGCTCAAAAACACTCAAAAGACACTTTTCTGGTAAAGTCTTTTTTTTTCTACAAATCTATTTCCGCATGGAATTTGGGGTTTTGGTAACTAAGAATGTGAGAAGCACTCAAAATACACGTATTTATTAAGGTTGTTCTGTTTCTCAATAAGGAGTGTTATACATGAGTTTCAGCATTTTTGTATCTAGGAAAACCTCTCCATATACACGAGATTTTGTGTTTTTTTGCCTTGTGGTTCATTTGAACTATAAAACACTCATTATACAATTTTCTTGCAATGTCCTTTTGTTTCCCAATATAGAGTGCTTTGCATCAATTTTCGCGTTTTTTGTAGGTAACAAGCACCAAAACAATCAAAATATACCTTTTTAGTAACGTTTTTCTATTTCATGATATTGGTTGCTTTGCATCCGTTTTAGCGTTTTTCTACGTAAAACACTAAGAAGACACGTTTTCAGTAACTTTGTTTTGGATTCCTATATAGAGTGAATTCCTTATTATTTATCGTTTTGGTGCCTAACATGCTAAAAAAATCACTCAAAAAACAGATTTCTGGTAAGGTCGTTTAATTTCCTCATATAAAAGGCTTTGCATGCACTTTAGGGTTTGGCACATAACAGTCCGAAAAAAATTGCTGAAATTAACTTTTTTGATAATATTCTTTTATCATATGATTGCCCTGAATTTAACAGAATTTTGGCATCTCGGTACCTTTGAAGATGAATAAAAAAAAATCTTATTTTTTTATTTTTTTTATTTTTTATCATCTAAATAAAGTGTTATTTGTGGGTTTTAGGTTTTTGATACTTAAAGAACTTAAAAAACACTCATAATACACGTTTCTCGTAATGTCCTTTTGTTTCCCAAACATAATGTTCTTGGCATGTATTTTATCGTTTTTATAGATAACATGATGAAAACACTCAAAATACATATTTTTGGTAGCGTTATTCTGTTTCTCCATAAAGTTTGTTTTGCATGCGTTTTTGCGGTTTGGTACATAAGGAGCTCAAAAACACTTAAAGCCAAATTTTTGGTATAAATTAGTATTATTCCAATGTAATATGATTACCCTGCTTTTTAGTACTTTATGGCCTATCACGCTCAAAAAAACACTTAAAAGACACTTTTCTGGTAATATCATTTTTTTCTCACATAAAGGTGGTTTCGCATGCAATTTGAGGTTTTGGTAACTAAGAATGTGAAAAGCACTCAAAATACACGCATTTAGTAAGGTTGTTCTGTTTCTCAATTAAGAGTGTTATTCATGAGTTTCAGCATTTTGGTATCTAGGAACCTTCTCCATATACACGAGTTTTTGTGTTTTTTGCCTTTTGGTTCCTTTGAACTATAAAAAACTCATTATACACTTTTCTTCCAAAGACCTTTTGTTTTCTAATATAGAGTGCTTTGCATCAATTTTTTTGTTTTTTGTAGGTAACAAGCTCAAAAACACTCAAAATATACCTTTTGGTAATGTTTTTCTATTTCTTGATATTGGTTGGTTTACATCCGTTTTAGCGTTTTTCTACGTAAAACACTGAAAAGATACGTTTTCAGCAATTTTGTTTTGGATTCTCATATAGAGTGAGTTCCTTATTATTTATTGTTTTTGTGTCTAACACGCTGAAAAACACTAAAAAAACAGATATCTGGTAAGGTCGTTTAATTTCCTCATATAGGAGTCTTTGGATGCACTTTAGGGTTTGGTACATGAGTCCGAAAAAAAAGGTAAAATTAACTTTTTAGATCATTTTGTTTTATCATATAATAGCCCTGAATTTTCCCAGAATTTTGGCATCACGGTACCTATAAAGATGAATAACAAAAAAAAAAATCCTATTTTTTTATTTTCTTACTTTTTTTCTAAATAAAGAGTGTTATTTGTGGGTTTTAGCTTTTTGGTACTTAAGGAACTTAAAAACACTTATAATACACATTTCTCGTAATATCCTTTCGTTTAGCAAACATAAGGTTCTTTGCATGTATTTAAGCGTTTTATAGATAACATGATCAAAAACACTCAAAATATATGTTTTTGGTAATTTTATTCTGTTTCTCCATAAAAGATGTTTTGCATGCGTTTTAGCGTTTTGGTATGTAATGAGCTCAAAAACACTTAAAGGGAAGTTCTTGGTAAAAGTTGTTTTTATTCCCATGTAATGTGATTGCCCTGCTTTTTAGTGCTTTATTGCCTAACACGCTCAAAAACACTCAAAAGACACTTTTCTGCTAATATCATTTTTTTTCCCACATAAAGCTAGTTTGGATGGAATTTGGGGTTTTGGTAACTAAGAATATGAAAAAAAAATCAAAACACAAACATTTAGTAAGGTTGTTCTATTTCTTAATTAAAAGTGGTATTCATGAGTTTCACCATTTTGGTATGTAAGAAACTTTTCTAATACACACATTTGGTAAGGTATTTCTGTTTCAAAATTAAAAGTTTTATTCGTGAGTTTCAGCTCTTTGGTATGTCAGAAACTTCTTTATGTACACGAGTTTTTGAGTTTTTTAACTTTTGAAACTATAAAACACTCATACACGTTTCTCGTTATGTTCTTTTCTTTGCCAATATAAAGTGCTTTCCATCCATTTTTGCATTTTTTGTAGGTAACAAGCTCAAAAACACAACAAAATATTTTTTTTGGGTAATAGTATTCTATTTCTTCATACTGGTTTGTTTACATCCGTTTTAGCGTTTTTCTCCGTAAATCACTTAAAAGACACGTTTTCAGTAATATTGTTCAAATTGCTGAAAAACACTCAAAAGACAGGTTTCTGGTAAAATCGTGTAATTTCTCCATATAGGTGGATTTGCATACACTTCATGATTTGTACATAACTCCAGAAAAAAACTAAAATTATTTTTTTTATAACGACTTTTTTTTTACAAAATTTCCATGAATTTTGCCATAATTTTGGCATCTCCATACCTATGAAGATGGATAATAAAAATTTTTTTGTCTCTCTATAAAGAGTGTTATTTGTGGGTTTTAGCTTTTTAGTACTTAGGGAACTTAAAAAGACTCATATTACACGATTTTCAAAATGTCCTTGAGTTACAAAAACATAGGGTTCTTTACATGTAGTTAAGCGTTTTTATAGGTTAAATGATCAAAAACACTCAAAATACATGTTTTTCGTAATGTTATTCTGTTTCTCCATAAAAGGTGTTTTGCATGCGTTTTAGCGATTTCGTATGTAAGGAGTTAAAAAAAACTTACAGGCAAGTTCTTCGTAAAAGTTGGTTTTATTCCCATGTAATGTAATTGTTCTGTTTTTTTTAGTGCTTTGTTGCATATCACGCTTAAAAACACTAACAAGACAATTTTTTGGTAATGTAATTTTTTTTTCCCACATGAAGGTAGTTTCGCATGTAATTTGGCATTTACGTAACGAAGAATGTGAAAAACACTCAAAATACACAATTTGGTAAGATAGTTCTGTTTATCGACCTAAACTGTTATTCATGCATTTCATCATTTGGTAAGTTTCTCTATATACACGAGTTTTTGCGTTTATTGCCTTGTGGTTCTTTTAAAACTATAAAACACTCATTATACACGTTTCTCGTAATGTCCTTTTGTTTCCTAATATAGAGTGCTTTACATCCATTTTTCCATTTTTTTTTTTTTTGTAACAAGCTCAAAAACACTCAAAATATATCTTTTTGCTAATGTTATTCTATTTCTTTATATAGGTTAGTTTGCATCTGCTTTACCGTTTTTCTACGTAAAACACTAAAAAGACACGTTTTCATTATTTTTGTTTTGTATTCACATATTGACTGACTTCCAAATTATTTATCGTTTTGGTGCCTAACATGCTGAAAAACAGTGAAAAGACAGGTTTCTGGTAAAGTCGTTTCACTTCCTTATATAGGTGGCTTTGCATGCACTTTAGGATTTGGTACGTAACAATCCGAAAAAAAAGTTATAATTAACTTTTATGGTAATGTTTTTTTTTCCACATAAATTCCCTGAATTTTGGTAGAATTTTGTCTTCTCGGTACCTATAAGGATGAATGACAAAAAAAAGAAAAAAAATCCCATTTTTTTTTTATTTATTAATTTTTTTTTCTAAATAAAGAGTGTTATTTGTGGGTTTTAGCTTTTAGGTACTGAAGGAACTTAAAAAACACTCATAATTTACGTTTCTCGTAATGTCCTTTCGTGTCCCAAACATAAGGTTCTTTGCATGAATTTAAGCGTTTTTATAGATAACATGATCAAAAACACTCAAAATACATGTATTTGGTAATATTATTCTGTTTCTCCATAAAATGTATTTTGCATGCGTTTCAGCGTTTTGGTATGTAAGGAGGTCAAGAACACTTAAAGGCAAGTTTTTGGTAAAATTTGGTTTTATTCATATGTAATACGATTGCCCTTCCTTTAAATACTTTATGGCGTAGCACGCTCAAAAACGCTCAAAAGACATGCAAGGCCTCGCATATGAGAAAATTAAAGACGTTACCAGAAATCTGTCTTTTGAGTGTTTTTCAGCATGTTAGGCACCAAAATGATAAATAATAAGGAACTCGCTCTATGTGGGAATTGAAAAGAAAATTACTGAAAACGTGTCTTCTCAGTGTTTTACGTAGAAAAACGCTAAAACTGATACAAACCAACCAATATCAAGAAGCAGAAAAACATTACCAAAAATGTATATTTTGAGTGTTTTTAAGTTTGTTACCTACAAAAAAAAACGCAAAAATGGATACAAAGCACTCTATATTGGGAAAGAAAGGGACAATGCGAGAAAAGTGTATAATGAATGTTTTATAGTTAAAAAAAAACACAATGCAAAAAACGCAAAAACTCGTGTATATGCTGAAACTCATGAATATCACCTAACAAAACCAAGAACTTGCCTTTAAGTGTTTTTGAGCTCCTTATATAACAAAAATGCGTGTATTTTGAATGCTATGCGTTTATTTTGAGTGCTAGATGCATGCAAAACACACTTGATGGAGAAACAGAATAACATTACCAAAAACATGTATTTTGAGTGTCTTTGATCATGTTACCAATAAAACGCTTAAATACATGCTAAGAACCCTATTTGTGGGAAACAAAAGGACATTACGAGAAACGTGTATTATGAGTGTTTTTAAATTCATTAAGTACCAAAAAGCTAAAAGCCACAAGTAACTCTCTATTGAGAAAAATAAATAAATAAATAAATAAATACGATATTTTTTTTTCTTTCTTATTCATCTTCACAGGTACCGAGATGCCAAAATTCGGGCAAAATTCATGAAATTTTTTGAAATAAGAATTTTATCAAAAAAAAATTATTTTAGCTTTTTTTTTTTTTGACTGTTATGTAGCAAACCCTAAAGTGCATCCAAAGCTACCTATGTGGGGAAATCAAACATCTTTGCCAGAAAACTGTCTTATGAGTGTTTTTCAGCATGTTAGGCACGAAAACGATAAATAACATGGAAGTCATTCTATATTGGAATCCAAAACAAAATTACTGAAAACGTGTCTTTTCTGTGTTTTACGTAGAAAAACGCTAAAACGGATGCAAACCAACCAATATGAAAAAAAAATAAAATAACATTACCAAAAAGGCATATTTTGAGTATTTTTGAGATTGTTACCTAGAAAAAAGGTGAAAATGGATGCAAAGCACTCCCTATTGGGAAACAAAAGGACATTACGAGAAACGTGTATAATGAGTGGTTCTTGCGAACCACAAGGCAAAAAACGCAAAAACTCGTGTATATAAAGATAGATACCAAAATGCTGAAACTCATGAATAACAATATTAATTGAAAAACAGAACAACCTTACCAAAAGCGTGTATTTTCAGTGTTTTTCACATTCTTAGTTAGCAAAATCCCAAATAGCATGCAAAACTAGCTTTATGTGGGAAAAAATGACATTACCAGAAGTGTCTTTTCAGTGTTTTTGAGTGTGTTAGGCAATAAAGCACTAAAAAGCAGGGCAATCACATTACATGGGAATAAAACCAACTTTGACCAAGAACTTGCCATTATGTGTTTTTGAGCTCGTTACATACCAAAATGCTAAACCGCATGCAAAACACTCCTTAATGGAGAAGCAGAAAAACATTACATGCAAAGAACCCTATGTTTGGGAAACGAAAGGACATTACGAGAAACGTGTATTATAATTGTTTTTAAGTTCCTTAAGTACCAAAACGTTAAAACCCACAAATAACACTCTTTAAAGAAAAAAAAATTTAAAAAAATAATAAAAAAATAACATTTTTTTTGTGTTGATTTTCATGAGTACCGAGATGCCAAAATTCTGTAAAAATTCAGGGAATTTATGTGGAAAAAAGAACATTATCAAAAAAGTTAATTATAGGTTTTTTTTCGAATTGTTATTTACCAAACCCTAAAGACCATGCAAAGCCACCTATATGAGGAAATTAAACGAATTTACCAGACACCTGTTTTTTCAGTGTTTTTCAGCATGTTAGGCACCAAACCGATAAATAATATGGAAAACAAAATTTCTGAAAACGTTTCTATTCAGTGTTTTACGTAGAAAAAAACACTAAAACGGATACAAAGCAACGAATATGAAGAAATAAAATAACATTACCAAAAAGTGTTTTTGAGCTTTTTACCTACAAAAAACGGGAAAATGGATGTAAAAGCACTCTATATTAGGAAGCAAAAGGACATTTAGAGAAACGTGTATAATGATTGTTTTATAGTTTCAAAAGAACCACAAGACAAAAAACGCAAAAACTCGTGTATATAGAGTAGTTTCTTACATACCAAAATGCTAAAACTCATGAATAACACTTTCAATTGAGAAAGAGAACTACCTTACCAAATGTCTGTATTTTGAGTGTTTTTTCACATTCTTAGTTACGAAAATCCCAAATTACGCGCGAAACTAGCTTTATGTGGAAAAAAAATGATATTATCAGAAAAGTGTCTTTTGAGTGTTTTTGAGCGTGATATACAACAAAGCACTAAAAAAGCAGAATAATTACATTATATAGGAATAAAACCAACTTTTACGAAGAACTTGCCTTTAAGCGTTTTTAACTCCTTATATACCAAAACGTTAAAACGCATGCAAAACACCCTTAATGGAGAAACAGAATAACATTACCAAAAACATGTATTTTGTGTTTTTGATCATACCATAAAAAAGCGCCTAAATACATGGAAAGAACTCGGAAGGACATTACAAAAATCTTGTATTATGATTGTTTTTAAGTTCCTCAAGTAGCAAAAAACTAAAACCCACAAATAGAGAAAAAAATAACCATTTTTTTTTTTTTTTGTTATTCATCTACATATGTATGAAGATGCCAAAATTCAGGTAAAATTCAGGGAAATTGCGTAAAAAAAAACATTATAAAAAAAAATTTAGCTTTTTTCCGGAATTATGTACCAAACCCAGAAGTGCATGCAAAGCCACCATTATGGTGAAATTAGACGACTTTACCAGAAATCTGTCGTTTGAGTGTTTTTCAGCAATTTCAACAATAGTACTGAAAACGTGTCTTTTCAGTGATTTACGAAGAAAAACCCTAAAACGGATGCAAACCAACCAATAGGAAAGAAATAGAATAACAATACCAAAAATATATATTTTGAGTGTTTTGCAGCTTGTTACCTACAAAAAATGCGAAAATGGATGGAAAGCACTCTATATTGGGAAACAGAAGAACATTACGTGAAACGTGTATAATGAGTGTTCTATAGTTTCACACGAATCACATGGTAAAAAACGGAAAAACTCGTGTATATAGAGAAGTTTCTTCTTACATACCAAAATGCTGAAATGCATGAATAACACTTTTAATTGAGAAACAGAACTACCTTACCAAATGTGTGTATTTTGAGTGTTTTTCACATTCTTAGTTACGAAAATCCCAAATTACATGCGAAACTAGCTTTATGTGGGAAAAAAAAATGATATTACCAGAAAAGTGTCTTTGAGTGTTTTTGAACGTGATATGCAACAAAGCACTAAAAAACAGAACAATCACTTTTACGAAGAACTTACTTTTGTGTTTTTTTTTTAGGTCCTTACATACCAAAACGCTAAAACGCATGCAAAACACCCTTTATGGAGAAACAGAGTAACATTACCACAAGCATGTATTTTTAGGTTTTTTGATCATGTTATTTATAAAAACGCTTAAATACATGCAAAGAACCTTATGTTTGGGAAACGAAACGACATTACGAGAAACGTGTATTATGAGTGTTTTTAAGTTCCTTAAGTACCAAAAAAGCTATAAACCCACAAATAACACTCTTTACAGAGAAAAGAAAAATAAATTTTTAAAAAAATTTTTTTATTCATCTTCATAGGTACTAAGATGCCAAAATTCTGGCAATATTCTTTGGGAATCGAAAACAAAATTACTGAAAACGTGTCTCTTCAGTGTTTTACGTAGAAAAAAACGTTAAACGGATGCAAACCAACCAATATGAAGAAATAGTAAAACATTACAAAAAAGGTATATTTTGTGTGTTTTTGAGCTTGTTACCTACAAAAAACGCGAAAATGGATGCAAAGCACTCCCTATTGGGAAAGAAAAGGTTATTACGAGAAACGTGTATAATGAGTGTCTTATTATTTTCGGGCAAAAGAAATTGTGGTTCACAAGAACCACAAAGCAAAAAAATGGAAAAACTCGTGTATATAAAGAACTTTCTTAAATACCAAAAGGCTGAAACTCATGAATAACAATCCTAATTGAGAAACATAACAATATTACCAAATGCGTGTATTTTGAGTGTTTTTTTTTCACATTCTTAGCAAAACCCCAAATAGCAGGCGAAACTAGCTTTAAGTATGAAAAAAATGACATTACCAGAAATGTCTTTTGAGTGTTTTTGAGCGTGTTAGTCAATAAAGCACTAAAAAGCAGGGCAATCATTTTACACTGGAATAAAACCAACTTTTACCAAGAACTTGCCTTGAAGTGTTTTTCAGCTCCTTACATACCTAATCGCTAAAACGCATGCAAAACACTCCTTTATGGAGAAGCAGAATAACATTACCAAAAACATGTGTTTTTGAGTGTTTTTTATCATGTTACCAATAAAAACGCTTAAATACATGCAAAGATCCCTATATTTGGGAAACGAAAGGACATTACAAGAAATGTGTATTATGAATGTTTTTAAGTTCCTTAAGTACCAAAACGTTAAAACCTACAAATAACACTCTTTATATAGAAAAAAAAAGAATAAAATAAAAAAATAGCATTTTCATTTTTTTGTTATTGATGTTCATAGGTACCAAGATGCCAAAATTATGCCAAAATTCAGGGAAATTATATGGAAAAAAGAACATTATCGAAAAAGTTTATTTTACCTTTTTTTTCGGAGTTATGTACCAAACCATAAAGTGTATGCAAAGCCACCTATTTGAGAAAATTTAACGACTTTACAAGAAACCTATCTTTTGAGTGTTTTTCCGTATATTAGGCACCAAAACGATAAATAATATGAAAGTCACTCTATATGGAAATCCAAAACAAAATTAATGAAAACGTGTCTTTTAAAAGATTTACGTAGAAAAATTATAAAACGGATGCAAACCAACAAATATGAAAAAATAGAATAACATTACCAGAAAAGTATTTTTTGTGTGTTTTTGAGCTTGTTACATAAAAAAACCCAAAAATGGATGCAAAGCACTGTATATTAGGAAAAAAAGGACATAACGAGAAACGTGTATAAAGAGTGTTTTATAGTTTCACCAGAATCACAAGGCAAAAAACGCTAAAACTCGTCTGTGTGGAGAAGTTTCTAAGATACCAAAATACTGAAACTCATGAATAACATTCTTAATCAACAGAGCAACTTTACTAAATGCGTGTATTTTGAGTGTGTTTTTTACATTCTTAGTTACCAAAACCCCAAATTCCATGCGAAATGTGGGAAAAAAATCATATTACCAGAAAAGTGTTTTTGAGTGTTTTTGAGCGTGTTAGGCAATAAAGCATTAAAAAGCAGGACAATCACATTATATGGGAATAAAAGTAACTTTTACGAAGAACTTGCCTTTTAATGTTTTTGACACGCATTTAGTAAGGTTGTTCTGTTTCTCGATTAAGAGTGTTATTCATAAGTTTCAGCATTTTGGTATCTAGGAAACTTCTTCATATACACGAGTGTTTGCGTTTCCCAAATTACGTGCGAAACTAGCTTTATGTGGAAAAAAAATGATATTATCAGAAAAGTGTCTTTTGAGTGTTTTTGAGCGTGATATGCAATAAAGCACTAAAAAGCAGAACAATCACATTACATGGGAATAAAACAAACTTTTACGAAGAACTTGCCTTTAAGTGTTTTTAACTCCTTACATACCAAATCGCTAAAAAGCATGCAAAACACCCTTTATGGAGAAACAGAAAAACATTACCAAAAACATGTATTTTGAGTGTTTTTGATCATGTAACTTATAAAAACGCTTAAATACATGTAAAGAACCCCATGTTTGTATAACAAAAGGACATTACGAAAATCGTGTATTATGAGTGTTTCTAAGTTTGTTAAGTACCAAAAAGCTAAAACCCACAAATAACACTCTTTATAGAGAAAAAAAAATTTCTTGTTGTTATTTATCTTCATAGGTACCGAGATGCCAAAATTCTTGCAAAATTCATGAAAATTTTGTAAAAAAAAATCATTATAAAAAATAATTTTAGCTTTTTTCCAGAGTTATGTACAAACCCTGAAGTGCATGCAAATCCACCTATATGGCGAAATTACACGACTTTACCAGAAACGTGTCTTTTGAGTGTTTTTCAGCAATTTCAACAATATTACTGAAAACGTGTCTTTTCAGTGATTTACGTAGAAAAACGCTAAAACGGATGTAAACCAACCAATATGAAAAAAATAGAATAACATTACCAAAAACATATATTTTGATGTGTTTTTAAACTTGTTACCTACAAAAAATGCAAAAATGGATGGAAAGCACTTTATATTGGCAAAAAAAAGGACATTACGAGAAACGTGTATTAGTGTTTTATAGTTTGACAAGAACCACAAGGTAAAAAACTCAAAAACTGGTGTACATAAAGAAGTTTCTTACATACCAAAAAGCTGAAACTCATGAATAACACTTTTAATTTTAAAACAGAAATACCTTACCAAAATGTATATTAGAAAAGTTTCTTACATACCAAAATGCTGAAACTCATGAATAACACTTTTAATTAAGAAATAGAACAACCTTACTAAATGCCTGTGTTTTGAGTTTTTTTTCCACATTCTTAGTTACCAAAACCCCAAATTCCATGCAAAACTAGCTTTATGTCGGAAAAAATATGATATTACCAGAAAAGTGTCTTTTGAGTGTTTTTGAGCGTGTTTGGCAATAAAGCACTAAAAAGCAGGGCAATCACATTACATGGGAATAAAAACAACTTTTACCAAGAACTTGCCTTTAAGTGTTTTTGACCTCATTACATACCAAACCGCTAAAACGCATGTAAAACACTTTTTTTTTTTATGGAGAAACAGATTAAAATTACCAAAAACATATATTTTGAATGATTTTCATCATGTTATGTATAAAAACGCTTAAATACCTGCAAAAAACCCTATGTTTGTGAAACGAAAGGACATTACGAGAAATGTGTATTATAAGTGTTTTTAAGTTCCTTAAGTACCAAAAAGCTAAAACCCACAAATAACACCCTTTATTTAGAAAAAAAAAAGTAAGAAAATAAAAAATGGGATTTTTTTTTGTTATTCATCTTTATAGGTACCGAGACGGCAAAATTCTGGGAAAATTCAGAGCTATTATATGATAAGAAAAATTATCAAAAAAGTTAATTTTAGCTTTTTTTGGGGCTGTTATTTACCAAAACCTAAAGTGCATCCAAAGACTTCTATAATAGAAAATTAAACGACATTCCCATAAATCAGTTTTTTGAGTGATTTTCAGCATGTTATGCACCAAAACGATAAATAATAAGGAACTCACTCTATATGAGAATCCAAAACAAAATTGCTGAAAACGTGTTTTTTTTCTGTGTTTTAGTTAGAAAAACGCTAAAACGGATTCAAACCAATCAATATCAAGAAATAGAAAAACATTACCAAAAAGATATATTTTGAGTGTTTTTGAGCTTGTTACCTACAAAAAACGCGAAAATTGATGCAAAGCACTCTTTATTAGAAAACAAAAGGACTTTGCAAGAAAATTGTATAATGAGTTTTTTTTATAGTTCAAAAGAACCAAAAGGCAAAAAACACAAAAACTCGTGTATATGGAGAAGGTTCCTAGATACCAAAATGCTGAAACTCATGAATAACACTCTTAATTGAGAAACAGAACAACTTTACTAAATGCGTGTATTTTGAGTGCTTTTCACATTCTTAGTTACCACAAAACCCAAATTGCATGCAAAAATAGATTTCTGGGAAAAAAAAAACTTTACCAGAGAAGTGTCTTTTGAGTGTTTTTGAGCGTGATAGGCAATAAAGCACTAGAAAAGGAGGGCAATCACATTACACTGGAGGAAAACGAATTTTTATCAAGAACTTGCCTTTAAGTGTTTTTGAGCTCATTATATACCAAAACACTAAAACGCATGCAAAACACTCTTTATGGTGAAACAGAATAACATTACCAAAAACATGTATTTTCAGTATTTTTGATCATGTTATTAATAAATACGCTTAAATACATGCAAAGAACACTATTTTTGGGAAACGAAAGGAGATTACGAGAAACGTGTATTATGAGTGTTTTTAAGTTCATTATTTACCAAAAAGCTAAAAGCCACAAATAACACTCTTTATTGAGAAATAATAAATAAATTTTAAAAAATACAATATTTTTTTTTCTTTCTTATTCATCTTCACAGGTACCGAGATGCCAAAATTCGGGTAAAATTCAGGAAATTATGTGAAATAAGTGCATTATCAAAAAATTTAAATTTAGCTTTTTTTTCGGACTGTTATGTACTAAACCCCTAAAGTGCATGCAAAGCCACCTATATGGGGAAATTAAACGTCTTTGCCAGAAAACGGTCATTTCAATGTTTTTCAGCATGTTAAGCACCAACACCATAAATAACATGGAAGTCATTCTATATGGGAATCCGAAACAAAATTACTAAAAACGTGTCTTTTAGTGTTTTACGTAGAAAAACGCTAAAACGGATGCAAACCAACCAATAAGAAGAAATATAATAACATTACCAAAAAGATATATTTTGAGTGTTTTTGAAATTGTTACCTACAAAAAACGCGAAAATTGATGGAAAGCACTCTATATTGGGAAGCAAAAGGACATTACGAGAAACGTGTATAATGAGTGATTTATAGTTTCACAAGAACTACAAGGCAAAAAAACGCAAAAACTCGTGTATATAGAGAAGTTTCTTACATTCCAAAATGATGAAACTCTGGAACAACACTCTTAATTGAGAAACAACAATCTTACTAAAGGCGCGTATTTTGAGTGCTTTTCACATCCTTTGTTACCAAAACCGCAAATTGCATGCGAAACCAGCTTTATGTGGGAAAAAAATGACATTACTAGAAAAATGTCTTTTGAGTGTTTTTGAGCGTGTTAGGCAATAAAGCACTAAAAGCAGGGCAATCACATTACATTCGAATAAAACCAATTTTCAACAAGAACTTGCCTTTAAGTGTATTTGAGCTCCTTATATACCAAAACGCAAAAATGCATGTAAAATACACTTTATGGTGAAACAGAATAACATTACCAAAAACATGTATTTTGAGTGTTTTTGATCATGTTACTAATAAAAACGCTTAAATATATGCAAAGAACCCTATTAATGAAAGGACATTACGAGAAACGTGTATTATAAGTGTTTTTAAGTTCATTAAGCACGAAAAAGCTAAAAGCCAAAAATTACACTCTTTATTGAGAAAAAAAATAAATAATAAAATAAAAAATACGATATTTTTTTTTTATTCTTATTCATCTTCACAGGTAACGAGGTGCCAAAATTTGGGCAAAGTTCAGGAAATTATATGAAATAAGAACATTATCAAAAAAGTTAAATTTAGCTTTTTTTTCGGACTGTTATGTAGCAAACCCCTAAAGGTGCCAAAATTTGGGCAAAGTTCAGGAAATTATATGAAATAAGAACATTATCAAAAAAGTTAAATTTAGCTTTTTTTTTCGGACTGTTATGAAGCAAACCCCTAAAGTGCATGCAAAGCCACCTATATGGGAAAATTAAACGTTT